>NC_133775.1:68042425-68087171 GCF_003597395.2 Chelonoidis abingdonii | reverse complement strand
GATTGCCCTGGCAGACGCCATAGCATGGCAACCATGCAGCCTGTTTAGCCTTTTGTCACTGTCAATGTATGTGTACTGGATGCTGCTGACAGACGCGGTACTGCAATGCTACACAGCAGCATTCATTTGCCTTTGGAAAGTTAAAGAGACGGTTACCAGCTATAGCACTGTCTGCAATTGGAAATTAATGATGACATTTATCAGTCATTTTGCACCGTTTGCAACTGGAAATTGGTGATGACGGTTATCAGTCCTTTTGTACCGTCTGCTGCTGTGATGGGTGTTCCTGGCTGGCCTCGCTGAAGTTGGTCGGGGGCACATGGACAAAAATGGGAATGACTCCCCAGGTCCTGCCTAGAATATGGGGCAAGTGTACTAGAGAACCAGAAAGCACAGCCGCTCTGTGTCAGAGCCCCAGAGATCCCACAGAAATGATGACGCCATTCTAGGGGGTGCCCCTGCAACAACCCCACCCCCCCATTGCTTCCCTTCTCCTCCAACCCTCCTGGGCTACCGTAGTAGTGTCCTTCCATTTGTGTGATGAAGTAATAAAGAATGTAGGAATAAGAAACACTGACTTTTTAGTGAGATAAAATGAGGGGGAGGCAGTCTCCCGCTGCTAAGATAGTCCATGCAGTACAGAATCTTCATTAGACATGAAAGGGGGGGAGCTCAACCCCCAGTTGCTATGATGAGGATGGTTTTCAATCCTTTTGCACCGTCTGCCAGGAATGGCCAGGAGTCATTCCCATTGTTGCCCAGGTGCCCCCGGCCGACCTCACCGAGGCTAGCTAGGAGCACTCACAGGCTGATGACAGTTTTCCACCATTATGCACCATCTGCCATCAGGAAAGGAAGGGGAGGGGATGCTGCTGTTCAGCGCCGCAGCACCGCATCTACCAGCAGCATGCAGTAGACATACAGTGACATTGAAAAAAGGCGAGAAACTATTTTTTTCCCCTTTTCTTTCACGGGGCTGTGGGTAAATTGATAAGATATACCCTGAACCACCCGGGACAGATATCGATATTAAGAGCCCTTTACATCAATATAAAGGGCTTCGTTGTGTGGACGGGTGCAGGGTTAATTCAGTTTAATGCTGCTAAATTCGGTATAAACCCATAGTGTAGACCAGGCCTGTGGTATAAAATCTTGCAGGTTTCCCTGAGCTGGGGCTTGCTGCTCAAGACATGACAGTTTTCTTCCCTAAACAAAACTAAACATAGGGAGTCTCTGAAATGTGGGACTTGAAGGAAGAAGTCCTTTGCAATGTCAGGATGCAGCATTTATTATCTGGCCTGCTGGCCTGAGATAAGACATCTGGGTCCAGCTCATCAAAGGTATTCAGACATCTAACTCCCATTGAAATCAAAGATGCTGAGGCTCTGAAGTTGCTGCATTGCTGCCATTTGGCCCAAGACAGTTTATTTGTCATGAGAGTGATTCATCTCGGCAGCTCCAGCAACCCAGCTCTGTGATGCAAACTACAGTATTAGCCAGTTTACTGGGTACCTTCTGGGGACCAGCATGCTGTGTTCTCAGGTGATTCTGGGAACAAGCACATTTCTGTAACAGTGCTACCCATGCTGCAGGTTTGTTCTTTGGAGTGCACGTCATTGCACTGTGCATTGTGTACCTGGAGCATGTATGAAAGTGGCCAGTGTGCTTTCCATATATTGAAATATACTTGTCATTATATGGCTAATTTACGTTGCCAGTGGCTTTTGGCAACCACAGGTCAGCCTAGTAGGTTTTCTATCCTGACTAGGATGCAATCTTAATGTAAAGGATGACAGCTGATGAGGTTTGTGTGACCAGAGGCCAGGAATATCAAGTCAGCCTGTACAATTAAAGCAGACATCATTCAAAGGCAATATTTCACCTTGCAGGTGTGTCATGCTGGTATCTTCAGGGCTGGGGGAGTTGGGCACCAGTAGGTAGAGTGAAATGGTGGAGTCCAGGGGCCTGATTCTTCACCTTGTGCTGTGTTTTACTCCTATGCAAAACGAGTCTACAGCCCAACCATCCTGCTTTGCGGAAGGCCTTGTGATGAGTCAAGGACAGAGCTGGAAAATAAAAAGGAAGGCACCCATTCTTCTGCTCTAGACACACCGCCTCTGATAGCACACCGCGGTCTCAATTTGGTAATCACAAAAGCTTCACAAAAACTTATGCACGTGCTAATTTTGTGCACTGTGCATAGTCTCACCGAAGTCAATAGGAGTAATTAGTCACAATGTGTCAAGTTTAGTGGCCAAACTCAGAAAAAAATCACTTCAAGTCAGTTTTTCAATTTTTTTGTTTTGTTGTCAGGCATTTCCCCCCTTTTTTGATCTGGTTGGATTTGGGGTTGTTTTTAAATAGTTCTAGCTAAATTTCTAAACAAAAAGTTTCAAAATGAAAACTCAAAACATTTCGGTTTGAAAACGTCAGGACAAAACATTTAATTTTTTTCCAAAAAAATTCTAACTTCTTTTATTTTTTTTTGGTGTAAACCATTCACCAAATTCAGCCAGAATTCACAAATAGTTTTGGTTGAAACAGTATTTTTTGGTGATTAAAATTGTTGATCTGAAAAATGTTGCCCCACTCTTCTGACAGTGACTGAGAACATGAGAAATGGGAGCTACCCGCCACTTAGCATCCCTGGTATAGCTGTATGTGAGAATGTGAAGGTCCCCATTTAAATCCCATCAATCCAAGGCTATCATGTCACAGGAGCTATTGTACAATGTTCATAACAGCAGGTGTGGCAGCAACCCTGTTATTTAAAGCTGCACTTATTTCCATTCTAAGTCCCTGCTCTCTGTTGCTCAGAAGCTCTTTCCTCATGAAGGTCCTGCAGCCATTCACACATGCTAGTAACACGTGATTAGTCCCAGTGAGTTCCATGGGATTACTCACATGTACAATGCTAACCACGTGCTCCTGCCTTTGCAGGATCAGGGCTTAAGGCCTAGATTCTCCTTACATACTCTTGAGGATCTGTCTCTAACTGCGCATATCGTGAAATGTAAGCTGCAGAGACACTGAGGTTCCCAGATGGGGATCTCTCACTGGTGGACTTCCTAAGGTGCATGCATCCATGAGTGTGGTGTTCTCTAGGGCTTGTTTTCATGTACCACTCCTAGAGTGGTGCAACTGTACCAGCGCTATGTATACCCTGCTCACCTTACAACGGCTGGTGTAAGGTGCACAGTGTAGCTTTCCTGGCAAAAATATAAAACCACCCGTAATGAGGGGCTGTAGCTTCATTGCTGGGTGTGCGGCTCCTGCCAATGAAGCGGTGTCCGCACCAGTGCTTTTTGTCATTGAAACGTTTGTCTTTCAATGATGTATTTCACACTTCTCAGCGACAAAAGTTTTAAAGACGAAAGTGCCAATGTAGACAAAGCCTTAGTGAAGATGTTCCTATGCCGACAGGAGAGCTTCTCCCGTGGGTGTAGTTAAACCACCCTCCCAAGAGAGGGTAGCTCTATGGATGGGAGAAGCTCTCCTGATGACATAGTGCTGTCTACACAGGAGGTTAGGTCAGTACAACTATATTGCTCAGGGGTGTGACATAGGTCTGTAGTGTACACCTGGCCTGAGTGAGACAAGCTGGGGAGGGTAATAGCTTTTATTAGACCTGCTTCAATGGGTGAAAGGCAAGCTTTGGAGCCACACTGAGCTCTTCCTCAGGCCTGGGAAAAGCACTCAGTGTCACAGCTAAATAAAAGCTGAGAACAGATTGTTTAGCATAAAGAGTTAACAGCTATTTCAAGGGACCATTGAAGGTGAAGTGGCCCGTTAACACTTCTGCTGTCATAGGGGAGAAAAAAAAGGGGGAGGACGGTGCTAATGGGTTATAGATTGGTGTAATAAGCCATAAATCCAGCATCTCTCTTCAGTCCATGATTTTTAGTGCCCAGCAGAGTTATGAATTTAAACTCCCAGGTTTGTCTTTTTCAGGAGTTGTGTGGGTTCCTTTCAGGACAAGGACTGAGAGGTCAGGTAAGATCACTTGATGGAACCTGACTACGGGTGGCAGCGTATTTTTGGCTTTCCTCATTTTTCTGTGTGAGTTCACTGGAGAGCGTCATGTGTCACGCCAAAGAGCTCAGCATTATGGCCTTTTTTCCCTGATACATCTCCTGTTTTCAGTGTCACAATGAGCTGCAATCTCTGCACAGGCTTGGGCAGAGCCCCTCTGCTCAGGAGGAGGCCAAAGGGCTCATCTCTCAGGTAGACACGATGTCTCTGGTGCTGCTCCCACCCATGGCAAGTGGGCAATACCTTTTGCACATTAGGATGGTGCAGGACAAGGACAATGCCCTACTTCCTCCATTCCCCACTCCCTTTTCTCCAGTTAGTCTCTGCTCCTTGAGCAGTGGGAAGAGAACAAAAATGAGAAGTCGCTGCACTTCCCAGAGCACTGAGCCCTGCTGAAGTAGGAGAGGTCCATGTGTGGTCCAGCAATGGGAGAAGCTTCTTGCTCACCCCTGCATGGCCCCGTCAGGGCCTCTTGCAACCTGGACACTTCCTCATTCATTGCTGGTACAGACTGGATGTCCCGGTGACATAGGTCTCCATCTGAGACCAGGGGCACCAGGTTTGTATAATTTTTGGTGGTGCCCAGAATGGTCCAAGCCCTGCCCCCCACACCTGCCTTGTAAACCAATATATATCCTTAACCCTGTCCACCCACCCCTCCCAGCTCGTGCTGGGAGCAGGGACATGTCTCCAGGAGTGGGACCCCAGACAGGGGTAAGCAGGCCAAGGCTGGGACCACAGCTGAGGGTGGGGCTGGCAGCAGAGCCCTGGGCAGCATCTGAGACCCCGGATGTGGGGCCGTCAGAGGAGCCCCAATCATTGGTGGGAGCTGGGCCCATGTTCCTGAATATTGGTGGAGCATGGGTACCATATAACTTTACTGCCTATAGCTGAGACAGGTCACTGCTCAAGCTGCCCCTATACAGGGGACAGTAAGGTTGATGATTGTTAATGTGCACAGAGAATCCACTGTCTCTGTTGCACCTGTCCCAGATCTCACCTCCAGCAGCCTCTTCCCTCTCCATGAGCAGGGCACAGAGCTGGACTTCATATTCTGTCTACCCTTCTTGCACAGAGCTCACCCTAGTTTCAGCAGAATATCAGACACAAGTGCCATCATGTGCCCCAGGGAGAAGGAGCTCTCAGAGGACAGCTGTCCTCCAGATGGCCCTCTGTGGCAAGACGGGGACTGTGATCTTCCCTTGCACAAGTGCACAGGACTCAGGGTGACACACAACAATCCCCTACACAACACACATCAAGGACAGACCACAATCACAATCCCTGCAAGCTGAGTCTGCTCAGTCCTTGCTCCCTCCAGGAAGAAGCAGGGAAGTGTGGGAGGGGCTATGCCCCACACCAGCCGCTGGAGCAGGGCTGGAGAGCAGCTTACTCCATCCTAATGGAGAGTGCAGAGTGTGCCACCAACCTCATGAGTGCAAAGAGAGAGGGCCCCTCCCAGACCTCCTTCTGGAGTAGATTGGCTCCACACTACCCCCAGCACATAGTTCTGAGCAATGTGCGCAAACCAGCCACACAAGAATCATCTTTATTCCATGCTGATGTTTTGAAAAACTGGCTCACTAGGAAGGGTACGTGGATCAAAGACTCCCTGGGGGAAACTCAGGCTGTAATAACTGCAAGAAATAATTCAGCATTAAAAGGAAAACACTAATTCAATAAAATATCTAGGTGTAAAATTAGAGCCAGGATGGCAGAACAAGGATCTTCTGACAGGCCTAATTGGAAAAACTATCATCAAAGATTGTCTCTTTAAAGGCAAATATTATTTCTTTAGTTGAGAAAGTGGCAAGGAGGCAGTGCACGAAGCACTGGACTTCCAGAGCAGCTATGGGGGGTGGGGACAGGGCTCTGCTCTGAGGACTGGCGCAGCCAGCTTGGCACATACACACTGGCAGCAGGAAAGGCTTCTTCTGTGTGGCTGGGGACGCTTTGCATCTGGAGGTTAGACCGTACAGCGCACTTGCAACTCCTCTGAGCCCCACATGGAGGGATTAGGAGCTGAGATCCTGCTCTTCCTACATGGAGAATGGAGGATGCAGCCAAGGCAGAATCTGCCATGAGGGTCTGACAGTGGCATTTTCCGCAAAGGAACATCCACAGTTTTGAAAAGGAGGTGGACAGGACTGTGTGGAATGTTCACCAGCTTTGTTTCTACTGGACCTGGCTGGTAGGCAAGGAGAGAGCACACTCCTCTCCACCCTTTGTTGGGAGCACAGGCACTGCCTTACCACAGGACTGCCAGTAACATCCCCCATTGCCCTCCACACCAGCCAGCATTGCCAGCCACCTGCAGAGGGGCACAAATGTTCCCCACACGTCAAGAGCTCCCTGCAGGATCAGCTCTGCAGAAGTCCCAGGAGAAATTTCATTGGTGTCAGCCATTTTTGCTCTAGGTGCTGCTGCTGTGCAGTCCCTCCTCCTCTCTCCTTTCTACTTAATGCTGAGAGGTGGTGTCCAGGCTGCCGTGTATTTCACAGTTCCTAACACAGGGAAAACAGCGGCTCAAGGTCTGACTTGTCACTGCTTAATAGGAAATAAAACCTCTTTAAAGGAATGAGAGAAGCAGGAAGCAAATGACTTAATCAGATGCTCCCTCAGCACAGAATCCAGATGGGACAGGGAGACAGATTTTCTGGGTGAGCCCAGTAACATCCCAAGTAGTGAACACCAAGAATTGCTGGATAGCTCATAGGCCAGTAATGGAATCTCACTAGCTCCAGGCCATGCAGGAAGGCTGGCTATTTGCATGTTTCTAATGCCGTTGCCCCATTGGAAGTGGAAGGACTTTCAACACTAGGTAGTGGATGGGGTACCACAGGGAACTTATATGAATCTGCCTACTGAGGAGCACTGTGTGACTGCACCTGGCTGGCTACAATGCAGCAGAGTCCAGCATGCCATGGTCCCTGCTTAGCAAGTGGCAGCACCATCAAACCCAAGAGTTCCAAAGGATGAAGCTTGAAACACATGCAAAACATACGTCCGTTTCACATGCCCCAGTGCACTACACACACTGCATAGCTTGTAACTAGAACTGGTCCGGAATTGTTCAACACAATTTGGGTTTTTTTGGTCAAAAAATGCCAATTCATCAAAACTTTTTGTGGGAAAGGGCTAGTTTAAATGCATTGCTCAGTTTGATAAACATGTTGGGAAAAAGTTTCAAAATGGTCTAAATGAAAAAATATATAGTTTTTCATTTTGGAATGACCTTTCATTTAGAAATGTAAGCTAATTAGAGTAAAAAAAAAATTGTAGTTGAACAAAAAGTGGCCAAAATTAAAACAAAACATTTGATTGACCTGAATAGGTTTTTTGGAAGGTGGACGGGAAGGGACTTATTATTCATGAAAGTTTTTGAGATTTCAACTTTCTGTTCCTATTTGGGACAAGAGTATTGTACAGCATGCTGAAAATTTTCACAGGAAGGGCAAATCGAGCTCTATTTATGGCTGGAGAAGAGCAGTACGCTTTAGGACACTATTCCAGGAAGGCAATGCTTGATGCTGCCTGCTGGAATGAGCTGTGTCCAATGTAGCCATGTGCTGTGTCTCTTTCTCACTTATACACAAAGCCTTTAGAGCCCTCTGAATATTTAACTCAACCTACTGCAAGCTGGATTTCATGATGTCTGAGAGTGACTGGGCAAGCACCGCTAAAGCAGAGCTAGATTTGTTGACACATCTGTGCAAAAGGCTGAGGATCATAAATCTTACTCTGCTCTCATGATAAACATTCATGTCAGTTACATAAGAACATAAGAACAGCCATACTGGGTCAGACCAAAGTTTCATCTAGCCCAGTATCCTGTCTTCCAACAGTGGCCAATGCCAGGTGCCCCAGAGCAAATGAACACAGCAGGTAATCATTGAGTGCTCCATCCCACCACCCATTCCCAGCTTCTGGCAAAGAAATGCAAAGTGTTGCTACACAACAGTTTTAACTCGGACCGAAAATAAATGCTCTTCTCCCATTAGTCATCTCAAAATTTAAACCAAGTCAAAACTCTTCTGAAGAAGAAGCATTGAGATGATAGAGCCATGCATTAGTGATATGCACTGAGCAGCTTCAAATACAAGTTCATATATGTATATACATTTGTTATACATCTTATTTATCCTATTAAACTACATCTGACATTGTTCTAACTGTAAAATAGGAATTTGAAGTACTTGAACAAAGAAAACGCATTGTGTCAATTCATAAGTATATCAACTGATATTTCCCACTTAGCAGTGTCCCTTACAAGAAAATATTTAGATACTGAAATCATATTAGCCAAAAAAACTCATTTTAAAATGGGTTAGAGTTCTGTGGCTGTATGATGAAATATTCAGGTCTTTGTATTTGATAAGAATAAAAGATTATCTCTTTTGCTACAGATCTTTTACACTGCTGTGGGCAGGCTCATGTTGATCATCTGCATCCACAGCCCAACTGCCTCATTATCTCCCCACTGTGGGAGGAGATCAGAGACTGGAACAGGAGGCATGGGAGAAGACAGCCTTGCTCCATGCCCCATGAGATCTCCTGGAATGGATGGGCAAACTCTGCAATCTGAGAGGGAGAATGGAAACACACAAGTGTGAGCTCATCCACCCGTACTATGATGCACAGTCAACTCAGCCAATTTCATGAGCTACAGCATCGCAAGCACTAGTCTTGATCCACCATTTGGAGTAGGTCATTAGTTAACATGACCAATCCCATCTTCACACCCTACTGTAAGCAGTTCCACTCAGCACTCTTGCATCCCCTTGTGTCAGGGTGTGGTGTTGCAGGCACTTCCTGTCTCCATTTACAAGGTGTGGCAGTTGTTTGGAGCAAGGCAACCCATGCCGTAACATCAGCTTGACCGGCATACAGTCTTTGAACAGTTAAATAATAACCAGTGCAGAATCTGGCTGTCCCCACCTTGGAGCAAACAAGCAAACATAAAAGATAGGTGCGTGGTCACACCACTTTAAGCCAAACACTTGACCTGATGAGGCCCTGGAGTTCTAAGCTAGCACTGAGATCTTCTCCTCTGCCCCAGTCTTACCCAACACTACCTCAGAGGACTCAGGCAAGTCTTCTTAACCGCCCCACTGGTTAGCTATTGGTCTGTATCACCTCCTGGCCCTCTGTGGACTAAATCTCACTGTAGCCCATCCCAAACAGGTTTTCCTTTAAGCAGGAGTGTCACTAAGAGTCTCCAATCTGGAACATAAGAACAGCCATACTGGGTGAGACCAATGGTCCATCTAGCCCAGTATCCTGTTTCTGACAGTGGCCAATGCCAAGTGTTCCACAGGGACTGAACAGGACAGGACAATCATTGAATGGTCCATTCCCTGTCGTCCAGCCCCAGCTTCTGCAAGTCAGAGGTTTAGGGATACCCAGAGCATGGGGTTGCATCCCTGATCATCTTTGATAATAGCCATTGATGGACCTATCCTCCAGGAAATTATTTAGTCCTTTTTTGAACCTTGTTATACTTTTGGCCTTCACAATATCCTCCGGCAATGAGTTCCACAAGTCGACTGTGTGTTATGTGAAAAGTACTTCCTTTTGTTCGTGTTAAACCTGCTGCTTATTAATTTCATTTGATGACCCCTAGTTCTTTGTGCTATGAGGAGTAAATAACACTTCCCAATTCACTTTCTTCACACCAGTCACGATTCCATAGACCTTTGCCATATCCCTCCTTAGTCATCTCTTTTCCAAGTTGAACAGTCACAGTCTTTTTAATTACTCCTCATATGGAAGCTGTTCAATATCTCTAAGCATTTTTGTTGCCCTTCTCTTTTCCAATTCTAATATATCTTTTTTGAGATGGAGTGGCCGAACTGCACTGAGTATTCTAGGTGTGAGCATACCAAGATTATGGAAAGTTGCAGGTCCCAGACTAGCAAAATTATCCCACTGCAACCTTTGCAGCAGATGTGCCCAACAAGATTCTTCCTCTTGCCCCTTCCCCTTGTGTGTTTGGGGGCAGGTTGATAATGAGACCAGAGACAATTTCCAAAGCAAAAACCTAATGGCTGATCCTTTGAGGGATGCTGGCACACAGCCCTCCCTTGGGGAGGCATTGAAGACCTCAACCACCAAAGTGCAATGAGCGTGACAGTCTCCTTCACAGTTTCTGCCATCAGGAACAGCCTTCATGCAGATCTCCAACATGTCCACTTCCCATTTCTTTCCTAATCTCATCTGCAAACATTCGCCTATTCCCTTTGCCCCTGAATTTCTCTTTCCCTTATTCACTGGCCATCTAACTGAATCCTTTAATTTATCCACCATCTCCATCCCACTCTTCTCTGTAATTACGCCATATACTACCTGCAGTTCTCATTATTTAACTCTGCAAAGCGGTTTGGAATAAGAGCTACTTCAGTGATGGGTGCTAGTGAAAACCCGCAGACAGATGCTGTGTGTATGAAAAGCACCATCCACGATGAAATTTTATTGTACAAGTGGGTGTATAGCTCACACCCTCTCCCCACACACACACTGGCAGAATATCCACTCCTGCTGCTAGAGTTAATGACACTCCTCACACCAGGCACACATAATTCAGAAGGGTTAGAAAAAATGAAGTGATCTCTTCCCAAAGGCTTCATCAGTGGCCACTTCACCTGCAATAAGAAATAAATCACTGTACAGCAGGAGCAGCCACCCGGACATTAATAATGGCCATGGTAATAATCACTGGCCATCTCTGATACACTGAGGTGCCTTCACCTAGGGCTATAAACCAAGAGGACAAGTCCCCTAGGTCATCCTGATTGGAGGTTCTTTGCAATGCCTGGCTGGGAGGAGGATTAACTTCCTATGAGCGAGGCTCCATGTATGAACCAGTGCCCAGCAGCTGCGGTTCACTGATTTGACTGGAGTTTTACTGAAAAGCAAGGTGAGGAGTTGTCTCTGGGCTGGAACAGTGCCAAACCCTTCCCCGTCTACCCAAGGCGGTCAATGGCATAGTACAGTTCAATGGTTTGACCACGAGATGATGTGCTATGGAAAGGTGGGCGTGATCTATTACCATAGTATCGGAACACCTCACAATCCTGACTGCAGCTAGTCTCACAACCCCCTCAGCCCCGGAGGCAGGGCAGTGCTGCTATCCCCATTGTACAGGTGGAGAACTGAGGCACAGAGAGTCAATGTGAGAGCTGAAATTGCACCAGGGTCTCACAGAACCCTGGTTAGTGTCCTAACCACTAGATTCCCCTTCCTCTGCCTGAAGACATGGGCCCAATATGGGTGTTTATGGGGACATGTGTCTGGGGAGATTCCCTCTAGGCTTTTATAGACAAAAGGGCTAGATGAGGGCCCTGGATCTGAACCTGGAGCTGGCTTCCCTCATGGTAGGGTGGAGAGTGGGGAAAGTTGGGTATTGGCTCCAGGGTTTCAGTTCAGAGACATCTGTATGCATTTATCTCTTCAGTCATCCAAGCAGCTTCCTGGGAGCCTGTGCCGTGCTATGGAATGTGTCTGGCCCCCAGAGGCCGTTCCAGCTGCATCTCAAACCCTGTTCAGGGTTTCTACATGTCAAGAGTCTTGTCTGCCTGCCTATTATTAATGTCCAATGATCCCCGCTCTCCAAAGGAATTCCCTGTGCTGCACTATAGAGCGTCAGAGCCCAGCAATGGCTTTTCCCACTGACAGGCATCTCCTCTCCCATTCCTAGTGCTCTGTTTCTGCTCACTGCTCCCAGGGCATGGGGCTGCTCCCATGTGTATTTCCAAGCATGGGCCCATGCTGTCTGCCTTCCCAATGCCCACTCACACTCGCCACGTCTCCCAGCACTGAGCCACTTTGCCCAGACCTCACTGCAATGACTAGAATTCCTGGATGGAACAGCATGGATTATGAGAATTCAGACAACTGATGCTTTATGGGGTATTACTTAGGGGTGCAGAAACAAAGGTTGGTGGAAATTATGAGCTGCCTGGTAGCATGAGTTTTCTGTGCCTGTCTCCTGCTGAGATCAGGATGAATAGCCAGCCTGCCCAGCGATGGTGTACGGGTCCTGCGTGGCACAGAGAGCCATAGGCGGCAGGTTATATTCTTTTGTGGTGCACGAGCTCCAGCAATATATGGAGCTGGGTCTGTCCCCCGGCCTCCACCTGCCACCCCCCCACACACACACATCCCCTCTACGTGGATCCGCCCCCCACGTCCCTGCCCGAAAGAAAGCAGCGCGCACTTCTCCCCTGCCTGCTTGTGCTGCTGGAGAAGCACATTCCTAGGAGGAGCCCTGCTCCCAGCAGCAACTCCTCTGCTGCCCCAGGGTCCTAGTGACCCCCTTCTACTATTGGGAAGGCAGGCTGCCCTTACCCTACCCTTCTGCCCTAGCCCTGAGCCTCTCCAACCCCCCAAAACCCTCATCTCCAGTCAGAGCCCTCATCCCTCTGCACCCTAATCCTCTGCTCCAGCTCTGAGCCCCTTCCTGCATCATGAACCCTCATCCTCAGCCCCACAGCCCTCACCCCTGCACCCCCTCCTATCCCCAAACTCCCTCCCAGAGCATGCACCCCCTCCCCTTCCCACACTCCCCCTCCTGCTCTCAAACTCCCTCCCAAATACTGTACCCCCTCCCTTTGCACCGCCTCCCACCCGCAAACTCCATCCCAGAGCCTGCACCCCTCACCCCCTCCTGCACACCCACTGCCCAGAGCCTGCACCCAGCACCCAAACTACATCCCAGATCCTGCACCCTGCATCCCTCCTGCACCCTAATCCCCAGCCCAGGACCTGCACCCCAGACCTCCTCCCCCCACCCAACCTCCCTCCCAGAGCCTTAGACTGGTGGTGGGGGTGGAGTTTGGGGTGGGTGGAGTTGGGGGGGTGGTTTCTGGGCACCACCAAAATTTCCACAAACCTGCCACCCATGCAGAGAGCTGGGAGGCTGCAAATAAAGGCTAAAGTAAAAACAGAGGAGAGAAAAAGGGAGAGAGCCGAAACAGTTTGGCAATAAGTGACAGCCTGCCACCAGCTCAGAAAAGGCCGGTAACGCAGAATGTATAAAACCCATTGACCCTCATTGTCACTGTGAAATCCTTTCTGTGATGCAGCTATTGGATATATGAACTTTAGGAACGTTGGTATTGTGATGTTGCACTCCGTATGTTTATGGAAATATGCTTATGAGCCTGAATATAATGTAATTAGAATGTGCTTCATGCAAAAGATAGAACCATAGAATATCAGGCTTGGAAGGGACCTCAGGAGATCATCTAGTCCACCCCCCTGCTCAAAGCAGGACCAATTCCCAACTAAATCAATCCAGCCAGGGCTTTGTCAAGACTGACCTTAAAAACCTCTAAGGAAGGAGATCCCACTTGTAATCACACAACACACACACACATTCCGCACACACACACATTGAAAAGTTGTTTCCAATAAATCCACTTAAACCTCGCCCCAAGCAATCTTGGAGAATCAAAAATTGCTGCACCTTGGCGTCACGCTACAAGAGACATCTACAATCCACATCGCTATTTGGAACCAAATCACCTTGCAGGTAGAATAAGAAGAAGCATGCTAATCAAACCCCATCATATCTAGCGTCTCGTCAGACTAAACAATGTCCCAGTCACACTCAGCCCACTCCTCATAAGTCCATGGGCCAGCCCCTAACATTTTGTGCCCCACTGTGGACCTTTCCAATTTTCCACAGCACCACTCACACAGCATCCTTGCAATCACATGTATTACCAAAGATTATTAATCCTACGAGTGTGTCATCCTATTTGTACAAACGTATGTACATTCTGACTAAACTAGATAATCATGAAGATATACTCTAAAGTCCTATTGTAACTATGCAAAGTATGTGCCATTAATAATGGCTTGGAATCTTGATGGATCCCGTTAACCAGGACAATTGGTTGTAAATGGTTCTGTTTACTCGCAAACCTTCCTGGGTACGTGCAGGCCAACCCTGAAAGAATGGAGAATGAGGTTTTATGGTGACATGTGATCATGTCACCTGGTACAGGAATCCATCTTAAACCTGGTGCTTTTCCATCTAGAAGAAAGGGTGAGAACCCAGAGAGAGACAGAGTGTTGCCACCTGGTGCCAAAGCTATAAACAGAACAAAGGGGGGTGCAGTCATGAGAAATGCCTTAGTTACTGACTGATCTGGAACTAACAAGAATGGTGCTGGGGAAGGGATTGAGCCCAGACTAAGAAGGAATCTAGTCTGTGAAAGAAGCTTATTGCAATATCTCTGAGGGTGAGATTTACCTGTATTCAGTTTCTTAAACGTATTAGGCTTAGGGTACGTCTACACTACGAAATTAGGTCAAATTTATAGGAGTCGGGTTTTTAGAAATCGTTTTTATACAGTCAGTTGTGTCTGTCCCCACACAAAATGGTCTAGGTGCATTAAGTCGGCGGACTGCATCCACAGTACCGAGGCTAGCATCAACTTCTGGAACGTTGCACTGTGGATAGCTGTGAATAGCTATCCCACAGTTCCCACAGTCTCCGCTGCCCATTGGGATTCTGGGTTGAGATCCCAATGCCTGATGGGGCAAAAACAGTGTCACATGTGGTTCTGGGTACATGTCGTCAGGCCCCCCTCTCCCTCCCTCCCTCCGTGAAAGCAAAGGCAGACAATTGTTTTGCGCCTTTTTTCCCGGGTTATCTGAGCAGACGCCATACCACAGCAAGCATGAAGCCCACTCAGCTTACCATCACTGTACATCTCCTGGATGCTGGCAGATGTGGGACTGCATTGCTACACAGCAGCAGCTCATTGCCTTTTGGCAGCAGACAGTGCATTACGACTGGTAGCCATCGTCATCATATTCCTGGGTGCTCTTTTAGCTGACCTTGGTGAGATCGGGCAGGGGCTCCTGGGCAGACGTGGGACTGACTTAGTCAGGTCATTCTCATCTTCTGCCGAGCACCCAGGAGAAGACGATGGCTAGCAGTCATGCTGAATCGTCTTCTGGCGAGCAGCCAGGAGATGACGATGGTTTGCAGTCGTGCTGCACCATCTGCTGCCAGCCTAAGGTGTAAAAGATAGATGGATCAAAACAAGAAATTGACCTGATTTGTTTTGTGAAATCAACAGCCTGCTAAACCCAGGGTTTTGAGTTCAAGGCTTGAGGGGGCCATTCTGTGTGACAGTTGTTTGTGTTTCTCCTTGATGCAAAGCCACAACTTTTGTTGATTTTAATTACCTGTAAGCCATGTCGTCAATTGCACCCCCCATCAGCGCAACGGCAGACAATTGTTCGCGCAAAACCAGGCGAGGAGGCGACGGCAGCGCGATGATGAGAGGGACATGGTCATAGACTTCTCACAAAGTATGGGCAGGGCAATGTGCCCCAGCAATGTGCACATCATGCTGATGAGCTCTGCATGAGCTCTGCAAACATGCTGACCAAACAGGAAATGAAATTCAAAAGTTCACGGGCCTTTTCCTGTCTACCTGGCACAATGGAGCACTCCTGGAGGCCAATACCATCGAATTGCGTCCACACTATCCCAAATTCGACGTGGCAAGGCCGATTTCAGCGTTTCCCTCGTCAAAGGTGGAGTAAAGAAATAGAAGTAAAAAAAAAGGGTTTAGTTGTGTGGACAGGTCCAGGGTTTAATCAAGGTAACACTGCTAAATTCGACCTAAAGTTGTAGTGTAGACCAGGCCTTAGACTTGCATGTTTCGTTTTATTTTGCTTGGTAACTTACTTTGTTCTGTCTGTTATTACTTGAAACCACTTAAATCCTACTTTTTATATTTAATAAAATCACTTTTGTTTATTAATTAACCCAGAGTAAGTGATTAATATCTGGGGGAGCAATCAGCGTTGCATATCTCTCTATTAGGGCTTGGCTACATTAGAAATTTCAAAGCGCTGCCCCAGCAGCACTGTGGGAGCTCTGCCGCGGCAGCGCTTTGAAGTGTGAGTGTAGTCAGAGCCGCAGCGTTGGGAGAGAGCTCTCCCAGCGCAGCTTGTAAACCACATCCTCTACGGGTGTAGAGTGCAGCTCTGGAAGCCGCGCTCCCAGTGCTGCCGCCCTGATTACACTGACACTTTACAGTGCTGCATCTTGCAGCGCTCAGGGGGGTGTTTTTTCACACCCATGAGCATGAAAGTAGCAGCGCTGTAAAGTGCCAATGTAGCCAAGCCCTTAGTGTCATAGAAGGTGGACAGTTCATGAGTTTACCCTCTATAAGATTTACACAGAGAAAATGTACTTATTTGGGGTTTAGATCCCATTGGGATCTGGGTGTCTGGGTGCTGGAGAAAGGTGACCTGCTAATCTGTTTTCAGTTAAATCTGCAGCTTTGAGGGCATGGTTCAGACCCAGGGTCTGTGTTGCAGCAGGCTAGCATTTCTGGCTCAACAAGGCAGAGTTCTGAAGTCCCAAGCTGGCAGGGAAAATGGGCTCAGAGGTAGTTTCAGCACATCAGGTGACAGTCTAAAGGGGCTCTCTGTGACCAAATCCATCACAGGTATACCTTGGCATGCCAATTAAATTATTGGAATTGAGTGTTGAGAGACTGGAGTGGGGGAGTGGGTTGTGCATGTGTGGATGGGTGTGCAGGAAGAGAAAGCAACAAGAATGAAAAAGATTAGAAATAAATATTAAGAGCACAGGGACAGACTTCCAAGAGAACAAGTGAGGAAAAAATGGAAAAGCAGGCAGCAGAATAGGACAGTGGGGAGAGCAGATACAGAGACATGTACAGATGAAGGGCAAGTCTACACTGTAAATGTTGCATCTGCACAGCTGTGCCGCTCTAGCACTTTAATGAAGATGCTCTAGGCCCACAGGGGAGAGCTCTCCTGTTGGTGTAGTTCATCCACCTCCCTGAGAGGTAGTAGTCAGGTTGATGAAGAAGCTCTTCCGCCAACATTGTGCTGTCTACGTGGTGTGAGGGGAGTGGGGGGGTGTCAGGTTGGTATAACTACATCACTCAGAGGCTGTAGTGTAGACCAGACCTAAGTGATCTCCCCTTTAAAATGAAAATTCCTTTCAGCCAGAGAAAAGCCTCATGCCTCCATTTCACCCAACTAGTGCAAAACCTGTAATGGTGAAACATGAAGAAAGACATTCAATGAAAGCTGCTCCTAATCATCCTTTGTAGCAAAGTGCATCCAATCTGAGAAGGAGTCAGTGTATATACTATTGCCAGGGATATGCTAGAAGGCAAGAAATCTGTGCCAAAAGTGAGCATAGTCTAGGATGGCAACCAGCCATGGGCATAGAGTTTGTCTATGGTGGCTGGTCAGTGACAGGCAGATAGCAAGAACCCAGGACGAGAGCCAAGCAGGGTACATGGATCTCTGGTATGTTGCCACAGCTCCCTAGCACACCAGACCATCACAGAGGCTTAATGCTTGTCTGTATGGCAGTGCAGTGTGGACTACAAGGGTGAGAATTGTAGAGCATGCTAATGGGTTGTGCTCTCTCTGCCTCATGTAGACCCTGCTGGTGCAAACTAAAAGGTACCAGATGGGCATGGAGATGAGAGGAATGGAGGGAGTAATGAAAATGAGTGATGACAGATGATGACATGGAATGCTTCTGTGCTGCAGGTGCATTGAGGTTTATCTGGGTCATGAAGGAGATGGGTCAGTGTCTGACTACGTCTCTGATAGACCCCCAAACATATGGCTGAAGGAGTGGAGGGGAAGGATCCCAGGCCTGGGAGCAATCTGGAATTGGGAGAGCAGGAGATGCCTTTGCAGAGAATTGTGTAGTAACAATAAGCCAGTGAAGCAGAGAGAGACATTGCCAATGTGTAAATCTTCTCTGCTTTAAAGCATGGCGTGCTCCAGTGGGGAAACTTGTATGTGAGGAAGAGCACATGCCAAGGTGCCAAAAGGCAAAACAGAGCTTCTGGAGAGAGATTTGTTTGCATTTACTTTCCCTGTTGCTTGTTTGCTTCCTGCTCTCAGGTGAAGGACATTTTCATAGGCTGCTCATCTGAGCTGTGGGAGTGTCAGTCACAACTGTAACACCCTCCTCTCCTTGTGTCTGAACTCTGCTAATCCAGAAAGGGATCCTCCAGCCTATTGTCTTTCTCACAGAAGTGCTGTAAAGCAGCCTCTGGGGCTTTTCAGTGCCACCAACCT
This sequence comes from Chelonoidis abingdonii, assembly GCF_003597395.2. Classification (NCBI taxonomy): domain Eukaryota; kingdom Metazoa; phylum Chordata; order Testudines; family Testudinidae; genus Chelonoidis; species Chelonoidis abingdonii. Next base: position 68,069,033 of record NC_133775.1, on the reverse strand, counting down.
CAGCTTTTTCCAAAAATTCCAGCAAGGTCCCTGGACCCCACTGGCTGCTTTTTCAGTAATAGCTTCAAACAAATGACTTTCCTCCAAAGAATTAATGTCGTCCTCACATACCACACCACTGCAGGGCTTGGTCATTGACCACGGCCCCAAGCTGGAGTGTTGCTAAAATGACCCACAACACTGGTCAAGGCTACTGAGTGCCCAGGACCCAGAAATCACCTGCTTTTCCAGGGGGAAAATCCATTGCTGCCAACTCCCATCATGGCACTAATTCTCCCTAATCCAGGGGCAAGTCACTCACCCAGGGAGCTGGATGAGAATACATGCCTTTCTCATCACAAACTTCGCCATATTTGTTCCAGAGGGAAGTTCAGCTATTTTGGCTCCCTGGCAGAAGATGCTAAAGGTAGCCACTGGTTCTCAATACACCATAAATAGCTCTCACACCAACAGGTCCATTCGGGGTGCTTTGAGAGATGCTTGTGTTGCCACTGACCAGGCTGCATCTCCTCTCAGAAGAGAGGTCTTTGGTCTCCAAGACTTTTGAATACCCACACTCATACAGCTTTCACCCGTACCAAATTCCCCAACAAGAAAAGCATTGCAGTGTCAGTGAGAGCCAGTCAAAGCTGATGAAGAGCATACTCAGGTACCTACCAACAAAGTGGCAGATACAGCCACATCACAGAACTCGGCCCAAATGCAATGACAATTGGCTTCCCATTTATTTCATTCTAAATAAGCTTTGGGTAGGATCATTGAGCACGTCTCAACTTCCCCAGGCAGCCCTACTATTAGAGTCTCTTGAAGGACTCTTAGCCTGATATATAATTAATTGGATCACTCTCTCCCTAGTGTCCCAGTTTCAATACTCCAGGCTGCATCTGCCTCCTTCTCTCTGTGTTGCTGTCTCAAAGCTGTGCAGCAGGCTTTCTTTTCGCACTGAGGGGAAGCAAGTACACCACAGGAGCAACATTCAGTTTGTGAACCATTTTTCTGCTGTCAAATTTATTGAGACATCTGAACCAACAGAACACAGAGCCATTTCTCTTGTGGCTATAACGCTATCAACAGGATGGAACTGAAGGTGTATGAAGCAGCCTCTGGTTTTCTGGACCGTAGTCAATCACAATCATGCACACAAAGAGAGAGAGAGTCAATTTTAGCCTGGAATGAGTGGGTGCCGCACTCATGAAAGATTCTGCCCAAATTCAGGGGTGATCCCTCCCACACCAGGGGTAAGTGGGTGTGAGTAGCACAGTAATGTAACTAGCAGCAAGTTGGAAACCTCCTTCCTTCTGGCCACCAAGAATCTGCATCAACACTCTCCAGCTCATCCAAGACACACTAACTTGGGCATTGCTTTCCTCATTTCAGCCACCTCACATCTCTTTGAATCCCGCTATTGGCTTCCCCTCCTCCATTGCATCACATTCCCCCCACCTTTCAGGTCCTTTGAACTCTGTCCCTCTCTGCTTACCTGCTCTTCTTGAGTCATCACCCTCCACGAGCAATGTGAGCTTCCTCCACATGCTTGTCCAGTTCTGTCCCTGGCATTTTTATGCTTTCCTCCCAGCACTCAGCCATAAAGCTGCTATCCTGTTCTTCAAATCCTTCCTGCCGACTCACTTCTACCATAGTGACGAGGTGAAATCACCTGTTGTAAATGGCTTTGTCACTGGGATTGCTGATTAATTTGTCAAGACCTTTCTGGCAATTAACTGCCCCAGACTGAACAGAATTAGGCTGTATTTTAAAGAATCCTTTTTGAAGTTGCAGAAACAAATGATCTCGATGTGTAGAAGGAATAGTGAATATGGCAGGTAACCAGCTTGGCTTAACAGTGAAATCCTTGCTGATCTTAAACGCAAAAAAAGAAGCCTACAAGAAGTGGAAGATTGGACAAATGACCAGAGAGGAGTATAAAAATATTGATCAGGCATGTAGCAGTGAAATCAGGAAGGCCAAATCACACTTGGAGTTGCAGCTAGCAAGAGATATTAAGAGGAACAAGAAGGGTTTCTTCAGGTATGCTAGCAACAAGAAGAAAGTCGAGAACAGTGTGGGCCCCTTACTGAATGAAGGAGACAGCCTAGTGACAGAGGAAAGCTAATGTACTCAATGATTTTTTTGCCTCTGTCTTCACAAACAAGGTCAGCTCCCAGACTGCAGCACTGGGCAGCACAGTATGGGGAGAAGGTGACCAGCCCTCTGTGGAGAAAGAAGTGGTTCGGACTAGTTAGAAAAATGACGAGCCGAAGTCTGGGTAGATGCGCTAATCCAAGGTGCTAAAGGAGTTAGCAGATTTGGTTGCAGAGCATTGGCATTATACTTTGAAAACTCATGGAACTGGGAGGTCCTGAGTGACTGGAAAGGCTAATGTTAGTTCCCCATCTTTAAAAAAGGGAAGAGGAGATCGGGAATACGGCATCAGCTCATCCTCAGTTCCTAGAAAATATGAAGCGGATCTCAAGGATCATTCTGAAAGCACTTGAGAGGAGAGAGAAGATGTGATAGAAAGTGACGGATTCATCAGGGCAAGAAATTCTGACTACCACTACACTGCCTTCTGTGATGGATGAGATACTGGGTCTGTGGATGAGGGAAAGCGTGATGTGTTGATTCCTTGACTTTAGCAAAGCTTTTGATACGTCCCCACAGTATTCTTCCAGAGTTAAGAATATGGGTGGATGAATGGCTATAGGTGGAAAGAATGCTGCTAGTCATCAGGCTCAAATGGGTAGTGGATCATGCTCCATGTCTAGTGGCAGCTGGTTCCGAATGCCCAGGAGTTGTCTGGGGCCGGTTTTGATTCAATATCTCTTAATGTCTAGAGGTGGTGTAACTGCTCTTAGCATTTAAGCAGATGACAACTAATGGGAGGAGTGGTAGATATGCTGGAGGGTTCAGAGGATGGATACAGAGGACATAGAAATTAAGCTGGAGCAAGAAATCTGATGGGTTAACAAGGAGCTGCGAGTGCTGCACTTAGAGCGAAAGAAAATCATTCACATCTTACGACTAGGGACCAAAGGCTAGGCGCGTTGGTGCAGAAGAACTAGGGGTTACAGTGGATTGAGAGCTGGATTAAGTACCATTGCCTTGTTGCAAGACAGATCTAGGCATTTTGATCTGTATAAGTAGAGCCGTGTGCCAGCTACGAGAGGATGATCTCGCGCTTGCTATTTGACACTGGTGAGGCTCATCATGGGTATGTCCAGTTTTGGGCACACAAAGAAGAGATGTGGGAAATTGGATAATAGTCAGCGGAGGGAACAAAATGATTAGGGGGCTGGAGCACCGATTATGAATGAGGCTGAGGAATGGGATGTTAGTCGGCGCAGAGAGAAGAAATGAGGCGGGATTTGATAAGAATGCTTTATTAATGAAAGGGGGTTACAAGAGGATAGATTGAGTTTCTCAGTTAGCAGACGAAAGACCAGGCAATGGTCTCAAGTTGCAGTGGGGGAGGTTTAGGTTGGATATTAGGAAAAACTTTTTCATTAGGAGGGTGGTGAAGCACTGGAATGGGTTACCTCGGGAGGTGGTGGAATCTCCATCCTTGGAGGTTTTTAAGGTCAGTCTTGACAAAGCCCTGGGTGGGATGATTTAGTTGGGAATTGGTCCTGCTTTGAGCAGGGGGTTGGAGTAGGTGACCTCCTGAGGTCCCTTCCAACCCTGATATTATTCTATGATTCTAACCTAGTTCGCTGCACCAGATCCATACAAAGACAGTTACCTCCTGCTGTGGGATGAGATTTCTCTGTGCATGTAGCCCAAAGGTCACTGGCCTTTTTTGCTGTGGTATCATACTGAAAACCTCATATCTAATTTGCTAGCCACTATCAACTCTCTGTCTCTTTCAGTAATGTGGTTCACAGAAGCATTTCCTTCCCTCCTTGCAGACTTGTTATTTCCACTGGGCCACACAGGCTTTTCTAATTTTGCCTGACATTTTTATCTGCCACTTCAGGCTTCTCTGGGAGAGTCAAAATCTCACCACCATGAAAGCTACAATGTTTTCATTATTCTCAGACTCTTCTCTCATTTCTCCAATTGGCCCCAAATTGTCAGGTCAGATTGATTTTCCTTCACATGCATAAGAAGACAGGAGCTTCTCGGGTAGTCTCCTTAACTGCTCACTAAATTTGGGATAACTGTGAGCACACGTTCCAAGATGAACTTTGAAGGAAGAGTTGAGCATCAAATACACAATGAATCTAATTAATGTGAACACAGCCTAATTAGATTGGAATCTGTTCACAATATTGTGCATTCGTTTGAAACCCCTGGCTTTATGTGAGTAATTAAAGAAAGTTAAGTAGGGCTGGATTCACAAATTAACCAGCTTCAAAGATTTCCTTTTAAGCATGTCGTATCTCCCTATATTGTTGTTTTATTTGATTTCTTGGAGAAACGCCCTCAGCCAGGGCCTGTTTATTTATTCCTTGAGAAGCCAATGGATTTGTATTCCTGGAGTTACTGCGTCTCACAGAAGAATACAGGCACAGATCTTTGCAAGAAGAATCTGTAGTGATGAGACAATCCTTTAGAAGGGGAAATTAATGTGCCGTAATATGAAATAACATGAAAAATTGAGGAAAAAAGCAGGATCCAGACAGTCCAAAGGGCCAATTTATTCAGGGTGATCCAAATTACCTACTTATTTTGAACCACCCCAAAAGAACATTCACGCTGCACTGTTAAACCCTGACAAATCAGGAAGTGTCAGAGTCTAGGCTGAACCCTTAGCTTTGGCCGCTTGTGCAAATGCATTACAACACATCACCACCACTATACCCTACTGAGAGCTCGGTCACTAGCGCTTTTCATCAGGAAATCTCAAGGGCTATGTTCTCCAGACCATCTGAGAAACAGTCAATTCAAGGCCATCTTTGTGTCCCCCTGACCTTCAGGCTGCCAGGCACTGCGTCATAGCTTGTGTCAGCTTGAAATGGCCCCCAGGGGACTGTTACATCAATGGGGATTTCTGGAGCACAGTGAGCCCAGCCCTCCCCCTCTCCCAGACCTCTCCAATAGCCCTCATTCTGAGGGACCTGGCTCATTTTAGTCCCACTGCTTCCCACATTCCACACATGTTTCATGTTTGAATGTTATTTCCATCAGAAATGCAGACCCATGCAGCTGATTCTGTACTGAGAGGTATTTACGCCAAAGAAAGGAATCCCACAACACTGACATTTCCCTCCATGAATGATTTATGTGAGTCCCACAATCTGAGTCTTTACAAAATGTGTCCCACACTTTGGCCCAGTAACATGGCCCTGTCCCACTCCAGCACAACATCAACCTCCTCCTATGCCGAGCTGTAGAATGAGCTACATCATCTTAACAGTCCTGTTACCTTCTTAGGGAAGCTAAGTGCCTGGTCCTATGTTTTCCTCGCAGAGCATTCAGTCCTGCCAAAACTTCAGCAAGGTATGGTATACATCTGGCAAAGTAAATCATGGAAATGTATAAGGAAGGCATCCAAACAGCCTTTATTCTGCCCCATAGTGACACCACACAGTCACCACAGGATGATACTGAAGACTTTCTAGCATTTGTGATCCCAGCATAGATTCAACTGATGTTTAAAGGAAAGACCACTTTTCCCCCTCATGGCTGGGCAGAGTTAAAGCTTCATAGATTATTAGGGCAGAAGGGACCTCAAGAGATCATCTAGTCCAACCCCCTGCTCAAAGCAGGACCAATCCCCAAAAGGTCTCCTTGAGGAATGAACTCACAACGCTGGGTTTAACAGGCCAATGCTCAAACCACTGAGCTAGCCCTCTCTACCTTTGCTAGTCTGAGTGCACCCCCACAAGTCTAACTTCTTTTTCCACTCGAAAATCACTGAGGGTATCAGCAGACCACTTAACGATCTTTCCAAATATTGTTTGTACCATTAGCTAACTATTGTAAAGCGCTTTGGATGAACACTGAGCTAGGATCAGTGCCTCCATAGTGACCTCAGCTTTTTGCTCTGCTTCAGCTTTCCTCTCCATCTCCAAGTGCTATAAAAACTTCTACTTTTCTCTCAGATTGTGTTTAAAGTATAAAGGCAAATTTTTGCCTCATTTTTGAATGTCAGGAGACTCCTGAAAAGGAGCCTTAAGGTTGCTTCATTTTTTCCTGTTCCTTGGGAAGATTCATACCTTACAAATTTGTGTTTGTGAGCTGAACTCCAGCAAACTCCAGAATGCTAGCCAATGCCATCCTTAGGCTGTGTCCACACTTAAAACACTTTGAAGCATGTGTGGGTTTAAAGTGTGGGCTGAAAGATTCTTGAACATAGATATTCAGGCAAGAAACAAGTTCAGCAACTAAAATAAATGTATCACTTCTGACCACAGGAATTTCTTCAAGTTCTAATAATTCCTATATGTTACCATGAACAAAACGAGGAAGACCATCTGCAACAGTTCTATCTAATGACTTTCAAAAATCTTATACACTCATCACTGTGCATCCTTGATGCCCCAACACTTATATAATTAATGATTTCCCTATAAACTGGCTCATAATTTGCTACCCTCAATCTGGATTGAGTGAGTACAGGCAGTTTGCCACCTCTAAATATCCTGTAAAAATTACAGCCAGGTTTAGAATTCTAGCGGTCTCACTGAGGTATGTTATCTTACACGGAAAGTCATTTTCCCAGCCTCTCTTTTTAATATTATTATTTAATGGTAGCATAGAGGGGTCTTCAAGGGGTCAGTGTCCCATAGCACTGGGCACTGCATGCACACACAGATAAACTCAGTCCTGGACCTGTGTTATTTCTTACCTTAATTCCTATCTCAGAAGCCCTGGCATGTGCTTTAGGAAGAGAATTCTTTGTGACGTACCTGGAGAAAATCACTTTTAATTTAAATTAACTACTTACAAAGAAGAGGAAATTAACTGAAGAGTTGGGAAATAAATGAGCGGTGGGGCTGAAATGAAAGCTTGCCTGGAAATTTCAGACACGCAGGGACTCATGCATCCAGCAAAGGCAACTGGCTGCACTTAATTAAAATTATGATCATGCAGAAATACCTAATTAAATTCAGGAACCTGTAGCCAGACAACTGCGGTATTATCCATTAGATACAGCAGCAGAGATATTTCCTGCTGAACTCAGCATCTCTCTGCTGGCATCACATCAGATCTGCTGCTGATTAATGTGGGCTTCTGCACACCAAGAACGTTTAATTTTGAAGTGAAGCTTTTGCGTGGGTAATGTGAGGTCACTACTTTCCTATTTGGCATGGATTTACCCATAGGATTGTCATCAAGAGAATCCAACGACAGCTTGGTTGACCCTCAGGGTCAGATTATGCCTCTTCTTGATTTAAAATACATTTTATTTTTTTATTTCTTTTTACATAATCTGTGTATTTATATTTTTAAACTGTAAATTAATAATGTATCAGTCCAGCTAATTCCAGAATGCCCAGCCTATTGCTGCCAGCAATCGGCCCACAAACCAGTGACATACTGGGAGGTACTCAAGAATAACCAGTAGGGAATGGCTGCCGGATTGCAGTCTGCAGCCTAAGAACACACTGTGAGTTACCCAGGAATACTTAGCCCACCTGGACAGGGAACGGCCGCCTGACCCTGACCTGTAGCATAATTACAGAACTGTGAGGAAGCCAGGAAGGAAACTTAAGAGAAGGAAAATGCAACATGAATACGAAAGATAATCTCCTGACAGTGAGGCGTATTAGGATGTGCAGTCACTTCTCAAGAGACCTGGCTGCAGCTTTATTGTTTGGTAATCTTAACACTATACTGGAGAATTTGTCCTAGAAGAAGGAGTGGTTTCTGGGAGATGGGCTGGATGAGAACTAATAGACTCCCCCCAATCTCTAATCATTATAATTTTATGACACCCAGGAAAGTTGCCCCCAGTCAGGGCTGACAGCTTGCACTTGGCCTTTCCCCTGTAAGAAGCTGTGAAGTTATTCAAGAATACCCAACTTGTTCTGCCTCAACTACGGCTTCCAGTGCTTGGCCTACAGCCCTGTGGCTGGGAGATCTAGGTCATGACTTGTCAGTACTGTTGTCAATCCTTACTGGATTTTCTCCATAGGCAGGGCCAAAAATCTTGCAGACTACGATGAAAGTCCATACAGCTGGCAAATCTGAGCCTGGCTAGATTGCTGATACAGTCTGCCAGAGTCCTCAAAGTACACTCTTCATTTAGGCCCCTATACTTTAAAATGTCATCAGCTAATCATAGGTGAGTTCCTGGGCAATCACTGCTCTATGGGTAGTTGGCTGTATTTCCTCTGGAAAGGAAGAATTTAACTCTCTCCTACCACATAGAAGATGAGGTTTAAGCACCCTATTATACATGCACACATAAGCCCCAACCCAGCAAAACATCACTGGAGTCAATGAAACTGCTCATGTGCTTAAAGTTAAGCATGTGTTTAAGAGTTTTGCTGCACATAACTTTATTGTTTATACACTTACCACAGTTATAAGTGCCTGCTTGGGATAGAAATATTTGATGATGGTCTCTTCAAGCCAGCAAACAAAGTATAGCGAGATTAAATAGCTGGAAGATGAAGCTGGAGAAATTCAGGCTCAAAAGAAGGCATCCATTTTTAACAATGAGGAGAAATAACTTCTGGAATAATTTGCCAAAGATTGTGATGGATTCTCTATCACTGGCAATTTTTAAATCAAGATTGAGTTTTTTAAAAGATATATTCTAGTTCAAAATGCAGTTATGTGGGGGGGGGGCGGGGAAGTTCTCGGCTTGTGTTATACAGGAGGTCAGACTACATGACCTCAATCATAGAATATCAGGGTAAGAAGGGACCTCAGGAGGTCATCTAGTTCAACCAATCCCCAGACAGATTTTTGCCCCAAAGGGCCCCCTCAAGGATTAAATTCACAAGGCTGGATTTAGCAGGCCAATGCTCAAACCACTGAGCTATACCCCCCCACATGGCTCCTTCTGGCTTTGGAATCTAAGAATCTGTGACCTACTGACCAATGACAACTAAACAGAAACATCACATAGCAAACCTCAAATAGCATGTAGAAATAGAGAACTGTTTGCAGTCAACACATGGAGTTAGGATAATTGTTAAAACAAAAAAAAATGTCAAAACTTTGTCAAATACATTTCAAATAACTAATAAATCTAATGTACTTATGATCTGCTAAAAAAAAACCCTTAATTTGATACATTATTTGTTGCAAGAAATACTTGTAATTTGAAGAGGTTTCCCAACCTTTTCTCCTTTTTCCTGTTTCCAGTCAAACATTCTACAGGCACCAGCAGAGTTAGGGATATCTCATTTCTAGAGCAACACCTGTGACAGAATTTCAATGTGTACACATTATCCATACATTGTAATGAATTGGCATGTGAACCACTGGTCACTACTAGATAGAAGCAGAACAGCTTAATATGTCATATGCCTTGTACTTCTAGGAGCTAATGGAGAGTCTACTTTAGCTGAAATAGTAGGGATCTGGGTCTACACCCAAGCCAATGCCTTTCTATCTATGCTTTTCTTGGCTGCAGCCACATTCGTAATCTGTCGATAGCTAACAAGGAGAGACAGCAAAAGCTCCTTTTCTCCACTGGCAGGAAGTTGGGCTGCTGGGTATGGGCCCAATGGGAATGACTTCAAGGCAGCATGAGAGTTGAGTGCAGGAACGGAGAGGAGGCAAGACTGCATATGACTCTCTCATAGCTGTTCCCAGCTGCCTGTGCACTTTCTACAGTAGATTGGGGCTCACTTTCCCTCTGCTCTACATTGCAGCCATAGGATGGTGGCTTATCAGCTATTCAGTCAATACCCCCGTTAACAAAGGTTGGCATCTCCTGACTGAGCAAGACTGAGCCTCTTAGGAGTTTGTTAATTAAGGAAAGTGATGCCTAGCTGAAACAGCAAGAATGAGCTCAAGGGAAACACAAGTGCAGAGCACCTGCCTCTGGCAAGTGGGGTTGGCTTAGAGTCCAGGGAGGGCTAGGCTGTGCTGCAGGATTCATGTCACTTTGTTAGGCCGGGAGGGAGCAGCAAGGAAACACGACCCAGTGCTCTGAAAATGAACCTGTGTTTTCTGGAATAAAATGGAATGGGCCCTTAGGTCGGAGCAGTTCTCTCTGGCCTCTCTCATGTTGTGTGTCACAGGAGTGTTAGAGAAGCTCATCCACAAATCGAACCCTCATAGCACGGTGTGCAGCATGATTGGCTTTAGAAGTCTGCTACTCCAGTGCTTTGGCTTCACACCCAGCTCTGCCCATCCCCATGAAGCACGCACTGCCACTTCAGTGCTGCACCCTGTTCCGTCAATGCACCTCCACCCTAATCCACACTGCCATCTTCCATTCAAACCTGGAGCAGTTGAGTGTTACACGGAGACTGGCAAGTACTGTTTTATACTAGTAACTTCTTCTTGCTCATGTGGACTAATGTCAAGTGGGGTCTGGGGGAGATCAAAGGCATTTTTGTGATCAAAATCAGATTTGAATCCAAATGTGCATACATGAAAATTAGTGCCTGAATCTCTTCACCTCTGAACCCACCCTGACACATGTCCTTGTGGAATTGTCGTATGTTTCTATCTGCAATGTTCCTTGCCCTCCAGTTATGTTTTTACAATGAAACACTAAATGATTTTAGTGGAGTCACTCAGGTGTAAACCTTGAATGATGAAATGGTGGAACAGGCCCAATGTTTCCTGAAGATATGGCCTGGGAGACAATAACTAGATGAAAAGTTCACTTGTGAAACATTCTTGCTCTTGTTTTGCCACCTTCCAGGTTTCATGCTCTTTGCTGCGTTGAACCATTATTTCATTCTGGCTCTTTCAGAAGAGTCTGGAAGCTGCACCACCGCAGTATCAATGCCTGGGTAGAAGTAAGTAGTGTTAAAATATCCACATGTGCCTGAAAGCTCAGCTCACTATAACAGGAGGGGGCTGCCTTCTCTTTCTACAACCTCCACACCTTTCCCTCTGTTTGAAGCACAGGCTGTGGGGAGTGCTGCAGGCTGAGTGAAAGCAGGGTGACCAGACAGTATATCAGGTGTCCTCTCTACAGGCTACTGCAAATGGATGATGTATTGCTATGGCCACCACTGCCTCTATTTCCCCTTTGCCAAGGGTCCTCTAAAAAACTAACTCAGCTTCCAGTCACCTGCTCAGCCCAAAGTCCTTTAATTCACTTTCACCAGGCTGGCAACAGAGTTTGTCCAAAACTGAATTCAAAAGTCCCAGTAAGACCCAAGACAAAAAGTCTTTCATCAGTTCCAACTGAAGAATGGTGTCACTGCCTGAATAGTTTGACAGGGGCTGTTGGAAATTCCAGGGTTCCAGAACCAACGCAGGCTGCTCTTCCTGCTCCTCACCCAAATGTACCCAACAGACAAAGGTAGGGCTAGTAGCTAGCCTTGTTACTAGCAAAGCGCTTGACTGGGCCTCCCCACTGTCGGACCAGAGCAACCCAGTGCTTTCCAATTGGGACACCTTCCTGCAAGCCTTCGCAACCATCTTTGATGACCCACATCACATCTGCTCAGCAGAGGCTGCCCTCTGAAAGTTTCATCAGAGGGCAAGAGACAGCAGACTAGCTGCCCACTTCTGAGAGCATGCGGCTGATGTTGACTGGAATGAGGCAGCACAGCTATACCAGTTCCCGGGGTGGTGGGACTCAGTGAAGATGTAAAAGATGAGCAAGGCTGGGGTGTTTTGTGGACATAGCACAAATCCCTGATTAGAAATACAGACACATGCACACAGTTGGAGCCATGATGGCTGACTGACTCTGTATTGCCAAGAGAGAGAAGAAAACATAGTAACTACTATATAAAAGCAGAATCAACATAAGCAGCTGCTTAAGAAATTCACACAAACAGATTCAGCACCCTGCTCAATACATTCACATACATCACATCTATCGTCCCCCAAAAATGAAATGGGCACATCCTCAGAAGCACTTGTAGGGGAACAACACAAGGTCCAGTTACGCATCAAGTCTTTCAGGTGGCTGCATTTTCTTTCTGGATAGCATCTGCCAACATTTTGAATGCTCCTTGAGGAAAGGGTGTGTCTACAGCAATGCCTGAATCAGATGATTCTGGCTGTTCAGCACTGCTGCTTTCCAATACAATGTTACTGGCTGTTGTATCAAACAGGGGAACCAATGTTAGAACAACTGATGGCTCCCCCAGTTTTTGCCTCTTTTATCAGCCACAGTCACTCCCAAATCTCACAATTGATCAATGTGGAGGCCCAAAAACATATTGGATGCCACTAGTACTGTATAGAACAAAGGACCTATTTGCATACTAACAATTGCCAGAAGCCATGTCCTGGGTCCCTGATAATCACATGCCAGCATTGTTTGACACACTTGCAGCTGATAAAGTGACTGTTCTCTCTTGCCATAATTTGACTTATTTGATGATTTCTGACTTGTAGATATAGATTGGCTTTAATAAAATTCAAGCATGACCTGAGATTTCTGCCCATAAGCAGCCCTGCAGGTGTTTGGTTTGTTAGGCAAAAAGTTTCTTTTTCCCAAGAATTAGGCAAATACAGACAATACTGAAGAGGGTTTATTCACATTACTGGGAAGTCGGACAAGCAGCTTCAAAAATATGGTGCCACCGTGGCCAGTTATATATATTCTCTTATTAATTCATTTGCATTTATTTGTACATACAGAGACAGACATTGTTACAAGCCAAGAAAGAACCCTGAACAAAGATAAAAATAAGAACAGTATGTACCTATAGATGTCATCCTAATTGCATCAAACATCTATGACTAACTTGCGGGGGAAAGAAGCTGAAGGACAAGGCAGGCATGAATGCTTATAGATACCCAGTGGACTGTGAAGGGAGGGTTTATTTTGTTCTAAGAACTAAGTTACTGGGTGGTTGTTGACCATAAAAGCTTATCAATTGTTTACAGTTGTCAGTGCCATTTGTGCTACTGAAATATTCCTGATTGCTTGTCTAGGCCCAATCCTGCTGTCCTCACTGAACTGCCCCTTTCCTTGGGCACAAGCTTTGTTCCTTCTTACTGATAAGCTGAACTAAGTTATCATGTATTGACAGAAACTATCTCCTTGCTTCTCAGTAGTTTCTGTTTTTTTTGCTGGCTGAATTTTAACTCCTTCCTGAGAGGTTCATTGTGGCATGTGCTGCAGTTTGATATGCTAGTAAGGAGAGTGATAGCTTCTGCTGTAATGACCCCATCTCATCTGTCATGCATCACTTGAAAGTTTGTACAAACCTTTCAGCCTAGCCATTTGCGGCTGGGTGATATAGTGCCAAGGTAATATATCTAATACCATTTTCCTTCATGAACCACTGAAACTCTTCTGAAGTAAATTGAGGGCCATTGCCACTCACAACTTACTCTGGCAGTTCAGCTGCAAAAAAAAATCATAGTTTTTTCTATTGTCTGTGCAGCTGTGGTGGTTTTCATGCAAAAACGTTCTTCCCATTTGGAATGGATATCTACCACTCTTAGATACATCATTCCAAATATCGTCCTGCAAAACCAATATACCAATACTGACATTGCCGGGGAGCTGATGGCCATTCCCAGGGGTGAAATGAGGCTGGTTTAGGCATGCACTGCACCTGTTGGCATTCCAGACATTCCATAGCAAGCTGCTGTATTTGACGGTTAATGACTAGCCACCATATAAAACTCCTGGCAAGTGCCTTCATTTTTATTTGCCCTCAGTGACATACATGGAGCTCTTCTAAGACTCTTGTGCATAGTTTATTCGGTATAATAACACGAATTCCCTACATGACATACCCTCTATGTATGGTAAACTCACCTTTGCGTGCATAGAAAGTCACAAGCTTAGGGCTGTCAGTATTTCCCAGCCCTTCAGAGTGGCTTCATGAACCTGAGCTAGTGTAGGATCCCTCTTGGTTTCTTGCTCAATCAAATTACAAGTCTCTATTACAGGTTATCCTTCAACTAGCATGGGCAAGTGGGAAGGCCCATATGCATTTGTGTGCACTTGTGTTCTTTTCAATTCAATGTCATAGATGTAACCAGTTCAGAAGAGAGCCCAGTGTTGCATATGTGGTGGTGTTATTACAGAAACTCCCTACCCCAGATGAAGGATTGCCACTAGGAGTTGGTCGTCTGTGACAAGGGTAAATTTTCTCCCATATAGGTACAGGTTGAATTCACAGCCCATACCAGACTTAAAGCCCCCTTGTCTATTTGTGCATAGTTACTATGATGAGTTGTCACCCCTGGGGTGCAGTCTGGGCGCTGAGGTATCATTGAGCCCCCTGACCCACCAGCCTGGGCTCCATCTCACACTCTATGCTGTGACAAGCTGCAGAGCCCTCCAGTCTGCACTTTCACCAGCATACATAGAGGTAGGGATGCACACAGGTGCAGTTAATTACAGGCTTTCTGACCAGTCCCTGCATAGGAAGGCTACAGTTAAGGCAACTCCCAGCTCTCCAGGTGCACACCCTCTTTAGGGTATAAACCCAAAATTATACCATCTTGTGCTGCACAGGGAACTGTACTGGGTAAGCTCATATAATTTACACCCTCCCTCAATGTGAAGAGGAAAATTCAACAGCCTTTGCCCCTGAGTTATGATTCCCACACACTTCACTCCAACTCACTGGTTTAGATAAAGAAAAAACAAGTTTATTAACCACAAAAGATAGATTTTAAGTGATTATATGTGATAGCAAACCGATCAAAGCAGATTACCTAGCAAATAAACAAAAATGCAAACTAAGCTCAATATACTAAATAGATTGGATATGAATAGCAGATTCTCATCCTAAGAGATGATACAAGCAGGCTGCAGTTTCTTAAGGGGCCAGCTGCACTTGCTTTACAGTTTGGAATCCCGAGGTGTTTCATTCACAGGCTAGAAATCCCTTTAGCCAGCACTTCCCCCAGTTCAGTCTTTGTTCCTCAGGTGTTTCCAGGAGTCTTCTTTCGTAAGGAGTGAACACAAGTTGATGTCACTCCCTGTCTTATATAGCTCTTGCGTATGATGGGAACCATTTGTTTCAAAGCCTGGTTCCCAGATCAGTCTCTGGAAAAATACTGACATCCCAAGATGGAGTCCAGAGACATATGGTCTCATCACACATCCTTGTAGAGTCATAGCAGCCGTCACTTGGAGGTTGTCTGTAGTGTTTTCAGGAAGGCTCTCCAGGTGGGAGATAAGTTTCTCCTAAGGCTTATTGTTTTTTCCTAATGGCCCATTGCCCTGAATAGGCCCTACCCTACCCATTATCTAGACTGAAAGCATCTTGCCTAGTGGGTGTCACCCAGGTGTAACTACATTTGAAATACACATACATAGTCAATATTCATAACTTCAGATATAAAAATGATACATGTTTACAAATCGGATAATCATATTCAGCAAATCATAACTTTTCCAATGACTCCTCACATGATTTATCTTGCATAAAATACATCGTAATTATGTCATAATCATATCATAATATCGTTGTGAAGAATATGGGGTGCGGTGTCACAGTTACATTCTACCACTGAGAGAGATCTGGAGGCAAATGCTATGGGTCTTTAACTGCTGTCTGGCATTGTATGTGGTATCACTGCCCCAATTCCATATGAGGAAGCATCATATGCTAACTTCAGAGGCAAAGATGGGTTAAAGTGTGTACAGTCTGATATGACCAATGGTTTTGCTTCCATGAAAGCTTTTTGACACTCACATGACCAAACCCACGTTTGACCAGTCTGCAGTAAGCAGTTCAGCAGATGCAATACAGTTGCTAGATTTGATACAAATCAGCTATTGTAGTTGATAAATCTTTGAAATGATCTAAGTTGTGAAACATCCTTTCGTGGTAGAGCTTACAGGAATCCTTTAATCTTTTCCTGAGATTTATGTAGGACTAATTCATCAATAATGTGCCCAAGATAAACTATCAAGTCCTTGAAAAAAAATCACATTTTATGAGATTAGCTCATAACCTACTGCTTATTCTTAAACTCCACATTCACTTGCATCTCTCCAGTGGGCACTATTTTTTCTCTTGTATAAGCTTTTAGTTACATTAGTGTCTTTCTCAATTTGGTATTTTTAAAAAATTTCTCATACACTGAACATGAAATAACCGACACTGTGGAGCCTGTGTCCATTTCCATTTGGAGCATTTTTCCCATTTCCTGGGAAGTCAGATTGCTGACATGTCATTTTTTGCTCAGACTATATATGTCCAGGCTGGCTATTCCACTCTCATAATGTTTGTCACTACTGCCTCTGTGTACAGAATGTGCGTTGATGTTCCTTTTTCTATATCCAGATTTGATCTCTTCCTTATTTCTCTTAGCGTGACAAACTGTGTGGCTATGACTTTTTTTATTACAGTTTCTGCAATATGCATCTTTAAATCAGCAGTCAGAAGGACCGTAGAATGCTTTTCCACACTGATAACTTGCATTTGTCTGCTGAGCGGACCAGCTCTTACCTTGAGTTACAGATAGTTTATGCATTCCGACTTCTGTTTGAGTGCCGCTATGCAAATCTAATGCATCTCTTGCTGCAGTTTCCATCACTACTCCAATTTCTACTGTATGTTTAAAGGTAAGATTTTCCTCAGTTAACAGGCTCCTCTATATACATTCAGTAAGCAGTCCACACATAGATCTGTCTCTTAGGGCCTTGTTAAGCCCATACTTAAAAGCACAGAGTTCTAATAATCTTTTTAACTCTGTTGCAAAGGAGAAAATAGATTCACCTTCAAGCTGATTCAGCTTATGAAACCTGAATATCTCTGCTATGATCAGGAGTTTAGGTGACGTGCTCTTGAACAATTTAGACTATATCTGTAAAGGTTTTGTTGGCTGGCTTCTCTGGGGTGATCAGAATGTGCACTAAACTATATGGTTTCATTCCCATCACACTCAGCAATGCTGCTCCATGTTTTTCTGGGGGAACCTCATTTACTTTAAAATGCTGCTCCAGCATCTCTATATGAAGGCC
The DNA here is from genome assembly GCF_003597395.2 of Chelonoidis abingdonii. Lineage (NCBI taxonomy): Eukaryota > Metazoa > Chordata > Testudines > Testudinidae > Chelonoidis > Chelonoidis abingdonii. Next base: position 68,052,052 of record NC_133775.1, on the reverse strand, counting down.
GGTCTTCCATGCATTGTCAAAGACCTCTATATTTCCAGTATAGCCTGCCATTTCACCCCGCTGCTGTTAGTTTAGTAGTTCAGAGTGTGCACAGTTGTAGCAGAATCCTCTTCCACACTAGGACTCCAAGAAATGTCACAGGTTGTTTTCTGCTCTGATGCATAGAAGGTTCTTGAAATCATCAAAATCAATGGTTGTGGTTTGTGGGCATAGCACAATTCCCTGAGTATGAACCCAGGCAGGCATCTACAGTTGGAGCCATGATGGCTGACTGACTCCGTATTGCAGAGATAGAGAAGAAAAACATAGTAATCACTATATAACAGCAGATTCAACATAACCAACTGCTTGAGAAACTATAACTGAAAATTAACATAAACAGCTTCAACACTCTGCTCAATACATTCAAATACATCACACAGGCCATACTGAAAACCCCAGCCACCTAGAGGCCTTTATTGATCTTGCCCCACACATCAGCACATGGCTATGTGAGTGGAAGGAGGAAAGAAGGGGCAATCCAACTCTACCATGTCTGCATACTATGCCAAAGCTGGTAGAACTCAGTCCTGAACTCATGCATATTGACCTGGGTTGCCGATACCTTACCCCAGAGGAGAAAGATTGTCAGTGGCAGTTGAACTCTGTTTTTACTGAGGGGCTGTGATAAATGAAGGTGGAGTAGCTCCCTTTTATGGACACCCAGCCATCCAGTTAGCTGTAAAATCCCTCTAAGTAGCTGTTGTCTGCTTGCTTTACCTGTAAAGGGTTAAAAAAGCCCACAAGTAAAAGGAAAGGAGTGGGCACCTGACCACAAGAGCCAATGGGAGGACTAGAACTTTTTTAAATTGGAAAAAACCTTCCCTTTGTTGTCTATTGTTCTCTCTGAACTGCAGGGACATCGAGCAGCAATGGTGTAAGCAGAAATGCTGTGTAAGGTTTGAACCAGCTATAAAAAATTATCTTCCAGGCCTAGAAGGAATCATTGGGACAGAGACTGTTTAGATAGATGTAATCAGGTTTATTTCTTTATTTTGGCTTTTGGATTTCCTCTGTGCTAACCCCAGGTGTTTTTTGTTTGCTTGTAACCTTTAAGCTGAACCCCCAAGAAAGCTATTTCGGGTGTTTAATTTTTGGAATTACTCCTTTAAAATCTAGCAAAAGCCTAAATTCCAGATGTATTTTCTTCCTTTTTGTTTTTAATAAAAGTTACCTTTTTAAAAAACAGAACTGGATTTTTGGTGTTCTAAGAGGTTTGAGCACATGTTGTTTAACTAGCTGGTGGCAACAGCTAATTTCCTTTGTTTTTTTCTCAGCTTTTCCCTGAAGGGATTTGAAAGGACTTAAGGTTACCCCAAAAGGAAGAATTCCCAAGTGTTCCTTCTTGGGTTCAAGGAGTTTTTTTGCATTTGGGTGGTGGCAGCATTTACCAAGCCAAGGTCAGAGAAAAGCTGTAACCTTAGGAGTGCAATATAAGCCTGGAGTGGCAAGTATTAATTTTTAAAATCCTTGAGGGCTCCCACCTTCTGAATTCAAAGTGACAGAGTGGGAATTCAGTTTTGACAGGGGCATTGGGACACAACCTGGGCTCATGTTCAGTTTGAAAAAGCTCAGGAAACAGATTAATCCAGGCCCGGTAGGTACAGCCTGGGCATCACCAGAGCTTTATGCTCCATAACCACTACCCAAGTTCCTCAGACAGAACCCAACTAAGAAACCACAGGATATCCCCGCATTTCCAATTGCTGTGGGTGCAGATCCTGGGATTGGTGTGGCAGATTCCCCCACAACTAGCAATGATAGACTGGGTCCACTGTCAACTTTATAGATGCTTTGGAAGCCTCAACCCTCCAGATCCCTCTCTGGCCAAAACCCATACTGGACTTGGTGGAGACAACTGATGGATCACCCCTATTATTGGGACTGATAACTCAAGCGACTGTCCCCTTAGAGGCTGTAGTGGAAGTGCACCAGGGAAATAATGCGTTTTGATCTGATATGCTCTCCATGCTTCCTGATCATTCTTGTCATTTCTTGGTTGAAGTGACATGACCCATGTATGTCCTGGTGGCAGAGAATCATTGCCTTCTCCTCTGAATATTGCCAGAAAGTTTGCCTCCAACAAACCAACTAGCCCCCAGCTGTCCCACACTCTGAGCCCAGGATTGGAAAAAGTCCCCAGAATCAAGTCTCTGGATGGTAGAGCTAAGCAGAAGGGGATGATGATGATTCTAAACCAGAACCCTGGCCTTCTTGACAAGTACCAAGATTACTTGGATGTGTTTTCAAGGCAAAATGTGGATTTGCTCCCCCCCCCCCACAATGACTATGACTATCCAATAGACCTACAACCTGAGACAAAGGTGTTCTACAGATGGGTACACACTATGTCTGAACTAGAGCTGAAGGCACTACAGGTGCATATCCAGTAAATTTTTGCAAAGGACTTCTGTAAACATGCACAGGACTCACCCCTGTGGTGCCTCCTGCTGGTCTCTCAGGGAATTAGCTCAATTTCCAGCCCAGAGCACCGTCTGCAGGCCAGTGATCTGCCACAGCTTGGACCTCGTGTCCCTCCCAGGACCCCAGTGCCCCTTTAAGTGGGTGCTGCCCCCCTGGCAGTACCCCACAGTTCTGAGTCTCCCTCTCCCAGGGGGAATCCCCACCCACTATCCCCACTTTGCCTCAGTCTTGGCTATTGCCCAGTCTTCATATAGCCCCTGTTCACTGGGGAAGACTGTAGTATAAGATACTCATCACAGGCAAAGGGGTTTGGACCTGCAGCCTCTGGCTACCTAGGGGCTGCCCCGTAACCCAGTACATAATAGGCCTTACCAGGCCTGCAGCCTGGGGCTTTTCTAGGCCAGAGCTCCCTGGATCCCTTGGCCTTTCCCCTGCCCTGCTCCACTCCAGACACCTGGTTAAGCTCCCTGCAGCCAGGCCCTTCTCTCTCTGAACACAGAGAGAGACTGCCTGCTTGAGCACCTAGCTCAAGCCTTTATAGGGCCAGCTGGGCCCTGATTGGGCATCGCCCCAGCTGAGCCTGCTTCCTCCCAATCAGCCTAGGCATCTTGCCCTTCCACAGCCCTCCTCCAGGGCTGTTTTCAAGTCCCGCAGGCAGGGCTGGCTCCGGCTTTTTTGCCGTCCCAAGCAAAAAAAAAAAAACTGCGCAGAGACTGGAGCGGCGAAGCCAAAAAAAAAAACACCTGTGGGGTGGCCGGAGCAGCAAAGCACACACACAAAAAACCTACGGGGCGGCTGGAGCTGCAAAGCAGAGAAAACAAAAGGGAAACCCTACAGCAGTGGTCCCCAATCTTTTCGTCTGGGCGGGCGCCAGATGAAGGACCATGGCAGCAGCTGAGCATCCACCGAAATGCCCTCGAATTTCTGCAGTGTTTTGGCAGCAACACCTTTCAATAACGCAGAAATTCGGTGGCATTTCGGCAGATGCTCCACCACTGGCTAGGATGTGGGTGCATTTAGATGCCCCTACGGGGGCCATGGTGTCCAAGGGCACCACGTTGGGGACCCCTGACCTACAGGGTGGCCGGAGCCAGGGGGACTCCCTGTGCTGCAGATGTGCAGCACAGTGTATGCCTGGTTTAGCGAGGGAGTGGGGTGAGGGAAGGAGTGGGGGAGAGAGAGAGAAGGGGAGCGGCAAGAGCTTCAGCGGCTCTCACCACGCAGCCCCAACCGCTGCGTTGCCTGCTGAGAGGGCTCTGTTCTGCTCCAGTCGGCTGGGAGGGAAGGACATGGGCTACCCTGCCGAGTTTGCTGCAGGGTGCTCCCCTCCTCCATGCCACCACCCCCTACAGGGTGGCCAGAGCGGCACACCAAAAAGAAAAAGAGGAAAAAAGGGCAGCTGGAATGCCGCCCCTTGGAATCTGCCACCTCATGCACAAACTTGCTCGGCTGGTGCCTGGAGCTGGCCCTGCCCGCAGGGCAGGAGCGGGTGACCACCCCGCTACAGGGAGTGCATAGTATCTTCGGGCTGCCCTGTTGTCTGGAGCTCTCCCTCTTCTCCGGCTGCCCTGCTGGCTGGAGCTCTTTCTTCCTCTCTTCTTGTCCTACTGCTGCTGCTGGCTGGAGTTCCCTCCCTGGACTGCTACTACCACCGCTGAGCGAGGAGTGGGGAGGCCTTGCTGGCCAGCTCCCTTTCCCCCCACCTCAGGAGGGAGAACCTGGGACCCCACCACCTGTGAGGGGTCCTCCATGCCTGGCCACCAGAGTTGCTGGAGCTGCTGCTGCTGCTGTCCTTGCTGCCTGGGAGCTGCTGGAGCCTAGGGGAAGGGAAGGCAATGAGGACCTTCTGCTATTGGGGAAGCGCCCAGAGAGCCTGCAGACCACTGTGGAGGGTGCCGTTCCTCTGGGTGGCATCCAGTGGCTTCCTTGATGCCTTTGAGGAGCACTTTGAGAAGCACTTTGAGGGCGCTGTCCAGGGTTCTCTGTTCAGTGTCCCCATCAGTCTCCCTTCTTTTGACCGCACTCCTGTCCTGTTATTTCATTAGTCGTCCCCCAAAATCAGCTGGTTTCCAGGTCCTGTAGATCCTCCCATTAGGTGGGGGGCAGGGGTCCTTCAGCGGTGGGTAGGCTTTTGCTCACCCACTTCCCAGAATCCAATCGGTATAGCTTCATTAGGTGATCCACCTCTCCAGCAGGAGCACCAGTTCTCTTTTGTGAAAAAAGGATCACGGTTCCTGGAACCTTCCCAGATATGCCAGCAGATCAATACAGTTACCTTTAAACTACAGCTTCCCCAGTCCCTCAAAATACATGCCGTTTTTCATGTTTCCCTTCTGAAGTCCTATACCAGGCCAAACTTACTGGCCCTCTATGCCACTGTGACCAGGGTCTGAGTGGGAGGCAGCTATGGTACTCAATTAGGGTGAACTGCAAAGAATGGGGCAGACAATCCCCATAAAGCTGGTGAATATTCCAATACTTAGATACACTAAGCCAGCATAAAACAGTTTCTTTATTACCTTACTGGTTACTCAGAAGTCCAGACAACACAGTTCCCTTAAAGTGATCCAGCCTGAGGCCTCCATCCAGGTACCCACGTCAAATATGATGAAAATTTTTGTAAATCTTATTTCATCATGTAAAAGAAAAGATTCTACCAATCCCAAAGGATCACACACCTTACCTCCCAGGTTACTGAATATTCCAGATCTTACCTAAGTACACTCTACAGCCAATTCTTCTTAACTAAACTAAACTTTATTAAAAAACATAAGAGAGAGAGTATGGTTAAAAGATCAATATACATACAGATATGAGTTCAATTCTTAAGATTCAGATTCATAGCAAAGATGGTGAGCTTTGTAGTTGCAAAGAGTTCTTTTAGAAATAGTTCATAGTTTATAGTCCAATGTCCAAACATCATATTCAGGGCATAACTGGGACCTCAGTCTTGCAACACTAACTTTCCCTTATGAAGCCTAAGCAGGTCTGAAAAGACAGAATCAGGATCTGTCAAGGTTCCTTCCCCACTCTGAACTCTAGGGTACAGATGTGGGGACCTGCATAAGAACCCCTAAGCTTAATTACCAGCTTAGATCTGGTTTTGCTGCCACCACCCAAATCATTTAAGAGTTATTTGAGAAACTTTGTCTACCTCCCCCCAGAATATCTCCCTCCCAAGTACTATAACTCTTCCCTGGGTAGCCTTGAGAGACTTCTCTACCAACTCCTTGGTGAACACTGATCCAAACCCTTGGATCTTAAAACAAGGAGAAATCAATTAGGTTCTTTAAAAAGAAGGTTTTTAATTAAAGAAAGAAAGATAAAAAATAATCTTTGTAAAACCAGGATGGAAAATAACTTTACAGCGTAATCAGATTCAAAGAGCCCAGAGGAACCCCCTCTAGCCTTAGGTTCACAGTTATAGCAAACGGAGGTAAATCCTCTCATCAAAAAGGAACATTTACAAGTTGAGAAAACAAAGATAAACCTAACACCTCTTGCCTGGCTGTTACGTACAAGTTTGAAATATGAGAGACTGGTTCAGAAAGATTTGGAGAGCATGGCTTGATGTCTGGTCCCTCTTAGTCCCAAGAGCATACAACCCCAAAACAAAGAACACACAAACAAAAGCCTTCCCCCCACCAAGATCTGAAAGTATCTTGTCCCCTTATTGGTCCTTTGGGTCAGGTGTCAGCCACATTACCTGAACTTCTTAACCCTTTACAAGTAAAAGGATTTTGGTGTCTCTGGCCAGGAGGGATTTTATAGTATTGCACACAGGAGGGCTGTTACCCTTCCCTTCATAGTTATGAAAGGTCCCAAGGATCTTTTATACAATTTGATGTCTTTTGACAAGTTGGAGTTCCTCAGGGAACAAAAGGTAATTTAGGATGACTTTGAAGGAGGTCCATTACCAGTACTTTAGCTATAGAATGAACATAAGGCAATTTGCTTGTTCCTCCACCATTCACAGTACATTTCAAAGAGAGATGAATACAGAGATATTCCATGTTTATAATTCATTTAAATGCTAGGATGTTCTTTTGATCTCTGAATTATGAAAATACATCATAGAGAGGGACTGTTAATTATATTGTCCACCCTACTCATACATATGTAAATATACAAAACCACAACCATTACCTCCCCACATGTTTTTTGAGGGTTATTTATTTTGCAGGACATTTATCCCTTTTTGGCCATGCATCACAGCCACATACAACAATCTTCATAAGTTCAATAGCTGAGGCATGCCTGCTGGGGCTCAGGGCTTCAGCCCCGCGGGAGGTGCCTGCTGGGCATCGGGGCTTCAGCTCTGCTTCAGCCCTGATGTCTACCCACTACCCCCCGCTGGGTGAACATCAGAGGCAACACATGGGGAGACATGGGTCACATGACCCCTTCCCCCAAGATTTTAGCCAGGGTTTGCTGGTTCCACTCGGTCACATGGTGGTGCTGGGCCACCTCCCTGCATGGCAGCTGCTTGAGCCAGCAAGCTGGAAGCTGTGACCATGGGGAGAGGCAGTGGCAAAGAGCTGGGATCTTCAGGGACAACTGCTGCTTTTGCTGCTGCCTCTCCCCATGGAGTTAAAGTAGCGGCCCCTCTCTGCTGCTCCCAGCTGTTTGCTGATACCTGGGAGCTGCAGGGGGGAGCCACCATGGATAAGAGGGTGGGGGGGTGAACCTTTACATTGTGCCTCCCCCTCCACTTTTAGCTGGCACCAGTCATCTCTGGCAGAAGCCCCTGCTGCACCACCTTGCTCCTGAGCTCCACCCCCACCACCCTAGCCAGTCTGGTAGGCAGAGAATGGAGATGGGTGTGGGGGATTCTGCAAACCGCTGTTTGGCCCCCCCCGTCTTATGCTCAGAAATCCTTTCCAGATCAAACCACATCACTGCCTCCAGCAGTGGAAATTCAGGATCACAAGGTGCATGATATCCTTTATTCCTGATGTCTGCAAGGCCACCTGTGCTATCTTGTGGACTGGGAAGGCTACGGTCCCAACAAGCACACCAGATGGAACCTGCCTCCCCTGCCCACACCCAGGACCTGCAGAGGGAGTTTCTTAAACCAGGAAGCCATCACAGGAAGCTGTCACTGGCTGGGCTGGGCTTGCTCTAGCTGGCTGGTCCAGCAGGATAGCTCCATTGGGGGGGGGGGGGTGGCTAATAGCCATTTATGGACTTAACCACCATGAATTTATCCAGTTCTCTTTTAAATGCTGTTATAGTCCTAGCCTTCACAACCTCCTCAGGTAAGGAGTTCCACAAGTTGACTGTGCGCTGCGTGAAGAAGAACTTCCTTTTATTTGTTTTAAACCTGCTGCCTATTAATTTCATTTGGTGACCCCTAGTTCTTGTATTATGGGAATAAGTAAATAACTTTTCCTTATCCACTTTCTCCACATCACTCATGATTTTATATACCTCTATCATATCCCCCTTAGTCTCCTCTTTTCCAAGCTGAAGAGTCCTAGCCTCTTTAATCTTTCCTCATATGGGACCCTCTCCAAACCCTAATCATTTTAGTTGCCCTTTTCTGAACCTTTTCTAGTGCCAGTATATCTTTTTTGAGGTGAGGAGACCACATCTGTATGCAGTATTCGAGATGTGGGGCGTACCATGGATTTATATAAGGGCAATAATATATTCTCTCAGTCTTATTCTCTATCCCTTTTTTAATGATTCCTAACATCCTGTTTGCTTTTTTGACCGCCTCTGCACACTGCGTGGACATCTTCAGAGAACTATCCACAATGACTCCAAGATCTTTTTCCTGACTGTTGTAGCTAAATTAGCCCCCATCATATTGTATGTATAGTTGGGGTTATTTTTTCCAATGTGCATTACTTTACATTTATCCACATTAAATTTCATTTGCCATTTCATCTGCAAACTTTGTCACCTCACTGTTTACCCCTTTCTCCAGATCATTTATGAATAAGTTGAATAGGATTGGTCCCAGGACTGACCCTTGGGGAACACCACTAGTTACCCCTCTCCATTCTGAGAATTTACCATTAATTCCTACCCAAGCACACCAGATGGTGTGATGGTGTGACTGTGTGACTTCCAGTGATGGGGACTCCACAATCTTCTTTAGAAGACTGTTGTCAGGTCCCTCCTCAGTCAGTCATCTTTTCTCAAGACTAAACATGCCCAGTTTTTTTTAACTTTTCCTCACAGGTGAAGTTTTCTAAAGCTTTTATCACTTTTGTTGCTCTCCTCTGGACCATCTCTCCAATTTGTCTGCATCCTTTTTTATTTTTAAAAGTGTGGCACCTAGAATTGGACACAGAACTCCAGCTGGGGCTTCAGTAGCACCAAGCATAACAGGACAATTACCTGCCATGCCTTAAATACGACATTTCTATTAATACAGCTGTCATGGTGCCTGGAATGTCTCTCAGCTGTGAATGCCTCAGGGCAGACACCCAAAACTGGTAGTATGTTCTATACTTAGATTTGACCAAACTAGTAACAAGTGCAAACTCCTGGATCACTATATTAATCTCACCACAGCGCCACAGACCATCCCCCTTAGGTTCTTCAGTCCCCACTTTAACACCTGGACAAACTGGACTCTGTGATGAAAGATTCGTAAAACCAAAAGTCACCACACATTAGGTCACTCCCAATCCCAATCCCCCAGTCATTGATCCCGGGTCAATCGGTATCCTTGATCTCACACCAAAGACAACACTTGCAGCCAATTTCTCTAGTAAACTAACTAAAGATTTTTAACTAAGAAAAAGAAATGAGAGTTATTGAGAGATTAAAGAGGGTAAATTACATTACAGGTCAGTCTAGGTTCATAGTTCAAATGATAGCAGAGATGTAGTGTCTGCTAGTTTTCCATATGTCCCTTAGGGTTGCCCAAAATGGCTTTGGAAACCTTTATCCATTCGCTCAGGATTCCTCCTGTCAGAATCTGTCAGTCCAGAGACACTGGGTGGTTCCCAGGGTTCCTTCTTATAGCTGTTTTCATAGACTCATAGACTTTAAGGTCAGAAGGGACCATTATGATCATCTAGTCTGACCTCCTGCACAAAGCAGGCCACAGAATCTCACCCACCTACTCCTGTAACAAACCCCTAACCTATGTCTGATTTACTGAAGTCCTCAAATTGTGGTTTGAAGACCTCAAGCTGCAGAGAATCC
>NC_133775.1:68030860-68040956 GCF_003597395.2 Chelonoidis abingdonii | reverse complement strand
CTATAAGGTGCCACAGGACTCTTTGCTGCTTTTACAGATCCAGACTAGCATGGCTACCCCTCTGATACTTTTACTATTGATTTTAATTCCCTTTGCAAGGTCCAACTCTACATGGATTTTGACCTTTCTCACTTTATCCCTACATGTTCTGACCTGAATAAGGTAGCTTTCCTTGCTAATCCCTCCCATCTTCCACTCCATGTAGGCTTTCTGCTTTTTCTTAATCACTTCTCTAAGATGTTTGCTCATCCAGCTTGGTCTTCAACTCCTGCCTATGATTTTTTTTTCCCCTTTCTTGGGACGCAGGCTTCTGATAGTTTCTGCAACTTTGACTTGAAATAATTCCAGGCCTCCTCCGCCTTTAGATCCACAAGTTCTTCAGTCTAATCTTGTTCCCTAACTAATTTCCTTAATTCTTTAAAGTTAGCCCTTTTGAAATCAAAAACTCTAGTCCCAGATCTATTTTTGTTTATCCATCCATCTAGTTTTCCCTGGAAGGCAATCTGGCAAGTGTTCTCATCACAGCATGAGCCCTCCCTTTGTTGACTTAATGTAGACAAAGTTTGTGGATTTTGAAGTTAATATACTTCTTCATTTACAGCTCCAAGGCTCCAATCCCATTTGGGCAATTATACATATTGCATTTAGTTACATTCGGACAATTTTTCATGAACAATGTGATAGCCAGAAACAATCTTTCATTCATTTTCATGCAGCTTACACATCAAACACCTCCTTATCTTTGAACTAGTACATAGTTTTGATCTAAGGCTAACTAAGTGCAAGGATAGCAATGACAGGAAACAGATAGGCAAAACAATACCAACACATTCTTTTGAATTAGTCTAACATATAAGTGAATTGGTACACTTAATACTTCTTTGAGAGTCACACCCAAGTAAATTGTTCTGAGACTCTGACCTGAGCTGACCTGTCATTGTCACAGAGTTGGTCTGTCAGCATCACCACACCCCAGAATATTAACCTTTTTTGCAGTTGCTTCACATTGACTCATATTCAGTTTGTGATCCGCTATAACCCCAGATCCTTCTCAGCAATGCTACCACCTCATCAGTTATTCCCCATTCTGTAGTTGTGCATTTGATTTTTCCTTCCTAAGAGAACTACTTTGTCCTTGCCATTTTCAATTTCATCTTGTAAATGAATTCTAGAATTTGTCAAAGTCACTTAGAATTTTAAACCTGTCCTCCAAAGTGCTTGCAGCCAATCCCAGTTTGGTGTCATCTGCAAGTTTTATAAGCATGCTGTCTATTCCATTATCCAAGTCATTGATAAAAATATTGAATAGTACTGGATGTGGGACCCACCTAGATCTGCCTTCCCTATTTTGACAGCAAACTACTGATTACTCTTTGAGTATGGTCTTTCAACCAGTTGTGCACCCATCTTAATATAATTTCCTCTAGACTACATCTCCCTAGTTGACTTATGAGAATGTCATGAGGACCTGTGTCAAAATCCTTACTAAAACCAAAGTATATCACATCTGCTGCTGCCCCCCTACCCCCAATAGTCATATCAAAGAAGGAATTTAAGTTGGTTTGGCATGACTTGTTCTTGACAGATCCATGCTGACTATTCCTTATAACCCTCCAGGTGCTTACAAACTGATTTTTTAATAATTTGCTATCTAAATTAGGCTGACTGGGTCCTTCTTGTTCCCCTTTTTGAAGATAGGTACTATGTTTGCCCTTCTCCAGTCTTCTAGGACCTTTCCTGTCCTCCAGGAGTTCTCAAAGATAATTGCTAATGGCTGTGAGATTGCTTCAGCTAGTTCCTTAAGTACTTTAGGATTAATTTAATCAGGACCTGCTGATTTGAATACATATAACTGATCTAAATATTCTTTAACCTGTTCTTCACCTTTTTTGGCTTGCTTTCCTTCCTTCTGGTTATCAGTATTAATTGTGTTTGAGTATCTAGTCATCATTAACATTTTTTATGATGCCTGAAGCAAAATAGGCATCAGGTATCTCAGCTTTTTTATATCATCAATTATTAGCTCCCCTTCCCCTCTCAGCAGGGGATCTACACTTTCCTTCATCTTTCTCTTGCTCCTAATGTATTTAAAGAACCTCTCTTTATTGTCCTTTATGTCCTCTGCCAGGTGCAACTCATTTTGTGCATTAGCTTTTCTGATTTGTTCCTACATATATGTGCTGTTCTTTTGTACTCCTCCTTAGCAATTTGACCAGGTTTCCACTTTCTCTAAGATTCCTTTTTGATTTTCAGATCATTAAGGAGATCCTGATGGAGCCATATTGCCTCTGATTATTCCTCCTTCTTTTTCCTTTGCATCAGAATGGTCAGAATCAAATCTAAAATGGCCGTCCCCCTAGTCACTTCCTCCACCTTCTGGAACACAAAGTTGTCCCTGATACATTCCAAGAACTTATTAGAAATGTTGTGTTTTGCCGTATTTTCCAAAGAGATATCTGGGTAGTTAAAGTCCCTCATGTTGTTACATGCTGTGGAATGTTGCTACTGCTGCAGCGTTGTTTCTGTTCTTTGTGCTCCAGTGTCATTAGCAGACAGTGCAGCCTGTTCATTCATCAGACCTCGATGTTGTTCATCAGAGAGACCCCAGGCTCAGTTCGGTGGTGAAGGTGCTCGGCCAGATTTATTGTCAACAAAGCACAGTACTAGCACCGCATAGAACCTACAGGTACACTAACACACATGCCCACAACAATGGTACCATCTCAGTCAGCACACCAGGATGCTGTCCCCTTGGCTGGCCAAAGATGCCCCTCCTATGACTTCTCCTTTTATACGCTAACACTAACCAGTTACGTATTACACTCCAGATGTTGCTGGTTATCACCCTTCTCCTTGTACCTGCTATTTCGAACAAAACATCCTTATCCATTACCCTGTCACCCAATCCTTATCTTACTAGAGATCAGTGTGTTCCTGTGTCATCTCTTAAGAATGTGTTTACAGACATAATGGAAAACTCTGGGTGTTCTTGTAGTCTAGAGTAGAGCCCTGACCATATTACCCCTATTTTTTAATTCTTTTATCTTTAACAAGAGACTATCAGCTGGTCTGCCTCCCACTTCCTTCTGAACCTCAGAGTAAGTGTATATACCTTTATGTATACCTTATGTACTAATATCTTCAGTTCTTCCTGTTTGTTCCCATACTCCTAACATTATGTACAGACATCTAAAATGTTGATCAGATTTCCACACTGATTTCCTCCTTGTTGCTTGTAATGTTTAAAACACTCAAAAATTCCTACCGGCAGCTTTAGAAAAGCAAACTGAGGACTCCTTAAGTGCAAGTGTGTTGAATATCTAAATACCAATTGAATAGGTGATAATCTAGAGGAATTTCATAATAATATAGTAAAGGAAGTTGTAGCAGCAGCCAACCCAGCTATATGTAAGACATCAAATTGCCTCAAACCCAGAAAACAAGTTCCCTGATGGAATGAAGAATTGTAAAACAAGAAAGAAAGACAGGAAGGAAGGAAGGAAAGAATTGAATGGCAAGGACTTAATGAACTATAAAAGATGTAAAACAGTGGCACAACAAATATTAAAAAGGCAAAGAAAGAGAGTTGAATAAAGTATTGTGGGAAAATGAACAAAGATTCCAAGGTTTCAGAGATATAAAAACAAGTTAAAAGAATTAACGGGATATAGAGGAAAAACAAATGAATACTTGGTAGTTATGCTAAATGTCTATAGTATAATCATTATAGTAAATGGTAAAGTGGAAAGTTTTAACTTAGGAAAAGCAGACATTTTAGCACAAGTGTTCCGAAGAGTAAGTAGTGATTAAAAATCAAACTAAGGAGTTTTGTGAACAAAAAAGAATGTTTGCTTAAGAAAATTGTGAGATCTTACACAGCTGGGTAGACTATAAAGATGATGTACTAAATGAAATTTAAGCATGCAGGAAGTCAAAAACTTTATAAACAACAGTAAAAATACAGCCCCAGGTAAAGAGAGTATATGTAATGCAATGCTAAAGCACCTACTGGAAGGGAACTAAAGAGTTTTATTGTAATTATACAATATATGGGGAAAAGGAATACTACCAGCAGAACGGAAGCAAGTGCTAGTTATACTGATAGGAAAACCTGCTACATTAATCAGAAGACCTGATGCATATAGACTTATTGCCTTCACATCGTGTATGGGCAAAATTATGGAAGGCATAATAAATGAGAGAAAAAATGAAAATATGGGCTGTGTATAAAGTGTATAGAGTTTCTGCATGGCAAATGGAGTCAGCATTGCCAACTCAATAGTGACTGCTCCGGAGATGACAGCACAGGTAGAATGGAAACAGCCTCTGGTATCCCTGAATTTGGAATTATGGGCTGTGTATAAAGTGATTTCAGGAAAGGACAATGCATAGTTGATCATATTGTAAGAGTAGAAACAGAAATACAAAAAAACATGAGGAACAGGGTTTGATAGCTGTCTTTTTAGACATTGAAAATGTGTATGACATGCTACGAAGAGAAGGCTTTCTGTATGAACTAGCTGCAATTGGAATAAGAGGATGGGTGCTCTGGTGGGTAAAAAGGCTTCTTAAATGATAGAACCATAAAAGTCAAGTTGTGGGTGGCTTTGTTGAATATTTATAAACTTACTAATGGCTCTCCACAAGGGAGTGTAATCAGCTCACCCATGTTTAACATTATGATTAATGATCTCTCATACAGTATACGGACAGGAACAAGTTTTACTCTATTTGCAGATGACTATGTTATATGGACCAAGCATAGAAGACTTAAGATAGCTGTGAAGAGAACCAGTGGGCTATCAGAATGGAGAGATACTTGCGGATGTAAGTTCTTACTTTTAGATCAAAGGGAATGATTTTCTTCACAACAAGGAAGAATGGAACCTATATCTCTATAAACGAAAAACTACCGGTAGTTTATAATTTTACATTCTTATGAGTTATGTTCAATAACAGACTTGGAAGAATTATAATATCAAGACTAAATGTAACAATAGGATGCATCTGCTTAAAGATGTTGCTGGGAACAATTGGGGTGCAGATAAGAACACATTGATATGGTAGAGAGCATTAATAAGACCAGTTATAGATTATGGATGCCAAATAAACAGTAGAAAAAACTAGAGCTAATCCAGGCCCAAGCTCTGCAAATTGCATGTAGTGCAAGTATTACGATTCTGTTTTGTGTGTGATTCAGGTAGCTATTGGAGAAATGCCTATAAATTTAAGGATGAAATTGGTAGATCTAACCTTTTGGGCTAAGGGCAATGGAAATAGTGAAGATATGAGTATTAAACAAATACACGAGGGCTGTTGGGAATTAAGTAGACAAGAAGTAACTGGGTGCCACAAACTGCTGCATGATAACACAACAGGAGAAGAAAAGGAAGCTGTCTGAGCAATGATGCAGGCTGCCTGCCAGCTTCTGCTCCTCCTCCAGACCTTGCTTCTGGCTCCTGACCCTGGGTGTGTCCCCAGCTCCGTTACTTGTCTCTTGTCTGTAACTTGGTGCCTGACCCTGGCTTCCTGGTATCCTGACCCGGCTCAACCCTCAGTTCACTTATCACCTCCTGACCATAACTTGGTAACTGACAAGTGCACCCCAGCTTCCCATGGACCAGACCTGACACCTCCTACCTCTGGCAGTGCCAGCTACTTCTCTCAACCACCCCTCCCACCATGCTCCAGCTTTCTGCTGCCTTTTGCATTGGAATCCCTGATTCTCAAGAGGGACTTATCTGGTAAGCAAGGCTGGCTTGGCCCTAGGCTCCCCAGCTTCAGGGCTAGCCAGTCTGTCACGTTAGTCACCTCTGTCAGGCCTCCCAACCTATCAGGATAGGAGCATTGTTAGAGTCCGTTCCAGGAGAGTGCTAAATGCTAACATGTGGCTTCAACCCATGGTTGCCACAGCAGGGGTAGGTGCTGGGGCGAATGAACCCATCCCTGGTATCAAACAGGAAAGGATTCACTCTGGCCCTTTAATAGCAGTTATTCGCCACAATGAGTTCTCACTTGTTACAGTCATGAGTATATCCCAGGCTGGAAATATGCTCACTGAGAGACACCAGCAATGGTCCTGCCTCTGGGTTTGCCTTTGAGGATGCTGCAGGTGGCATGTGCTGCTAAGTCAGACGTGATGGATGGGCACAGGTTTCTTTACCATTGGCTGCAGCCTGGTATGGTTGATACCAACATTTGGGGGTTTCATCACAGGCAGGAGCAGAAGGGCAGAGAGTTCAATCTAGGAAGATCTCACCCTAGGCAGACCAACATCTTTGGGCTATGCCAGGGGCAGAAGCAGGCAGCAGAGATGCCAGGCCCAAGGGGTTTCACCAAGAGCAGCAGGGGAGAGGAGAGAGACCAACCATGGCCGGGTTTAATACAAACAAGAGCCATGTGGCAGGGATGCCAGGTTTTGGGTACCTTGCAGCAGGAGGGAGGAACAGGGCAGAGGTGCCTGCTACCGGGAGTTCATCTTGGGCAGCAGCAGAGCATAGATCCTACCTTCCGGGGGACACAGGGAACACAGCATAGGCAGGAGCCATTGGACAAAGATTCTGAGGCCTGAGGGATTTTACTATCTCTTCTGAAGTCAGTGGAACTGTAACGTTCGTGGGAGGCTACGGGCCTATCCTGAGTGCTCTGCAAGAACGAGGCCCACACACACCATGAGTTATTGGCTTTAATGAAGGTAACGTGACACACCCGCAACGGGGACTCCGGGCGTTGCTGTCACGGAGGCGGGGAACCCAGCACCGAAGCTCAGCTCGGCCCGGGTCGGAGTCCAAAGGCGGGACCGGGAGCATACAGCTATATATACACAATACAAAGCAACTCATACATATGCAAGAAGGGACTTCCCACAGGTTATGTCCGCCCTTTGGCCTAAGGCCATACAAACTGGTTTCAACCAGTTAAAAGTAAGTTATAACTGGCATGCCATGTCCTACAATGACCGGCCACTTAGCAAGCAGGGGCTTTTCACAAGGCCGCCGAGAAAGCGGAAATACCTTAGCTAGGCCGTGACACAGTCTTTCACAGTCCCCTACAGGAACTCATCTACAAATCCCTGAGTCATGGATTTGGCTCCAACACCCCCTCCTATCACAACTCATCTGCAAGATACAGCCATGCATGACCTCCCCACATATATCAACGAACACACAAACGCCAGAAAATGCCCTGTATTTGCAAAATAATGGTTTTCATTACCACAGTGCCTGGTGCCTGACAATTATTTTGGCTTTGCGCAGTAATTGCTATTGTGAAAATTAAAAACAGGTGCCAGCAGCTTCCAGCAAAGGATACAATTCCTGAAGGCATCTCTGTTGTGGGAATCTGGACCATTAAGTGAGTCTGGTACTGATAACTTATCAATAAGTCATGACTTATCATTGAAAAGCTATAGATGCCAGCAAGCAGAAGTCTGATTGGAGGAAAAAATGTGGTGGTATTCTCCCAGGCCTCACCCACAATCCAACCTTTGCCCAGAATCCCAGACTTCGCCACTAGTGGGGCCAAAGTTTGATGCCAGAATGGGGCAAGGTTGCAACACTAGACACTGTAGATCTTTGTGATGTGACTGTCCCACTCTTTTCCTGCATAGAAATCAGCTCATCTTAACCCGTTAAGATCTGTGGTATTTTCTTGCATAAAACTTTCTGATAGGTGACTCAGTGAAATTCAGAAACATCAGCACAGGCAGTGTTGAAATGGACAAGCTGGAATGACCAGACACATCGTGGTGTTCCTGGTGCTGAGCCCTCTCTTCCATTCATCTGTGGAAGTGAGTGTGACATTGCACCCCATAAGGCTTTATTGAAATATGCTTCTTAATGTATATATGACATACCTGAAATATGTTTTATGCTACATATGCCATGTAACATGTCTAGGTAAAGGTTATGACCACTGAATCTATTCATCCTATTTGTATGCATGTATCATCTTTGTATTCAAAGTTATGAATATTGGCTGTGTACGTGCTTGATTTTTAAGTAGCCCCAGTAAAGCATCTGATCAGCTTCTTGAGAAAGGAATGTGCAAATTAAATGCCCAGTCAAGAAATACTTAACAAACAATGTATCTTGGAAGGCTCCAATCCACATAAGAAGTCTTCCTGGAGACATTCAAGATAGCATGTGGGCAATGGCTGCTGCCTGTAAAAACTGAGTCATGCATGGACATGTGATTTGCTCATGTGACTCCAGAACTCCATCTTGGAGCTAGACTTTGCATAGGAGAGAGGCGGAGGGTCTCCACCCACAAGAGAAAGTCTAGTTAAGCCAGTGGGAAACCCCTCTATTTTGTCTTCAGCTGGCTCAAAAGATAGCCTCTCCACCCCCAACGGATACCTGAAAGAAACTGGAACAAAAGACAGTAATCATGAGGGATGTGAGTGATTGCTGGACCCAGACTAGAAGGAGACTAGTTTGTAAAAGGAAGCTTAATGGAACACCTCTGAGGGTGAGGTTTTATCTGTATTCAGTTTTCTTTCAGTATTATGTATAGACTTACGTGTTTTATTTTATTTTACTTGGTAATCCACTTTGTTCTGTTTGTTACTACTTAGATAACTTAAATCCTATCTTCTATATTTAATAAAATCACTTGTTACCTATTAATTAACTCAGAGTATGTATTAATACCTGGGGGTGGAGGGAAGCTGTGCATATCTCTCTATCAGTGTTATAGAGGGTAAACAATTTACGAGCTGTATAAATAAGCTTTATACAGGGTAAAATTGATTTATTTGAGGTTTGGGCCCCAATGAGAGTTGGTCAACTGAGTGTTAAAGACAGGAACACTTCTTAAGCCGCTTTCAGTTAAGCTTGCAATTTGCGGGATATAGTTCAGACCTGGGTCTCTGTTTGTGGCTGGCAAGCATGTCTGGCACAGCCAGGCAGGGGTCTGGAGTCCCAAGCTGGTGGGGAAAGCAGGGGCAGAAGTAGTCTTGGCACATCAGTTGGCAGTCCCCAGGGGGTTTCTGTGATCCAATCCATCACAGCAGGAATTTAGTGCCAGTTCAGTTTGCAGTCTTCTTGAATATAGAAGCACATCAGTACTGTTTCCATTTAATTTACATTAAATCTCCTGCAAGATGCTTCTTATATTTCTCTCACAAAAAATATGTGTAAACTGGTAGGTCAGGTCTTTAGATTCAGGGGATCCCTTATACATCTCCCTCTTATCCATTGTTTCGTGTATCCGTTGCTCATCAATAGGGGAATGTGTTCCAATTCATGTCAGTCCCCATCTGCATCTCCATCATTTTCAACTTACTCACTTCACATAAGAATACAAGAACATAAGAACGGCCGTACCGGGTCAGACCAAAGGTCCATCTAGCCCAGTATCTGTCTACCGACAGTGGCCAATGCCAGGTGCCCCAGAGGGAGTGAAGCTAACAATCAATGATCAAGTGATCTCTCTCCTGCCATCCATCTCCACCCTCTGATGAACACCTTTTACTTCACTTTTCTGTGAGTGCTTACCAGCTACCAGCATCCAGTGTCCCCCCATCACCTCCCCAGTGCCTCCTGTCTGCTGGTGGCCCTTTGGGCCACTGATCAGCTCCTCCCCCTCCCTCCCAGTGCCTCCTGCCTGCCACAATAAGCGGGGGAGGAGCAGAGACAGGGCATGCTCGGAGGAGGGGGTGGAACTGGGTAGGAAGAGGCGGCGTGGGGGGATAGGAAGAGGTAGGGCAGTGTGGAGGGGGAGCAGCCGTGAGTACAGTACAGTACTACCCATCCTGATTGGAAAATGCATTCAAAGTGTTAAAAGTGGACCTGTGCCTAAGAGGCAATGTAAAAGTGTAACACTAGAAGTGAAATTAAATGTCATAAAGCATATTGAAAGAGGTGAGCTTTCAGCCAACGTTGCTCATATTCTCGGTTTGCCTGCTACAACAGTACACACAATTTTTAATAGTACTAACTGAATTCTTGAAAGCGCTAGAAGTGCTACAAAATTGTCATCAATGAAGATAATGAAACAGAGAAGCAGTATAATGTTGAAGATGGAATGTTTGCTGGCTGATTGGATTGATGACCTTCATCAAAAGAAAATGCCTGTGAATTTAAGCTTGATTCAG
>NC_133775.1:67978266-68030064 GCF_003597395.2 Chelonoidis abingdonii | reverse complement strand
AGGGAGACCCAGGGTTCTGGGTCTTGGGGGTCCCCCAGGGAAAGGTTGGGGTGACTTGGGGGTAACTAGGAACCCCAATAGTCCTAGTTGGTGGCAGCGAGAAAGATCCAAGCTGGTAGTGAGCTTGGGGGAGCTTCAGGTAAGCACCCAGATTTTGGACGCTAAAGTCCAGGTTTGGGGAGGAGGCTTTACCACACATGTATAACAATTTAAAGGAAAGAGAGGCTGGGAGCTCATAAGTGGAAAAGGAGATTTTCCATGCTAGTCATGGGTGGTTCTACAGATTCCAGAAGCATGCCAATCTATATAATGTAAAACTCACAGGAGAAGCGGCTAGTGTGGATGAAGAAGTGACTGAAATGTTTCTTGCTCAGCTAAAGAAAATTATTTCAGAAAGCAGCTACTCTACAAAACAAGTTTTTAACGTCAATAAGATAGGACTTTACTGGAAGAAGATGCCAACGAGGACTTATATTTCTCATGACGAGAAGACTGCTCCTGGAGTCAAAGCCTCAAAAGACTGCTTAAGTGCAGAAGGCGATTGCAAGTTGAAGCCCTTGCTTGTCTACCACATTGAAAACCCAAGAGCAATGAGGGACTGCGTCAAGTCTCATCTCCCTGTAATTTGGAAGTCAAACAGAAAGGCCTGGATGACACGTAATATTTGCCATGAGTGATTTGTAGACCATGCTGTCCCTGAATATAAGGCTTACTGTCGAAGGAAAATTTGGCCTTTAAGATTCTCCTTCTGGATAATACAAGTGCCCACAAACTGGACTACGAAGACTGCTGTCCAAACATCAAGGTCCTGTATTTACCACCCAGCACCACAGTGTTGCTGTAGCCTATGTACCAGGGTGTAATGGCCATGTTCAAGGCTTATTACCTATGAAGGAGATGACAGGTGAAGGAAATTCCAGTGTAAAGGATTTTTGGAAGTCCTACAACGTCTTGAACGGCATGGAAAACATTGACGCTTTATGGGAGGAGGTCACTTCACAATGTATGAATGGTGTTTGCTGCTGTGCATGGCCAGATGCTGTCCACAGCTTCATGGGATTTGATGCAGTTCCTGGTCTCCAGTAAAAAATTGTCAATTTGGAGAAGGATGTTGGCTTCAAGAAAGTGGAGGAGGAGGATGTAGAGGAGGTGTTGGAGTCTGACTCTGAGCAACTGACAAATGAGGAACTGATTGAGCCAGACCAACAATGGATATCAGAAGAAAACAAAGACAATGATGACAACAACGATGTAGGGCAGGAAGCCAGGAGTCTGACGACAAGGAATCTCTTCAGTTTCTTTGGATTGCTGGATGAGATGACGGAAGTCATGAATGGTCTGCCAATAGTGAGCAGTCTGCCAAAGTCTCCATGGATCTCAATGATGCAGCAGCTTGCTACGGGGAGATCTATCATTCAAATATTCATGCAGGGGAGCAGATGTTGATAAAATCCTTTTTTAAGACTTCTGCAACTGAAAAGCCAGCCAAAGAAAAGCCAGTCCAAGAAAACCCAGCTGCCATCCCTACCTAAGTTAAATGTTTTATATTACTGTATTTACTGTATTCAAATTTCTGTGTGTTTGGACGGTGTTAGTAGTGTTCTACATTATTTTATTCAATGTTTTATGTGAAAAATCTGTGCTGTATAACCTGTCATTGTAAAAAGGTACACTGGTTAGGCGAAAAGAACATTGCCATAGGCAAGTGTGGCAACATTGTGAATGCAACCCACCCCTCCTAATTCCATTATTTCTTATGTGGAAAAATTCTCCAGTATCCGTCATTTTGGTATCCATTGCCCTTTTCAAGAACACAACCCTGACGTATACCGGGGACCCTCTGTCCTTGTATTTCAAGGAGTCCACAGCAAATGAATATACTGTTGCATACAAAGTAAAGTCACACTCTGAGGAATAGGAGACCTCTATGGTCACTAACCTGTTTCATGTGCTTGCCAAGCTCCCGAGTGAGTTCCAGCATGCATTCAAACATGTTTTCCATGGTGCCTGGGAAAATGTCTTCATTCTGATGGAGTGCTCCACCCTTTTTCAGTGTTTGGTTCTGGAGCACCAAAACATGCAAATCTGCATTGACATCAGTGTATGAGCGTCTGCTAATGTAATTCCTAGATCTGGATGAATTATTTGCGACAGATAGGATTTTTTTTAATTATATTTGGATTTTTCTGTTCTCAATCTTCAATAGTTGCAAACTTTTTAATTTTCCATAAAGTTTCAGAATAATCTTTTTTATGAGAAATTTCAGCTTCTTGATTGTTACATGAACATATTTTTTCTTTAATTTTTTTATTTTATTTTTAGCTACCAGAGTGCAGGTTGGTGACAGATTGTATTTCTTCTCCCATTCCAAAACCTATTTCATGGAGTCATGAAAAAGATTTTTGGGGTTGTTCAGATTGTTTTTTGTTTGTGAGCACTCAAAATTACCTTTTTCTAAATGTTTATGAAAAAAATGAATAACAGGTTTGCAGAGTTACCAGTTCTTGGGATTTTAATGAAAGTCTGATTCTATTAGGGCTTTTAATAAGGTGTCTCATGAACTCTTGCAGCTTTCTTATAAACTTTGATAATTACTCACAGTTCCAGTACTTTCAAAAGACTGCCCATAGTAAAGAAGGCTACCATTTGCCTATAGCCATTGCACATGGCAGTGAGCCTGCCTCTGCTAAAGATGGCACTGTCTCTCCTTGTTCCCAGTGGGACTTGAAGCTAACCTGTGGCCAGGAAAGATGGATGCCCCAGCCTATATGGCTTGCAAACTGGACAGGAAACGACAAAGTGAGAGGGGAATGCAAAGATCAGTAAGTGGCGGGGATTGGTAGGCTTGCCAGGTTGTGAGTATTACTTCCTACAGTGGCTAGGAGGTTGTGATTTTCTTGCAGCTGTAGGCACCACACTGGACACAGTTTTGTCCATGTCCAAAGATGCATCCAAATGTTCATCATATTAGAAATACTATGTGATGTATACTCAGGGGTGAAAGTAACTTAAAGGACTTGCCGGTACTCAGGAATCCTGATGAGGGGTGTGGCCTCCACCGCAAGAGGAGGAGCCTTTAAATCCCCAGGCCCTTTAAATCAGGATTTAAAGGGCCCAGGGCTAGGGCTGTGGTAGCAGCAGCTGGGAGCCCCAAGCCCTTTAAATCACCCCCTGAACTCTCAGCTGCAGTGGTGGCTGGGAGCCCTGGGGTTCCGGGGCAATTTAAATGGAGCGATTTGAAAGGCCCAGGGCTCTAGCTGCGGCTACCACAGCAAAGCCCCAGACCCTTTAAATTGCCGACAGAGCCCCGGGGCTCCAGCAGCAGTACTCAGGGCTCTGGCTGCTGCTACCCTCCAGGGTCCTTTAAATCATCTCCACAGCCCTGCTTCTGGAGCCCTGGGGTAGTGGCAGCAGGGCTCCAGTGACTATTTAAATGGCCTAGGATGGTAGAGGCAGCAGGAGCCCTGAACCCTTTCAATAGCCACCAGAGCCCTGCCGCCACTACTGCAGGGCTCCAGCAGGCTCCAGGGGCTATTTAAAGGGCCCTTTAAATAGCCCCTGGATCCCTGGGGTAGCAGCAGTGGGGCTCCAGCAGTGATTTAAAGGGCCTGGGGCGGTAGTGGTAGCAGGAGCCCTGGACCCTTTAAATTGCTGCCCGAGCCCCACAGCTGCTACCCCAGGATTCTGGCAGGGGGGCTCTGGCAGCAATTTAAAGGACCCTGGGCTCCAGCCCTTTAAATTGCTGACTCAGGAAGCCGGTCCACCCCGGTATGGCACACCAGCTCTTGCCGGCAGAGATGGCAGGTTTGTAGAAATTTTAGTGGTGCCCAGAACCTGCCCCTGCCCAAACTCTGCTCCCCCCTAAACTACACCCCCAACCTGCCCAAGACTCTGGGAGGAAGTTTGAGTGGGGGAGAAGGTCTGGGGTTCAGGCCCTGGATTGGGGCAGCGGACTGGGGTACAGGAGAAGTGCAGGGTGCAGGCTCTGTGAGGGAATTTGGGGATGGGAGGGAGTGTGGAGGGAGGGAGTGCAGGTTCTGGGAGGGAGTTTGGGGATAAGAGAGGGTGTGAAGGGAGGGGATGCAGGGGTGAGGGCTGTGGGGTGAGGCTGTGGGTGGATTTGGGATGTGGCTAGAGAGAGGGGTTTGGGGTGTGGGAAGGGACTCAGGGCTGAGGCAGAGGGTTAGGGTGAGGGGAATGAGGGCTCTGGCTGGGCCTGGAGATGAGGGGTTTGGGGTGCTGGAGAGGCTCAGGGCTAGGACAGAGGGTTGGGATGCGGGGGGATGAGGGCTCTGGCTGGGGGCATGGGCTCTGGGGTGGGGCAGGGCTGGGGATGAGTTTGGGGTGCAGGCAGGCTGCCCTGGAACTGGATCCAGAAAGAAGGACTCCCCCAGCCCTCTCCCTGCTGGCAGCAGCGAGCTCTGGGGTAGGGACCCCCTTCTCCCCTCCCCACTGTCACTGCATGTGCTTCTAAGGCCCCTCTCAGGTCCAGGAATCCCCCTCACCTCCCCTGTGGCAGGTGCCATGCTTGGGTGTGGGGGGAGCTGCCATCACATATGCACCTCCTCCCCTGCTGCTGCCCCTCACTATAGCCTCATTGGGGCTGCCTCTTGCCCAGCGTGGGGCAAGAGCAGTGACTGCAGGCAGGGGGGTGGCTGTACTGGTTGAGGGTCCCACTGGAAAATGAAAGGGTCTGAGGGGGAAGGGCAGCCTGGCCTGGCAGTCGTGGAGGGGGGCACTAGGACCCTGTGGCGGCAGTTAATGCAGGCAGGCAGCATGGAGCTGTAGGGGACGGAAAGAGACAAACGCTCTGCTCCGGGACCCAGGGAGGTGATGGGGGCAGCAAAGGGGGACTGGGTCACACTCAGGGGAGTCAGGAGGGGGAGCCAGGGGGGATACCCTGCCCCAAACATTCATGGAGCTGGGCTCCCGGACCCTCAATTTTGCTGGAGCCAGGAGGTGGAGTCAGAGAGGGAGAGAGTGCTCCATTTTCTTGCCGGTAGCTACTGCACCTTTTCTTACTGGTCCTCCATATTGGCCCCTACCGGCTTACTTTCACCTCTGTGTATACTGCATATCAACTGATGTATCTGCCTAAACAGTTTGCAGACCCATTTGTGGAGCTCTTTATCTCCTTTGCTGGCAGCATTCCAGATAAAATGAATCAGACTGTTACACATCCAACAATCCCAGCTGTTTCTTCCCTTCATTCATGCAGTATCAGCTGCCCCCATTTTACACCTCTTTAGGAATATTATCCTTCAGGTCTGGGCCACTCTGAGGGGTCATAGAATCATAGAAAATTAGGTTCGGAAGATCCCTCAGGAGGTCTTCTGGTCCAACCCCCTGCTCAAAGCAGGACCAACAACAACTAAATAATCTCAGCCAGACGTTTGTCAAGCCGGGCCTTAAAAACCTCTAAAGATGGTGATTTCATCATCTCCCGAGGTAACCCATTCCAGTGCTTCACCACCCTCCTAGTGAAATAGTGTTTCCTAATAGCCACCCTAGACCTCCCCCACTGCAACTAGAGACCACTGCTCCTTGTTCTGTAATCTGCCACCACTGAGAACAGCAGGGCTCAGTCCTCTTTCAAACCCCCATTCAGGTAGTTGAAGGCTGCTATCAAATCCCCACACACTCATCTCTTCTGCAGACTAAACAAGCCCAGTTTCCTCAGCCTCTCCATGTAAGTCATGTGCCCCAGCCCCCTGATCATTTTTGTTTCTCTCCGCTGGACTCTCTCCAATTTGTCCACATCCCTTCTGCAGTGGAGGACCCAAAACTGGACACAATACTCCAGTTGTGGCCTCACCAGTGCCAAATAGAGGGGAATAATCACTTCCCTTGATCTGCTGACAATGCTCCTACTAATGCAGCCCAATATGCCGTTAACCTTCTTGGCAACAAGAGCACGCTGCTGACTCATATCCAGCTTCTCATCCACTGTAATCCCCAGGTCCTTTTCTGCAGAACGGCTGCTTGGCCAGTGAGTCCCCAGCCTGTAGCGGTGCATGGGATTCTTCCGTCCTAAATGCAGGACTCTGCACTTGTCCTTGTTGAACCTCATCAGATTTCTTTTGGCCCAATCCTCCAATTTGTCTAGGTCACTCTGGACCCCATCCTTACCCTCCAGCATATCTACCTCTCCCTCTAGCTTAGTGTCATCTGTGAACTTGCTGAGGGTGCAATCCATCCCATCATCCAGATCACTAGTAAAGATGTTGAACAAAAGTGGGGCACTCCGCTTGATACCAGTTGCCAAACAGACATCAAGCCGTTGATCACTACCCACTGAGCCCAATAATCTAGCCAGCTTTCTATCCACCTTCTAATCTATTCATCCAATCCATACTTGTGATCTGGAAACTTTAGTTAATTGTCCAAAGAAAGCCTCATCTACCTCATCCTCTTGGTCCTCCTGGTAGGATGGTCCATAGCACTCACCCAGCACAACATCACCCTTGTTGCTCTCACTTCTAACTTTAACCCAAAGACTCTCAACAGGCGTTTCTCCAGTTTCATGCTGGAGCCCTGAGCAATCATACTGCTCCCTTACAGTGAACTCCTCCACTTTTCCTCCCCTGCCTGTCCTTCCTGAACAGTTTATTCTTGTCCAAGACAGTGCTCCAGTCATGTGAGCTACCCCGCCAAGTCTCTGTTAGTCCAGCCACAACATACTTCTTTGACTGTGCCAGGACTTCCAATTCTTTCTGCCTGTGTCCTAGACTTCTTGCATTTGTGTACATGCACCTAAGATAACTAGCCGATTGCCCTTCTTTCTCAGTATAAATCAGGACCACCCCCACCCCCACCCCCACTTCACCGCATGTTGCACCCTCCTCCTTGTGTTTCCTCCCGGTATCCCACTTCCGCACTTACCTCAGGGGTTAGGTCACCATCCCCCAGCAAATCTAGTTTAAAGCCCTCCTCACTAGGTGAAAGAACAGTGTTTCTACCTGAGCCTGCTGAATGATAGTGACATGCTGCAGTTGGAATATATATCTGTATCTATATCAATATACATTGTGATTCATATATCCATTAATATATTACAGGTCACTGAGGCCTGGTATGAATTACATGTGCTTGACATGAATATGTGCACTGCAAGTTGGCAACCAAAGCAAGAACTTAAGGTCAAGAACTATTAGAACTATCTCTGCAAAAACAAGTTTGTTATGTTCTGGAAAAATACAGAGAATCAGCAGAAAAGGAAACAACAAACTTGTATAAGAATTGGAGGAAATAGCATGCCTTGGATCATGGCGGCCCGCCCAGGACTGTCTCTTTGGAATTGTGTGGGTAGAAGGCCTAGTAAACAAAGTCAAAGACCAATTATGCAACAGAATAAATGGTTTCCTATGATTTCTGCAAATCGGAGTCATTTATTGATTCAGAGTCCCATGGGGATATAGATCTGATTTTTGCCAGCTCCCCACATCTTATGATCTTATGTCCAGAAGGAATCTCAATTGGCCATTGAGACCATTCTGAGCTTTGGATTCTGGTATAGTATGTGTGGGGTGTGAATGTGGAGTGAATAAGGTTTGTTTTGTAATCAATAAAGAGCATTTAGAGTATTATATACCAACACTGTGTCCGGTATTCGTCTGCTCCCCATCCCATAGGAAGACCTCTATTGCGGATCTAACACTGCAAGCACCCAGCTGCAGCACTGCCCCAGCAAAAGTCTCTTGTCTTTTGACAGGAAGCAACTCTGGTTACTGTCATGCGTCTCTCTCAGCTCATCCTCAGGTACCCAGCATCATGCATCAGTTCTCAGCACTCTCAGCACAGCTGAGGAACTGCAGGGTAAGAGATTTGGATGAGGGCACAAAGATGCAGGCTGATTTAAGGCTCTCACGTTCCCCCTTCCTCCCGCTCCCCCTCAGATTATTTGTTTCATTGTGGAAATCTCATGAATTGTTGATTCCAAGGTTTGTGTCTCCTAGCAACATGTTCGTTTTATTCCATTGCAGTCACTTCCAATCATCAGTCCTTGGAGTAAATGTCTGCAGGCTCCAGCCCCTCTCCCACACTCTTCCATATCTTTCCCTGCACAGAGCACTGCACTGTAGTATGGTGCTAGATGTTGAAATCCTTATTCTACTTGGATAAACCTTCTGGAATACCCAGCTCAAAAGAAAATCTCTCCTCATGGGGCAAAATCCTCTCAGTTCTGCGGGGTGGATCTTGATCTCAGTATTTATTTCCTTTGAGCAGGGAACAATCTCTAAGTCTGAATACTGAGGTCTGCCCAGAGGAGGATTCACACCTGTAGTACATGAGGCCCCTACAATAAAGATCTAGCCATTGGAACCCACCTGTTGCATCAAGACAGTTTGGTACTATGATGTTGTGTGCTGATGCAACAGTGCACCCTGGGAATTCTTGACCTTTCGGGATTCTTTAACAGTTCACTACTGACACCATCCCTGCCTGCCTGCCTGCCTTCCCCATTAACTCCAAAGGATCCTGATTCCTCACTGTACCCCAGCTCGTTCTCTGCCTCCATTTTTCCTCCTTAACTCCCACTCACCCCTTCATCCCTCTGGGCACGTCTAGACTACGCGCCGTATCGGCGCATTAAAACCAATTGCTCGGGGATCGATATATCGCGTCTGATCTAGACGGGATATATCGATCCCTGAGCGCGCTTATATCGATTCCGGAACTCCACCAACCCCAATGGAGTTCCGGAATCGACATGCTGAGCCGCGGACATCGATCCCGCACGGTGAAGATGGGTGAGTAAATCGATTTTAGATATTCGACTTCAGCTACGTTATTCACGTAGCTGAAATTGCGTATCTAAAATCGATTTTACCGCGTAATGTAGACCTGGCCTCTGTGCAACTACCAGCAGTATCGGATTATGCCTCTCTAGCCCCCAGCACCCAGCAGAGCTCTGTTCTTTATTGTAACCCCCAGCACACCCCCATCATCTTCTCCAAACTCCAAGGGGCCCTTTAAGGCAGCCCACACTGACAGGACAACTCTGCATTGCTTCCTAGTGATGAGATGAATAAGAGAGATTAATGGTTTGTAGGATCACTTATTCATTTCCCCTGCTCCCTGTGGGTTACAGTGTCAGTTACTCTGCCTTTTGCTTCCTATTTCTCTTTAGCATGTTAACAAAATCTTGGCTAAGAAGCTTGTGTCCCCATTGTTCATGTGGTGCAATGAGTGTAGTCTCTGAAGAGGGCAGGAGACCACCAGGGACACCATGTCAAAACACTAGTCGCAGAACTTTCATATTCTAGAGAGTTATTTTTAAAAAAGAAACATAAAAGAAGTCCTACTGAAACCTGTTTGTTAGACTCTCTTGGCCTGAGGGACTGCCGGTCCCTCTGAGTCACCTTGACCAGGTCTGAAGCTCCCATTGTAGAGTAGAATCATAGAATATCAGGACTGGAAGGGACCTCAGGAGGTCATCTAGTCCAATCCCCTGCTCAGAGCAGGACCAATCCCCTGCATTTCTCCTGTCTGGATACTCAACTGTTTGAATGAGAGAAAACTCTAGTAATTATTTATAAGTACTCCAAAATGAAGTGGTTGACTAAAAACATAATTATAATTATAATATATATCTATATGTAAAATGCCTTGAATATTCTTTACATTTAAGAGTGGTCACTGTTTGAAATGACAGTTGAGGTCCGTGCTATACCCCAACATCCATCCTCATGTATCTGCACTATTCAAATATGTATTGTTATTGATTGATATTGCAAACATTAACTACATGTACTTCATTGTCTTTTAGCAATGAGCTGTTACTGATGTGATAGGAGGCAGTGTGGCCTAGTGGCTGGAACAGCTGGCCCAGGACTCAGAAGATGTGGGGGGGGCTTTCCCAGCTCAGCCACTGCCCTGCTGAGTGACCTTGGGCAGGTCACTTCTCTGCTGTGTCCCTCAGTTTCCCCATCTGTGAAATGGGGATGACGATACTGACCTTTGTAAAGTGCTTTGAGATCTACTGAATAAAAGTGCTACATAACAGCTAAGTGATGTGATTATTGTATTTTATTTTATTAATATTGTGTTATAGACCAGTGATTCTCAACATGGGTAAACGTACACCCAGGGGTTCACAGGAGTGTTCCAGGAGGTACATCAACTCATCTAGATATTTGCCTAATTTTACAACAGGCTACATAAAAAGCACTAGCAAAGTCAGTACAAACTAAAATTTAATATGGACAAAAATAGAAAGTAAGTGTTCAGTAACAATGTGCTGTGACACTTGTATTTTTATGTCTGATTTTCTAAACAAGTCAGTTTTAAGTGAGGGGAAACTTGGGGTACGCAAGACAAATCAGGCTCCTGAAAGGGATACAATAATCTGAAAAATTGAGAACCACTGTTCTAGACAAAACATTCACAGCTATTTACAAAGTTGCCAGTCTTGGCAGGTCATTTTCCCCAGTCGATCCCAGACAAACAACCAAAGACAAAAGGGAAAGCCAGAAGAAGGGAAAATAAAACAAGAAGAGGCTCCTTACTTGAGCAGCAGAGATTCTGGTCTTCCTAGCAAAGGAGACCATTACCAAGGTATCTAAGCACATCACAATCTTCAAAGCATGCCTGTGAGGTAAAGCAGTGCTACTATCCTCATTGTACAGACAGAGACTGAGCCACAGAGAGGCCTGGCTAAGTGATTTTCCCAGGGTCACAATGGAAATCTGTGACAGGGTGGGGTATTGAAGCTCAATCTTCTGAGTCCCAGCTAGTGCTCTGAACCCTTCTTCCTGTCTAGGGAAGCCTAGAGCAGAGCCATTCCTACTGCTGGACAATTCTTCTTCTCCTTCAGTGGCAGGAGATGAGAAGGCAAAACCAAGGCCATGTTGGTAAAATCCAAGAAGCACTATGGCCTAAGGTTCTCTAGGCCCCAATACCCATGACTCAGAGAAAAGGAAAGGACTGACACAAACAAGGAAGACAATCTTTACCCTGCCGCCTTTTGATACTTCTCTGTCCATGGAAGTCTACTCAGCCAATCACAGATATACTCTTAGAGCTTTCCAGTAGCTCTTCCATCCCAAAGAATTGTAGCTCACAGACAAGGGAACCTTAAGCAATACAGCACCTATGTAGTGGAGCCAGTCCTCAAAACCAAACTCAAATGAAGTCTCAGCAGCACTTGGTTTGTCCCAGTAGGACTTTGAGTAAATCATTTTTAGGCCTTTCTCCAGCATTGCAGGCTACTGACCATAGGCCTTACATCTGTTGCCTCTGTCTTGGAGGCAGGGAACACTTGTTTTGATTTAGTTGTTTGGGAGAAATCCCCACTGCAGTTCAGTTCACTGGAAATGAAAAAGTGGAAATGAAGCTGACATGCGTTATTTTCAGTCAGCACAATTCACTTTTCACACGGGCATGTCTGAAAGTCAGCACACGGAAGGATTTCAACCATACAGGAAGGCAGCTTGCATGTGTGGGACATCATCCTGAAACTCTGAGGCAACTTGCGTAAGTATTTGTTCCTGGAAGCTAGCAAATGCCACAGGTAGAGCTCCCACTGTGGGCATTCTGCTAAGTATCTGCAGCCTGTGTGTTGTAGCCAAGATACCTCAATCTGGGTGCTTAGTGCCACCTCTGAAAAAGGCTGGTGTTGTCCCAAGACTCTCTCCCTTTATTATGAGTGAGTGAGCTGGACACAATTAGTTTCAAAGATGATAAATGCTATTCCTCAATCACCCAGAGAAGGTCTGTGTTACAGCTGGATGGGTCACCTCTGCAGCTGCTCTCTTACTCTTACCAGGTCTACCTGTGCAATGCCAGTGCCTTCCCAGTACACTCTGATTAGAATCCTGGTAAGTCTAGCGCATTCCATTCAAATGTGGCCAAGCAAGATTGAAAAAGTAGAAAAGCAGAAGAAGGATGAATTGTAAACGATTCAGCTGAAAAGAAGGAGAAAAGCCTCTGGGTTGCTGAATAAACTTCATTTGTTCAATTTTTTCCCTGTGTGAGCAAATGAGCCAGCAGCAGATTTATGAAACGGCTTCTGAGCAATTATTGAGTGTGGCTCTTCCTAAATTCTGTCTCTTGCCCCTTCTCCTACTCCCTGCATAGTGATTACAAGAATCTACTACAGCAGCCAGAGAGTGCAATTAAAGCTGTGCCTGAGAGAGTTGGATTTTGATTGGCAGGCATCAAATCCATGCCTGACAGTAATTATTAATTAACCTTCACATCAAAAGCACGTAAGAGTTAATGGCAGACTGCCAAGTGCCACAGAGCTGCCTAAGAGTAGAAATAATTGACTAGCTGGTAACAGCAGGGGTTTTACTGAACAGGATTGTCTTAAAGTGACACTTAGACAATCTGTTCCCAGGGTTTATTTCCTGACCAAATTCTAATATTCTTCTCCAGCCATACACTCTACGGTGTTTGTCTCTTATAAAAACACAGGTGATGTTGGCGTAAGGGTCCTTTCTGCTGCACAGAGCTGACAGGAGTGGCACACCGGCAGATCCAGAAGCTCTGACAGGAGTGTGGGTGTTAGCCATCTGGGGGTGCGGCTGATGCAGAATGGCCGTCTCTGGAGACAATCTGCACTTCACTGATGGGTGAAGAGCTCACAGTCCAGACCTCTGTCAGGACAGGGCCACCAGTCTGTCAATGGGCAGTGGAATTTCAAGTCCTTGTCTTCACCTCCGTGCCCCACTTTGATCTGGCTGACAGCTGCTGGCCCATTGTGAGTGTGGCTGGGCTCTCGGAGCACTCCATTGTCATTCTCTCCATATCCACTCATCTACACAAGGCAACACCTGACCTTGCACAGTGAGCAGGGCCCCTGCTACCCCAGCCTGACTCTCCTCTCAATGGCTTGCTCTCTGCACTCACAACAGGGATCCCTGCATTGCCAGGGGCTTGTAGCATGCCAGCATCAGCTGGGACTCTTTAGGCCCTGGCTTATACTGGCCATGAGCTCTGACTGTAGAATAAAGCTGCCCATCCCAGCATAACCCTTGAGAGAAGATGGGAGTAGAACCGAGCCTGTCTTCCCCCATGGAAGAATCCAGCCCCCAGGTGCAGCGGCCCTGGCCTGTGCAACAAGATGCCTTGGCTGGGATGATTTAGTTGGGGATTAGTCCTGCTTTGAGCAGGGGGTTGGACTAGATGACCTCCTGAGGTCCCTGCCAACCCTAATATTCTATGATTCTATGATTAGCCCTGCCTGCACCAGCCAGGTAAATGCAGCCACAGGAAGGGTTTCCCCATCACAACAGAGTATGAGATCCAAGCAGCCAGAAGATCTCAGAGGAGAGGGGCAAGACACCCACTCAAGGGGGAAACCACGGGGCAGGGTTCTGACAGATTGAGGCAGGACTCTTTCCCATCACAGCTGGAGACCTATGGTTCCCTCAACCCTTTGGGATCGCATTGGAGACCATTGCTATTGCAGTAGTCACTGTTAAAAGGCCAGAGTGACTGTATCTTTACAGGGCAGCTATTCCTATAGCAGCTAGGTGTCCTGAGTAGAAACCTGTGTGACAATTGAAAGCTATTGCTTTACATTTCAGGGGGTTCCTGGCCCTGCTTGAAGCCTAGGGTGATCTGTAGGGAAGTGTGTGAACTGGGTCTTCAGCAGATGTCTGTAAAGAGCCAGCCTAGAGCTAGGTGGGGTGAGTTGGGACTCTCTGTCTGTCGGAGGAGCTCGCTCTGTCTGTTTCTAGTTTGGGGTTCTTGTGTGTTATCATTCTGAATTCTAAGAAATAAAGTACAGGTACATTGCAACATTTCAGCACAAGTATTTCCCTGCCCGTATACCAAGAAGATAACAATCACAGGATTTTAATATCTTGTTTGAAGTTCATAGGGGTTTATTTCCCCTCTCTTTCCTATTCCTGCAGGTTATGCAGAGGATGTCATGCAGCCTGTGCCATAAAGTATTTCTGGCAGTGCATTCAGCAGCAGCCACCCCACTGCTGGAACTGAGAGATCACAGCATTTCCCTGTGCCTAGGGATTGAAATACCTATAGTCTCTCCAGTTGGGCTAGGTGGGAAGAGCTGGTAGATACTTACTGTGTAAATGCCATAGTGAGCACCGCAGAAGAATGGTAAATGCAGCAATGAAATTAAATTAGGAAAAGGGGAATTTTGGCAGCATTTCAGGACAATGTGCTAGGGGGGTTGCTCAGCACATCCTTCAAGGTCCATTTGGAGGATGACCATGGCATGAGTTTTGAACTTGCCTGGCACAATATTCCCATGAGCAGAGCTGGTGCTGCAACATGTCACAGGGAGTGTGTAATGAGAAATGGCTGGCACAACTCACGTGCCATCAGGACAGCCAAGGAACAGGTGCTCAAGGGCATTAGCTTACCAGGGTAGAGTCCAGCTGGAGACCTGCAGCTCCCAGTTGACACCATGCAGCACCAACTTCCTCTCCATGGCAGTAGGCTTTTGACACTGCTAAGATATGCCCACACTGTGTCCATCTTGTATTGCCCAGTAGTGTTATCTGTGTCAGTCTATAATACTCCCTGATCCCATACAAACTAAGGGATAGCTGATTTCTGTATCAACTGGTAATCAACACAGGGCCACCCAGAGGATTCTGGGGGCTGGGGCCGTTGGCGGCAGGCACCTCCGGTGGACCTCCCTCTGGTGGAGCATCCGCAGGCACGCCTGTGGGAGGTCCACCGGAGCCGCGGGACTGGCAAGCAGCAGGGCACCCCCCGCGCAGCAAAATGTCTAGAGCCAGCTCTGTTCGGTGGCAGGGGGCCCTTAAGATCTGGGACCCACCGCTGAAGTGCCCTGAAGACCCGCAGCGGGGGCCCTCCGCCGAATTACCGCCGAAGCAGGACCCGCTGCCAAAGTGCAGCCCGCTCTTCGGCGGTAATTCGGTGGTGGAGGGCCCCCGCTGTAGGTCTTCAGGGCACTTCGGCGGCGGGTCCCGGAATGGAAAGGCCCCCCGGAGGAAGGGAAGGACCCCCCCCACCGGCAAAGACCAGGAGCGGAAGAAGCTCCGGGGCCCGGCCCCGCAAGAGTCTTCTGGGCCCCCCGGAGGGAGTGAAGGACCCCGCTCCAGGCTCCAGGGGCCCCGAAAAACTCTCGGCGGGCCCCTGCGGAGCCCGGGGCCTGGGGCAAATTGCCCATCTTGCCCCACCCTCTGGGTGGCCCTGAATCAACAAACTCCTTTTGCAGCTTCTTGATCTCAGCTGGAAAGAGATTGAACATGTGCTAGTATCTGCCAGCAAAGTGCTCAACCTGTTCAAAAGTGCAGTTTTCCCTACTAGCAAAGTTCACAAATCATAGAATCATAGAACTGGAAGGAACCTTGAGAGGTCATCTAGTCCAGTCCTCTGCACTCATGGCAGGACTAAATATTATCTAGACCATCCCTAACAGCAGGGCAGGCGCTTCTATTTAGGTGGCCTAGGCAATTGCCTAGGGCGCCAGAATTATTGGGGGTGGCATTTTGCCGGGGGGGTGTGGCAGACGGGTCCAGTGGACCTGCCACAGTCGTGCCTGTGGAGGGTCCCTGGTCCCGCGGCTCTGGTGGAGCTGCAGCAGGCATTCCTGCTGACAGTCCGCTGCTCCCGCTGGTCCAGTGGACCTCCCACAGGCACGGCTGTGGCAGCTCCACCGGAGCCACGGGACCCGCGCGCGGGGCGGCGAAATGGCCATGCGCCTAGGGTGCTAAAAACGCTAGCGCCGGTGCTTCCTAACAGGTGTTTGTCTAACCTCCTCTTACAAATCTCCAATGATGGACACTCCACAACAACCCTAGGCAATTTATTCCAGTGCTTAACTAACCTGACAGTTAGGAAGTTTTTCCTAATTTCCAATCTAAACCTCCTTTGCTGCACTTTAAGCCCATTGCTTCTTGTTCTATCATCAAAGGTTAAGAAAAAACAATTTTTCTTCCTCCTCCTTGTAACAAACTTTTACATACTTGAAAACTGTTATCATGTCCCCTCTCAGTATTCTCTTTTCCAAACTAAACAAACCCAATTTTTTCAATCTTCCCTCATAGGTCATGTTTTCTAGATCTTTAATCATTTTTGTCACTCTTCTCTGGACTCTCTCCAATTTGTCCACATCCTTCCTGAAATTTGGTGCCCCAAACTTGACGCAGTACTGAAGATGAGGCCTAAACAGTGCGGAGTAGAGCAGAATTCCTTCTTGTGTCTTGCTTACAACACTTCTGCTAATACATCCCAGAATGATGTTGACTTCTTTTGCAACAGCGTTGCACTGTTGACTCATATTTAGCTTGTGGTCCACTATGACCCCCAGATCCCTTTCCACAATACTCCTTCCTAGGCAGTCATTTCCCATTTTGAATGCGTGCAATTGTTTGTTCCTTCCTAAATGGAGTACTTTGCATTTGTCCTTAATGAATTTCATTCTGTTTACTACAGACCATTTCTCGTTTGTCCAGATCTTTTTGAATTTTAATCCTATCCTTCAAAACACTTGTAACCCCTCCCTGATTGGTATCGTCCGCAAACTATAAGTATATTCTGTATGCCATTATCTAAATCATTGATGAAGATATTGAACAGAACTGGACCCAGAACTGATCCCTGCAAGACCTCACTAGTTATACACTTCCAGCGTGACTATGAGCCACTGATAACTACTCTCTGGGAACGATTTTCCAACCAGTTTTCCACTCACTTTAGAGTAGCTCCATCTCAGTTGCCTTTCCTTAGTTTGCTTATGAGAAGATCATGCAAGATGGTATCAAAAGCTTTACTAAAGTCAGGATATACCACGTCTACGACTTCCTCTCTAGCCACAAGGCTTATTACTCTGTCAAAAAAAGCTATCAGGTTGCTTTGACACCATTTGTTTTTGACAAATCCATGCTGACTGTTACTTATCACCTTATCATCTTCTAGATGTTTGCAAATTGATTGCTTAATTTTTTGCTCCATTATCTTACAGAAGTTAAGTTGACTGGTCTGTAATTCCCTGGGTTGTTCTTATTTCCATTTTTATAGATGGGTACTATATGCGCCCTTTTCCAGTCTTCTGGAATCTCTCTCATCTTCCATGACTTCTCAAAGACAATCACTAATGGCTCAGATATCTCCTCAGTCAGCTCCTTGAGTATTCTAGGATGCATTTAATCAGACCCTGGTGATTTGAAGACATCTAATTTGTCCAATTTTTAACTTGTTGTTTCCCTATTTTAGCATCTTCTGATCCTACCTCATTTTCACTGGCATTCACTACATTAGACCTCCAATCTGTGCACAGTTGTGTTATTTTCCCAACAGATGTCTAGGTAGTTGAAGTCCCCTATCACCACCAAGTCCTGTGCTTGGGATGATTTTGTTAGCTGTTTAAGAAAAGCCTCATCCACCTCTTCCACCTGGTTAGGTGGCCTGTAGTATACTCCTAGCACGACATCACTCTTGTTTTTTACCCCATTATCCTTACCCGGGATAGGTAAGGATAAGTCATATCACAAGTCTGTCTTTTATTTCCATATCAACCTGAGTCCAAGTGTATACATTTTTAATATAAAAGGCAACATCGCTTCCCTTTTTTCCTTGCCTATCCTTCCTGAGCAAGCTGTACCCTTCCATACACGTGACTGGAATAGTGATATTATCCCACCAGGTTTCTGTGATTCCATCTGTAACATTTCATTATTCCCAGACAGTATTTCACAAGCAGTATACAATGACTATGCTAGTACAGAATGCTCTGGCTGCACAAAAGAACTTCCGTTTTGCTCTTCCAACTTCTGTACAACCTGTTTTGTGACGAAACCTACAACCAGATATGTCTGGAATCTGATTATCAGAATTAGCAAAGTCTGCATCTGTAAGAGAGGCAGCATTTTTGGTCACTTGCACCTCAGTAAACTTGCCTATAAAACAAAAAAATTGAATATTTTTTATCAGAGTTAAATATAAAAATGGGAGATTAACAGACAATTAAGATATTCAAACAATATAACCAAATTTTCACAAGCACGTATGTTATATGATACAAATAGTGAGTGGATTTTTTTATGTGATATGAGGATTGCAAGTTTGTGTCTGTGTAACTTTGTATATGTAACATGCTGTATTTTAATAATCCTGTTGCCTTGGATAAAGGCATCAGCAAAATTAATTAATATTTAACACAATTAATATTTAAACACTTATCAGGACACATTGAAAATTGTACAAAAACCAGAAAATCTTGGACCCAATAAAAATTAATTCATAAAAACTATCAAAGCTTTCTGAAACACCATTGCAAACAGAGTTTCTGACAAAGTACTAGGAATAAATTACTGTACTACCAAAAAGTCAGAAGACAAATTACTGCTGGGGAACCCAAGTTTCCTGAAGAGGGTTAATAATGATTAATTAATAACAACAGTAACCATAAATATTAAACATATTTAACTTACTTTATCAGTGAGGGACTTCACCACAGACACAAAAGGAATTCATGGCTGTGAAGACATTGCTCTGTTATTTGTGTGGTGTATTTCACTTTCCAGATGGTGAGTTACATTTTTTTCTCCTTGATGGCCATAGGACAGCTTCTAACGACACAGCATATGTTCAAAAAAGAAAGATCTGTCTGCTACTGAGATGATGAAGGGCCATGAATTTGTCGAGGTGGTTAAAATTTTGAATTGTATTTTGCAGAACCTGTAAACTTTCAATCAAGTCCTGCTCATTTTTTGGGCGAATTCATATTTTTTTGACAGTCAATTATTCACATAAACAAAAAAACCCCACATAGCCTCCTCTCACACATATAGAATGTAGGCCTGTAGTCTCCATAGCTACCACAATACACAAGCTTGGAAAGTGGCTTTCCAAGTTATAAGCCCCGTGTCTGAGATCCCAGGTATATTGTCGTCTCTTGCAGAGCCTGAATAAAAATATTTAAATTTTTTATGTATTTACTCAAAATGCATGAGATAAGCTTAGGAATGTATGCATGAGTGAGATAGCATGCTAATGAGTGATTCTCACACCCAATGAGTGAGACTGGACATGTCTGTGTCTGTGACTGACCAGCTGCTCTGTATTGTGAGATCATCAACAAAAGCTGTATTTGCTCCATCTTTACTATCCTATCTCTTCTCTCCTTTTTGAATCTGTCTGTTTTGTCTAAAGCAGGACAGTGACTCAGGAGAGGGGGGACATACAGTATGAAAGGTGCCTGCTGGTGGACTCTTTCAGGAATCACATGGGAGAGCTACAGGAGAAGGTGGCTAGGCTGAGGAGCATCTGTGCCCATGAGGAATTCCTTGAAAGTATTCATATGGAGACATCCAAGGCTGAGGAAGTTATCTAGCTACAGAGGATTGTTGTCATACCACTGGGGGAGGAGGATATGGCTCTGTCACAGGGGATATATTGGCAACTGGTTATTTCTGGCAGCAGGCAGTGCTCCACCCCTTCTCCCAACCTACCCATGATGGTGATGGAAAACCAATATGCTGCCCTTGCAAGGAGCAATGAGGAATCATCCCCAGAGCAGGAGAAACCATGTACCCCCAAGGCTGGGAGGATCACAGCCACCACTCCCAGGAGGAAACATAGAGTAGTGGTGGTTGGTGACTCTCTTCTAAGGGGGACGGAGGCACCCATCTGTCACCCTGACATGGCAACCCAAAAGGTATGCTGTCTGCCAGGGACCCGTATCTGAGACATTACAGAGGGAATGTTGAGGACCATCTGGCCCTCTGATTACTACCTATGCTACTCATCTATGTGCGTGCTAGTGATACTCCGAGGTATGACCCTCAGCAAATCAGAAGTGACTACAGGGCTCTGGGAGTACAGGCGAAGGAGTTCAGAGCACAGGTGGTGTTCTCTTTGATCCTTCCAGTCATGGGTAGGGGCCCAGGTAGAGACAGATGCATCCTGGAGACAAATGCCTGGTTGTAAAGATGGTGTTGCCAGGAGGACTTTGGCTTCTTTGATCACAGGATGCTGTTCCAGAAAGTAGGACTGCTAAGCAGAGATGGGGTCCACCTATTGAGGAAGGGCAACAGCATATTTGGATACAGACTCACTAACTTAGTGAGAAGGGCTTTAAAGTAGGTTTGAAGGGGGCAGGTGAGCCCACATTTAGCCCACAGGTAAGTCAAGAACATGGAGACCTAGCAGAAGGTTTAGAATCTGGGGGGGAGCATGGGCTGTTATAGCAGGGATAAAGGAGACACCAGACAGAACTGGGGGGGGGTGGGAAATCAAATCACTATCTTAGATGTCTGTATACGAATGCAAGAAGTATGGGGAATAAGCAGGAAGAACTTGAAATGCTAGTAAATAAACACAGCTATGACATAGTTGGCATCACAGAGACCTGGTGGGATAATACACATGACTGGAATACTGGTATAGAAGGATACAGCTTACAGCTTACTCTGGAAGGACCAGCAGGGAAAAACGGGAGGAGGAGTTGCCTTATATATTAAAAATGTATATACTTGGACTGAGATTGAGATGGAAATAGGAAACAGACTTGTTAAAAGTCTCTGCGCTAATTAGGCATCATCTTGAGTACTGCATCCAGTTCTGGGCACCACATTTCAGGAAGGATGTGGACAAATTGGAGAGAGCCCAGAGAAGAGCAACAAAAATGCTTAGGTCTAGAAAACACTACCTATGAGGGAAGATTGAAAAAACTGGGTTTGTTTAGTTTGGAAAAGAGAAGACTGAGAGGGGACATGAGAACAGTTCTCAAGTATGTAAAAGTTGTTACAAGGAGGAGGAAGAAAAATTGTTTTTTCTTGACCTTTGATGATAGGACAAGAAGCAA
Source organism: Chelonoidis abingdonii (assembly GCF_003597395.2). Taxonomy (NCBI): domain Eukaryota; kingdom Metazoa; phylum Chordata; order Testudines; family Testudinidae; genus Chelonoidis; species Chelonoidis abingdonii. Next base: position 68,009,312 of record NC_133775.1, on the reverse strand, counting down.
TGGGCTTAAAGTACAGCAAAGGAGGTTTAGATTGGAAATTAGGAAAAACTTCCTAACTTTCAGGTTAGTTAAGCACTGAAATAAATTGCCTAGGGCGGTTGTGGAGTCTATGACTCATAGGTCCATTAATGTCTATTAGCCAAGATGGCTAGGGATACAATCCCATGCTTTGGGTATCTCTAACTTCCAACCATCAGGAGCTGGGACTGGATAATAGTGGATGGATCACTTGATGATTGCCCTGTTAAATTCTTCTGAAGCACCTAGCATTGGCCCGTGTTGGAAGACAGGATACTGGGCTAGATGGACCATTTTTCGGACCCTATATGGCCATTCTTATTTTCTATGACTGATACAGGACTCAGTTAATAAGGAATTAAAGGAGAGTGATATAATCAATACCAATCAACATAGATTTATGGAAAACAGATCCCATCAAACTAACTTTATCCTTTTAGATGAGATTACAGATTTGGTTGATAAAGGTAATAGTGTTGATGTAATACACTTAGACTACTGTAAGGAGTTAGGCTTGGCATTGCATGACATTTGGATTAGGAAACTAGAATGATATATAATTAACATGGCACACTGTCATGAGGTGTAGCTCCTCTCCCACCTTTTTCCTCTCAGAAATTGCACGGACTCCAGTGGTTGTGACTTCACCGTAACCATTTATTTTAAGTTCCCTCTATCATTTCTACAACAACCCCCTTGCAACAATCTATTTACCTCACAAATCACACTTTTCAGCCCTCTCCCTAGGACCTGTGGGGCACAGAGGTCGCCCTCTGTGACGTTTCTCTGTTATTGAGATCAACTAGCCTTGGTCCATCCTCTCTTCTCTCCTTGGCATTTCCTTCCTGCTAATTGGCTCCTTATCCCATCCACCCGGCCAGCCTAATTGTCTAACTACCCCAGCTTTCTCACAGGAAACTAATGAACAACTGAGTGGTCAGAGTGAAGGCTCATCTGTTCACATAAGAACATAAGAATGGCCGTACCGAGTCAGACCAAAGGTCCAACTAGCCCAGTATCTGTCTACCAACAGTGGCCAATGCCAGGTGCACCAGAGGGAGTGAATCTAACAGGCAATGATTAAGTGATCTCTTTCCTGCCATCCATCTCCATCCTCTGACAAACAGAGGCTAGGGACATCATTCTTTACCCTTCCTGGCTAATAGCCATTTATGGACTTCACCACCATGAATTTATCCAGTTCTCTTTTAAACACTGTTATAATCCTAGCCTTCACAACCTCCTCAGGTAAGGAGTTCCACAAGTTGACTGTGCACTGCCATGAAGGAGAACTTCCTTTTTATTTGTTTTAAACCTGCTGCCTATTAATTTCATTTGGTGACCCCTAGTTCTTGTATTACGGGAATAAGTAAATAACTTTTCCTTATTCACTTTCTCCACACCACTCATGATTTTATATACCTCTATCATTATCCCCTTAGTCTCCTCTTTTCCAAGCGAAGAGTCCTAGTCTCTTTAATCTTTCCTCATATGGGACCCTCTCCAAACCCCTAATCATTTAGTTGCCCTTCTCTGAACCTTTTCTAGTGCTATGAATACTCTTTTTGAGGTGAGAGAGACCACATCTGTACACAGTATTCAGATGTGGGCGTACCATGGATTATATAGTAGGGCAATAATATATTCTCAGTCTTATTCTCTATCCCTTTTTAATGATTCCTAACATCCTGTTTGCTTTTTTGACTGCCTCTGCGCACTGTGTGGACATCTTCAGAGAACTATCCACTGATGACTCCAAGATCTTTTTCCTGACTCGTAGCTAAATTAGCCCCATCATATTGTATGTGTACTTAGGGGTTATTTTTCCAATGTGCATTACTTTACATTTATCCACATTAAATTTCATTTTGCCATTTTGTTGCCCAATCACTTAGTTTTGTTGAGATCTTTTTGAAGTTCTTCACAGTTCTGCTTTGGTCTTAACTATCTGAGCAGTTTAGTATCATCTGCAAACTTTGTCACCTCTACTGTTTACCACCTTTCTCCAGATCATTTCTGAATAAGTTGAATAGGATTGGTCCAGGACTGACCTGGGGAACACCACTAGTTACCCCTCTCCATTCTGAGAATTTACCATTAATTCCTACCCTTTGTTCCCTGTCATTTTACCTTGTTTCTTAGTCCATGAAAGGACCTTCCCTTTTATTCCATAACAGCTTAATTTACATAAGACCTTTGATGAGGGACCTTGTCAAAGGCTTTCTGGAAATCTAAGTACACTATGTCCACTGGATTCCCCCTTGTCCACATGTTTGTTGACGCTCTTCAAAGAACTCTAATAGATTAGTAAGACACAAATTTCCCTTTACGAGAACCATGTGGACTATTACTCAACAGTTTTATGTTTTTCTATGTGTCGACATTTTATTCTTAACTATTGTTTCAACCAATTTGCCCTGTACAGACGTTAGAAGTCACTGGTCTGTAATTGCCTGGGATCACCTCTAGAACCCTTTTTAAATATTGGCATTACATAGCTAACTTTCCAGTCATTGGTACCGAAACCAATTTAAAGGACAGGTTACAAACTTAGTTAATAGTTCCACAACTTCACATTTGAGTTCTTTCAGAACTCTTGGGTGAATGCCATCGGGTCCCAGTGACTTGTTAATGTTGAGTTTATCAGTTCATGCACTCTGTCATACACACATTGAATGGATTTTAAAATGGCTAATTGATAGGTCTCAAAATGTTATTGTAAACAGGGAATCATTATCGAGTGAGTGTGTTTCTAGTAGGATCCCACAGGGATCAGTTCTTGGCCCTACACCATTTAATATTTTATCAGTGACCTGAACCAAAACATAAAATCATTACTGGTAAAGTTTGCATGCAACACAAATATTGGAAGAGTGATAAATAGTGAAGATGACAGGTCTCTAATACAGAGTGACCTGGATCACTTGGTAAGCGGGGCACAAGCAAACTGAAGGTGTTTTAATGTGACTAAATGTAAAAGTATACATCTAGGAATTAAAAACGTAGGCCATACTTGCTGGCTGGGGGACTCTATCCTGGGAAGCAGTGACTAAAAGGGATTAGGAGTGTGTGCTGGGGTGGTGTCATGGTAAAGAGTCAGTTCAACAGGAACTCCTAATGCAATGATGTGACCAAAAGAGCTAATGCATTCCTTGGATGCATAAACAGGGGAGTCTTGAGTAGGATTAGAGAGGTTATTTTGCCTCTGAATTTGGCACTGGTGCAACCACTGCTGGAATAATGTGTCCAGTTCTGGTGCCCATAGTTGAAGAAGGATATTGAGAGCCACAGGATTATTAACCTGCCTTAGAATGATAGACTGAACTCCTTGCATCTATTTGGCTGAACAAAGAGAAGTTTAAGGGGTGACTTGATCACAGTCTATCAGTATCAACATGGGAAACAAATATTTGATAAATGGCTCTTCACTGTAGCAGAGAAAGTTCTAACACCATACAATGGCTGGAAGCTGAAGCTAGACAAATTCAGACTGGAAATAAGGTGTAAATTTTTAACGGTGAAGGTAATTAACCATTGCAACAATTTCTCCAGGGTTGTGGTGGATTCTCCATCACTGACCATGTATCACTCAAGACTGGATTCTTTTCTAAAAGATCTGCTCTAGGAATTATTCTGGGGATATTCTCTGCAGCCTGAGTTATACAAGAGATCAGCAGAGATGATCACAATGGTCCCTTCTGGCCTTGGAATCTATGAACTAAGGAGATTTTCTCCCCAGCATGATGTGATCAGACGTCCTGATTTGTTGGGATTGGTTAGCATGCTGGATGATTTCAGCAAGGGCCTGCCTACAGGGGGCAATTGACCACCATGGCCATTTGGAACAACTACTCTGCAATAGCTATGCCAGTCAATTTCTGCAGGTGGACAAGCTCTCAGTGGGGAGACAGGCAGGAGGTGAGTAGGAGTCCAGTCACTCTAAGTTACATGGCATCAGAGCAGGAGCAGACTAAGAGAGTGAGAGAGGCACACGTGCAAACTCTTTGGAATAGAACATGTGAGTCAGATCCTGCCCCTTGACACGGAAGGACTTCATTGACAATAATCTGAGCACTCAGACACCAGACTCAATGAATCTTCAGAAAATCCCACTCCTGTGGCTGAAATCTATCTGGGACTTCCCTGAGATCCCAGTGCTCAGTATGTTATGTGATTCCATCTCTGCTTAACCCATAGAGGGTAAAGGTTTGTGACAGCTCTAAACCTGGCTGCTTGGTTTCAAGAGTCACATGTACCTCTATGAAGAACACTGGTTCAATCCCTGGTGTGTCAGTTAAGACAGTGGCCATCTCAAACACATGTTACAATTGCCTCTAAAATGCCAATGTCTATTTCATTCATTATTCAGGGAATTCTCTTAAAATAAAGATTCCAGGCCACAGTCTCTGCAGTCTGAATAATTCACCTCAAGGAGCAGGGAAGAGGCAATACGCTCTGCTATTCTTCAGTGTCATTTTTTAACTCTGACTGTGCAAATCTTTGAAAAGATTCTGATTAAGCTGTCAGAATTCACAATGCATTGTACTCCCTGCACATTGTTGTAAAGGCAAAGTCCTATCCGATTTCTATGTGCATCTCAATAGAATGAATCCAGGCTGGACCCAGCAGTTATTCTCAGAGCAGCCAAAGGGGTTGAATTGGAAACACTTTTAATTTGCATCCAGATGTTTTTGGTTATATCTCACTAGTCTATCCCAGTGCAGCAGTCTAGTGATGGAAATACTTTCTCTGAGTAGATTAATAATAACTATTGCACTTTTCCTAAGGAGATCTCAAAGCACCTTACTAAGGAGGCATCATTAGCCTCATTTTACAGTTGGGAAAGCTAATTGCCCAGGGCTACCAGCAGAGGTAAGAACAGAACCCAGGTATCCTGAGGCACCACCAGTGCTTAACCACTAAGTATCACTGTCTCAGCAGGGGCATCAACAGAATGAAACGGCTCTGGACAGCACTTCTCTAGAGTGCAGAACATAGGTTATGTGCACCCCCTTGGGGCTGCTCAGACCACTAAAAGGGAATCTTGAAAGCTGACCATGGGAGTTGCTTCTCCTCTGAAAATATTTTCTAAATGCTCAGCAAACAAGGGGAACGACAAGAGTAAGTGTAAGGAAGGGATCTTGAATTTGTGCACAAATGCTCTGATCTTTAGATTAATGATAATCAAATTTGCTGACAGTCCACTTTTTCATACCTGTGCATTAAAAGAGATGATGACAGTCATTAAACATAAGGGAAAGTCATGGAGTTGAAGCAGGACAGGTTGGAAGGCCAGGAACTATCCAGTATGACCCAGATCCATAGCTATGTCTGAGTTCTGCTTGGTGTAGATGACGAAGAAGGACCAAGGTAGCTTTTAGCTATCCCTGTGCTCCCTTGTTCCCTAGAGCAGCCGCATATATTTCAGCCCCTGCTGTATATTAGAGCAGCCCGTGGGAAGAGCATTTAGAGAATGACAGATGGGGGCTGCTCTGCGTTAGACGAGCTGGTAATGACACCCTATGGGCCAGGACATAGGCTGTGGATCACACGAGCACAGAATGCTCTGGCCACATCCCTCCTGTTCCCCTATCTGACCCATTGTAAATATAAAAGTTATGTCGATGATATTTTGTACTCATTTCACCCCAGTGGGCCCATCGTTCCTCTGGCAGCTCAGGGGTTAATCTAACACAGGTGGGGTCATCTTTCTTTTTCCCTTGAGTCCTTTGCTCTGGTCACTCACATTTCTGGTCTTGGTATTTGTTTTCGCAACCACTGATGCTAAGTCTGCCACCCTAACTGGCACTGAGTAATTCCTTGTTCTGCCAGGAGCCACACTGATACCAATAGGCTAGACAGAGGCATTTAGCTCTGCACCTGCCACTAGGGTGGTATCAGTTGGCATTCTACCCCCAAGCCCAGAGAGACAGGTGTTGGGTGAGGAAATTCATCTGTAGCACCCCTTTGCAGTGTGCACCATGCTCCTGCCAGTCCAACTCAGCCCAGTTCCCTGCCCCTTCTTCCCCTTCCCTCTCCATTCTCTTTCAAGTGAGTGACTCCTGGGGTGGGAGGGAACTCTGACAGCACCCCTGGGCTCCTGTAAATCCAAAGCAGCATTTCTGTCTGGACACACAGTGTGGGAAAGCTTCCTTACTCTATGGCCATGTAAGCCCAGTCACAAAGTAGCCCAGTAGGACTACTCACCAAGTGCGGCACAATTTATGCATTAAGGTCACAGAATCAGGCATGTCGTGATGAAGCACAGTTAGTGGCTTTGGTCACAATAATTCTGGTCAGGTCAAACCAGGCCATCTTGCTGATGCTACAGTAACGGCAGCAGTGTCCCTGCATCCATTTCATATCAGCCTTTAGTTCTGGGACGCTCCCTGAGGCTGTGATGATGATTCTCTGTACCTGGGCATCCTTGCCAGTATTTTACTGTGTCTATTTTCTCTCCCTGAAGAGGAACTCGAATGGTTTGCATTTGCCAGCACTATATCCTACCAGTGCTTGGGAGAGATTTGCTGGTTCGTTACATTTTCAAAGCCTAACTTTGCATTGTCAATATCACCCTTAAGCTGTGTACATATCTGATTTTTTTTAACCAGGAATTTGATTATCCTGTAATTTCCTTTCATAGTTTTTTGTAGACTGTCTTCACATTTTTAATAACTGTAAGAAAGAATAAAATTTTGTCTTTCCAACGTCTAATGCTCTTCCAGGAGACCGTGAAAGATTTTAAAAGATTTCAGCTCGTTTTGTCAAATATATTTCTTGTACGCTTTAATCCTCTTTGTGACCATTTTCCTCAGTCATCTTTTGTGAAATTAGGTGCAACATTGGAAAGATTATAAAGAGCACAAAGTATTGAAGGATCTCTTGAAAGTACTAATCCTTTATTCATGTTTTCAGCACTTTGGAAATCCACGGATCATTTCCTATGTTTTATTTTACTAAGTGGTTGATCAAAAAATAGTAGCTTTAGTTTAATGACATTAATTGTGTACCACTCTCTAGTTATGTGTCGCTCTTTTCAATAAGTAGCTATTTAACCAGATCGCCTTTTTGTGATTAATATCTTACTGACTTTCATAAAGAAACAAGAAAGGTACAAAAAGGTAAGTGACTTTACAGCTTGCACATGTTTCCAAATATCTCATGCTTCAGAGGATCTGCAATAGTAAAACCACAGCACCTTTTTTCCAACAGAAATGTTAATGGTGTTGCATAGAAGGATAACCACAAATTTTCCCAGGCCAGAGCACCAAAGCGATGGAAGGTATTTTAAGGATCTGTAATCGTTTGTATTGCACGCTATGCTTAGACCTGTCCCATCAGAGTATTGAATTATATTAACACAATTTTTTACTGAATGACACATGTAACCTCAATAGGGGGCAGTCTTTTTATCTCCCTCTGGAGGCTGATTCATATAAAAGATTCAGAAGGACTTGGGGTAGATTTTTCAAAGGCTCACAAGTCTTAGGTAGAGGTCCAGCATTCAGTGCTGAAGGTGCCAGATATGGACAATTACACATGGATGTAACTATTTTTACAAAGCCTAAAATTTTCAAAATATGTTGTGAGGAATCACTGCTGGTCCATGGACGTAATTCAAATTCAAGCCAAGTTTTATTTCCCAGCACTCCAGGATACAAACTTGCACCAATTATGTCAATGAGGGTTTTGTCATTGTTCTGGATAGGTCTCTGCCTAGAATAGCAAATGATGTTGTGGCAAGATGTTCTCCGTATTAACATGCATTAACCCAACTCTTTGGAAAAAGCTTATGCAGACCCTCAGTGCACATTGTCTGCATGGTGCCATCACTATTGTTCCTTCGCTTTCATTAATTTTACTCATACATTTCTTCTTTTTTTTAATAGTAAGGAAAAAAATCCATCTGTCCTTCTTTAAATTGGAGCATGAAATTCTTAAACCCGGAGTCTTTGTCCCTTTCCTGCTTTCCCCCCACTTCAAAACAGCTTTCCTTTTTAAACTGCTGTGCAGTGCTTGAACGTGGAGCCAGCCCACTTGATGGTACATTGGCCAGCACAACGCTGACCAAAGCAGTGAGGTTCCTAGTGGCTGAAATGCACAGACTTTCAGAAAGATTTGTACTAGTCTTTGGAAATAATTGGCTCCCTAATACTTATTCAGGGACTAATGTACACTCCCAGCTTGTAAAGGCCATTATGGTGTGTGCGATAAACGATGCTTCCAGGCATCATTATTTTATTCTTACTATTATTGTAAGGGATCAGGCCCCATTGTAACAGGTGCTGTACATATTTAGCAGGCAGATATTCCCTACCCTAAAGAGCTTGCAGTCTAAGACAACAGACAGCAGGTGGGCCCCATAAGCAGATGGTGGCAAGACAAGGTGACAGTGAGACAGTAAGGATACATATAATAAGCAGTGGTCAAAGAGTGTCTAAGCCACCAGATCAAACCGTTCCAGCCAGGTGACATCCCAGGGACCATCTGGCTTTCACCCTGCTGATGGTTGCTGTTTGAAAGTGGCCACAGATATCGAACTTCCCAGTTAGTCGTTTACACAGTGCACAGTAGCTGTAAAAAACCCTTCCAGACGATCCTGGTGGCTGTTTACCCCCACCTCACACTGGTGCAAATGATGGCCCAAGGGGCTGCACCACTGAGAACCAGGCCCTTGGATAAAAACAAAGGGAAAAGCCAGCAAATATCTATCTCACTATGCCATTTCTACCCTGTACTTTAAGGGTGAGGATTGGCCAGGGAGGGGATACTGCCACTCTGCTGGTGCTGCGTGGCAGTGGCAGTCTCATCCTTCCAGTGTTCTCCACTTTTCCTAGAGCTTTGCCCTTGTTCTAGGCTCATGTTTGCCTCCTTCCTTCCTACTTATCGCCTGCATCTCACTGTCACCATCTTTCCCTCCCAGCAGCCTTGGGGGTGCTAAGGGCCAGTACAGACAGGTGTCATTTGGACTCATGCAGCACCAGTGATAATTACATGTACAAGTATGAACACACAAACGTTATTCACTTTAATGGCTGCCGGAGGCAAAGCTGGGCTGTGTTGGGATATTTGATTTAGCTGGGGCAGGGCAGTAGCTATTGTACATCCATACATTGCTATTCACTTATAATACACATTATAGGATTTTCTTTATTTTTTCTTTTAACTCTGATCACAATAGATATTTAAACCAGATGTAAATGGCACCTGGCTTTACAAAGCAGCTAATGGCTCCCTTGTGCTAATACCAAAGCAGCTAGTGGCAAGTTATTTACTCGGTGTGCTAAGTGAATTGTACAGCACAACTTTACACATTAGGCAGGAGGCAGGTTAGATAAATGCGTGCAGGGTGGCTATTGATTGTGCCAGTGTATTATTTTGGACAAATTCTCTTTTCAGCTGAAGAAATGGATCGCTGCCAACCAGTCGATTTGCAAATGTACAGCTATGGCAAATTTCCTTTCGATAGGCTGAGCAGATAATTCCTCATACAAGAATGGAGGACAAGGGACAGATTTATACAAAATAAAGAGGGGCAATTGTACACAACAATTAATTTGCTTAATAGACTTGATAATGAGCCCTAGAAAAGTGCAATTTATACAGAGAGCATTACAGAAGTAACTGGAGTGCTTTTCCATTACTGTTTGGTCAGTACCAATAAGGAAAGGCAGAATTTTCAAACCCCTTCCATTAAAAAACCTGCACAAGAGGGACTGGGTGGTTTGGATTAGGAATGGGAATACGGATGTAAAGATCTTGTCAATCAACGGTTTCAATGATTCCAGACCAGGGAAGACTGACTGGGCTCTGGTGGAATAGGAATGAAACATAGCTTCCCACTTCTAATTCACTTCTCCCACAGCAAATTAAGCTTGGAGAACTGGACAGTTGAGAGATTTAGTAACTGGGAATGGTGCCTTTCACCTCTAGTCCGAGGTCAGGAGGAAGGTTCCAATCTGTCCCCATCTCAGCGAGGAAAGAGATAAAGAATCCCTCACTCTACCAGGTCACCAAAGCTATTCTGATTCCCCAGATCTGTAGTGACCAAAATATATTGCTGCGTATAGTGTGTGTGAGATGAATGGAAGGTCTCAGTCTAGTACCACTGGCTCCCAAATTGACACTAGATCAGAATTTTGGCCCCATGAGTGTGATTCCAATGACTCATGTGGCAATGTGGCTCTGGGAAATGGCTCAGATATATTTTACTGGACAGAAAATCAATTTGTATTTTAAGAGGCTTTTTCTATTGCTGTTGATTGTCTTCTATCACGCTAAGATATGGTATATCCATTTCGCTTGCTGCTGCATCATTCTGAGGTCTTTGAGTTCATGCCAATGTTCACTATTTTTAATTTCTAATGGGCGAAGGGGTAAGGGAACATTTACAGTGAAATTTAAACTCCTCTGAATTTCAGCATTTTTGCATTTAATTGGAAATTCTGAATTAAGGGTAGTTAAACTCTGGACTAGGCTTCCAAGGAAGGTTGTGGAATCCCGTCATGAGAGGTTTTTAAAAACAGATCAGACAAAGAGCTATCAGGGCTGGTTTAGGGTCACTTGGTCCTGCATCAGTGGAGGGGGCTGGATTAGATTACTACTCAAGGTTCCTTCTAGCCCAACATTTCTATGATTCTATGAATTTATCCCATTTTTATCAAAAGTTTAATCTAAAGCCCAATGCTCTACCAGTGAAATTTATTTCACTTTAGAAACATAGACAATATTTTGCATGTATTTGTGGTAAAATTATGATTTTTGGTGATATTTTAAAGATGCAAAAATGCTTGAAACAAAATTGTGCAAACAATTCATGAAACATTTTTTACCCAGTTTCACGCATTATTGCTTATTTGTATTGCCCTTCATGAAGCAGTGGCCCTTCCTACTAAATGAGAAAGAGACAAGAAATTTTGCCCCTTTGATCCGCTCCATCTAAGGATGGGAACTAAAAAAATTGGCCCCATTTCTGTTGACTCCCTACTGGAATGACACTGAATCAGACACACACAAAAAACTGCCAGTTTCCCAGCTGGCTGCAGCACACGGATGTGCTCCCAGCTCTACAATAGGGGAGGGAGAACTAACTGCTCCGTACACGGAGAAAACAGCCTGTCTCTCAATATAACCAGCTGTTCTGACTGGTTGCTCTTCCTCAGGAGGTGAGGCAATAGGAAAAGACATCCAGTCAGAGGAGGACTCCCCATAGACTGGGGCATTTAGCAGATGTAAAGAAGGTAATGAAAACTCACAGCCTATGGGGCACAGCCATAGGGTAGCCAGGTCTGTTACTGCTCCTTAGAGGGAGAGCTTCCTGGTCATTCTGGTTGTTGTTTGGAAATCTGAACTGATGCTTTGAAGAAGTCATGTGTAAATGTGCTCTTGTTCCTAATAAGTGAATATTCATTATGAAAACTTCCCCTGTGAGTTAAAGAGCTACTTAAAAACCCCTTTTGGCAGCAAATCATTTTCTGTGAAAGAAGAAAAGAAGTGAGCTTGACCCACATTGATCAGACTGAAAAGGAAACCAAAGGAGAAGACAAATTCTTTAGATGCTTTAACGTAACGCAATATGATGAAATCATATGGCTAAGAGAAAGCGGAGAGGATGCAAACTTTTCTGCTGTGTCTTTGCCAACAAACATGGGGAGTAGATATCTGTTGGTATATAACATGCCTTTGCTACCCAGCGCCACATGTCCCTGCTCTCACTGCTGCATGAAGTACTTTGGTCCTGAGAACTGGGATTCTGGAATGGTATTTTGGATTTTGGGCACAAAGGGTAAATCATATGCTGTCCCATTGTTCTAACCTTTCTAGATACGTGATACTCTTTACTGTGGCATCTCAGCTTTTAATCAAACAGGAGCTAAAAGGTGCTTCTTCACAAACTAGTTCTGCCTTCTCTATATGCATTGCCCATTCAAAGATAGGCCTAAAATAAATCACCCAATCTGCTGTGTGGGAGGTCGAGGTATTGACAGACATCTCAGTTCTTCTCCAGGTCTTGGCTGTCACTTTAAATAAAAGTAAGCCTCTCATTGGTATGATTACAAAGAAAACTTTCAAATTCTGAAGCAAGTGTACCCGATCAGAGACGCCTGCCTGAGTCTGCAGAGAGCCTGAAACAATAGTTCTGATGTGCAGACCGCTGCATTTATTTCAATGAGTGCTAACTCCAGTGCAAATAATTCAACTTGCAGCATGCTTGTCAAAGCATGTTAGCAAGGTGAAGAAGGCTGAAATTATGAAGATCTACCAGAACATTTACCAAAGTCTGAGGGAGTGCAAGGAAGCAAAGGAGTAGCCAGTAGGGTGTGGAAGATGCATGAATTAAGGTGTGTCATAGGGCTTTAATAACACACAGCATGGGGCAGACAGCACCACTTGTTTCATTTTTCTGATGGTGGTGGGCGGGGGGGAGGGAGGCTAAACTCATCTTTCCAAAATTTGGGAATCACTACGGTAGTGATTAGAAGGGCAGTCCTGTTGCTAGAGCATTCACTTGGGCTGTGAGAGACACTGCCCTGGATTTCCCAAGCAATCGGGGGAAGGCGGGGTTTAGACTTTCTTTGCCTCAGCTCCCCATCTGTAAATCAACAATAATCCTACTTTCCTACTACAGGTCGGGGGGTGGGGGGAGGGGGACATGCTCAAATGCTGCAGTGATAGGGGCCATATAAATACCAAAGCCAGATGGGGAACACACAGCTAGGTGGTCTGACAATGGATTTAAGGGGCTTGTAATTACTGAATCCAGAAACACTCTCTCCGCTGTGGCTGCAAGCATTCAACAGAATGAGAGACCTGAGGTAACTGCAAAGAAAGTCACTGGATCTCCTTTTCCAACAGACAAGGAGGGTGGGCCTCTTTAAAGACCAAGGAGCCTCGGAAGCAGTTGAGCAATATGGAGATTTTTCTGCACCATGGATTATCCATTAATCTTTCTCCTTGTGTTAGATGAAATTTTCATGTGTCAGGTTAGTGCTTGGTCTTTCCCTCTCCTGCAAAACAGCTGGGGTAGAAAGAACAGGTCTTCACAAGCTGAGCAGGCTAGAAGGCAGTGCAGGAGACTGACAATTTCTTAGCTTCTCATGTCAAATCCTTAAATCCATCACTGGAGTGACTCTGCCTAGAAGAATGTTACATTGTAATACAACATTATCCTCCCTGCTTCACTCACCGGGGAGGATGTGATAGGCTGCATAACTCACTCATGATTTACTCCTCTCATGAGATAGCCAGCGATGATAGAAGTAGTGCCATGTTCCATCACAAACACTGATGTCTGAATAACATATGTCATATGCAATATATCTCTCCCCTGTAGCAACTCGGTTCACGGAAAAGGTTAAGATTTGCCTGAGTTGAGTTAGGTGTTTTTTCTGGTGTCCAGCCTATGCATGTTTTGAGTGACAAGCCATCAAACAGTCCTTCAGAGCCTGGAGAGATAAGAGTGAATTAGGGAACTTTACAGCTTTGAAAAGTCCTTTTGATTGACAGTTCCATCTCCGACCTCCCCACAAAGATTTAACTAGGTTCACAAGAGACTTTGTAGAGGAACGAAGTTGTCATCAGAACCTCAATGCCCAGAGGTGATGCTGTCTGAAAAATGCATGGCCTCCTGGATGAGGATTAAAGACCATTTCACTATTAGCTTTCTGTGTGAGGACAGTGCTCAGCGGGATGGCATGCATCATTACCAGAGTGCCATGTGTTGTTACAGGGTTCAACAGCAATCTCTTGCAGCTGCTGCAGAATCAGAAAAGCCAGGAACCCTCCAGCTTTCCCTGTTCTTGTCACTGTCCCATCAAAGACAGGACTTCGATTCTCTGCCCTGTTTTCAGCAGGACAGCCTGAGCCTCTTTCAAGTCCCCTTGCCCAGGGGAGCTGCTACTGCTTCCCTGCCTCTGGAGGATAAGAGCAAATAACCTGCCAGCTGGTTAATATTACTTAGAAGAGAAACAACATTTTGGGGGAAGATGCTTGTGCCAAAAGCTCAGAATCTGCTGAAATTTTAAAAAAATACTTTATCCTCAGTTCTGAGGCAGTATCTAGATTTCATGGGCATAGCTGAATGGAGGCAGTGGCATTATATCTGCAGGGAAGCTTGGCTCATAGACAGGGTCTAGATTCCAGTGATGATCAGTTTTGGGCCCATTGTTGCAGCTGGGTGCCTTAGCCACAAAGAGGCAGGAAGGTTGGTCATAGTCACCCATGGACCCTGCTGCCTCCAACTCTTGGATTTAGAACTCCTCAGCCACACTGCCTCATAACACTGGACTACAATTTTTGAGGCGTCGTCTGCTTCAGAGATAAAATGTGGTATTTATTATGTATTTTGATGTGCTGAATTCAAATATGACAATTAAAACAACTGATTGGCTACTGTTTCTAAGATATTTAAGTTTTTACATTTTATGTCTATATATATTGTGTAGATAGTAGAGTTTTAATCATAAATTGTAAACCATAGGTCTTTTCATGTGTTTTATGGTTAGGCTTTACATGATATATTCACTATGTCCGTGTTTATGTAACACTTTAAAAATCAGCAAAAAGGTTATATACAAATAAATTGTATTCTGAATAAGGGACAAAGCGCAAAAAACCTATTAATGTAACATCAGTTTGATGTCTATTCAGTGGTCTACTCCTCTTTGCTGTCTCTGTCTTATTAAAATGAAAAGCCTTCTTTCACTGCTCCACAATGTCTGCAGCATTGATGGCTCCATTTGTCCCCTGAGACGTTTCCATTTGTTCAATGTCTGTGAAATGGTGCCGTGCTCTGCACTTCACATGCTCCGCAGATTCGGTGAAAAATCTAGATGTAGAGTCAACAAACGTATCTTTAAGTACATGTTGCATACATGGTTTGTATGCTTGAGGAGGTTTTTTCCCTAACACCTGTAGTGTTGCTTGTGTTTTTCGAGAAATTTATTGCCACTAACTGATAGGCTTTCCATGGCCGCTTTTCTTGCCACGCAGTGATGGTCAGCTCATTCGAAGAATGTCAAATCTGAAGGACAACAAAAGACACCTTCCTTATCTAGCTTTCATTTAAACCTTGAAATTTTCCACAGAGGTACTTGAACAGTGCTGTGTTGGTCATGTGCCTTTGAATTCTTCATAGACAGCTTGAGGTGTATATGTGGTAAAATATTCCTTATTCAACAAGTGGTGAGCTGAATCACTTTCCTCCGAGTCTCTGTCATAACAGATAGCTAGGGTTAATGTTCTTTTCTGTAAGGGTTACAAGGGAAAAACTATTGAAGAGGTATAATCAGAAACCAGAATTTTCAAACTCAGGAGGGAATTTTTGCGTCTGGTCTTTGTCTGGCTCTCACTAAGAGAGGGATTTTTCTTCTTTCCTATTTCAAGTTTCTAATCTCAGTTTCCAAGTTGTAAGTCAAAAGTAGTAAAAGAACAATAGGCTGTTATATCGTTTTTTTTGTATTTAGCATGTGGTAGTTCGATTTAATTGTACTCTTTTGAAATAAGTGTTATTCATATTTTCTTTTAAAGTATACCGTGTATTAACTTGATGCAGAGATAGTTCGGGTTTTTCTTCTTTTTTATAAAAGCTTCTTTTAAGACTTGGTTTTTTCTCTCTGTAGGTAAGAACGAAGGGGAGGGAATTCTCTTGTGTTAGATCTATGGGAGGTAAGCTCTGCAGCACAGGGAATTGTGGGAGGGGGAAGAGATAGAATCATTTCTGTTTCTTTGTATTGGGGTTTGCTTTTTGTGGAATAGAGAGACATGCTTCTGTATTGTGATGTAAGGAGATTGCATCAGTAACTCTCAGTTAGCCGAGAGGAAGTCTGGGGGAGAGAGAGGGGGAAGGGAATGGGTTATTTCCTTTGTGGTAAGACTCAGGGCTTCTGAGTCTTGGTTCCCCAGGGAAGGGTTGGGAGACCAGAGGAGCCAAACCCTGGAATTTTGGCTGGTGCAGCGAGAGAAAATCTGAGCTGGTAATAAGTTTAGAGGGGTTCATGCAGGCACCAGGCATCTTTCTTGATGTAGTGGGAATCTCTTTCATGACTATCCATTCGCAGAGAAAACAGCATACTTTTGTGTATCCAGTCGCAGACCAACAAGAGACAAAACCTTCAAATCTCCACAAGGCTGCCACTGATGTTGGGCATAGTTTAGCACTCAAAAGTTGTTTCATGTTGTCATGGTTCCTTATGGACTGCATGACAACTGGAATTGATGGCAAAACATTGCCATTTATGCAGCAAAACAGCTTTAAGACTCGTATGTCAATGAACAATGACAGTCTCCACTCATTTGATCGTGAATGATGTGAGCTGCATCACACCATGATGTTGTTGCAGGCTACCAAGATACCTTCATGAAGAAGAATGGGACAAAATCCTTTGACGGTCATGGAACATGGAACCCCTAACATCACCTGCCAAGAGATTCCACTGCTGTAGTCTGGAGCCCAACAGCTAGACTAGAGCCGATCAACAATTTTAAGCATCATTTTCGTTCTCAGTGACCCAGAATTAGTAAAGTTTGACTACATTTATTTCAGAAGCATTTTGGCTGTAGAGCAGTGTAATTAGTGTCACTACAAATGTGGCTCCCGAGCCACTCCACTGAGTTTCTATGGTGCATGCTGAAGGACAGGTGCTCAAGGCCTCTGCACAATGAGTTCTGACACTCGTTATGGCTGCATAACAGATTGATAACTGAATCATGGAATAAGCCATATACCAACTAAGAAGTCTAGAAGACAGGCTGACTCCTTAAGGCTCCTCTGTTGCAACTGTCAGAGAAGTGCTGGCAGCTGGTGGCAGGGGGAGCCTCTCTGGGCCTCCTTGGAGCTGGTGGAAGAGGAATCCATCCCCAAAGCTGTGCATTAATAGTGAGCAGGCAAGAACCCCTGGTTCAGGGAAGAACCAGCAGAACCCCCTTGTTCAGCAAAGAATGAGCTAATAGCTCCCTCTAAGGAGACAGGGACAGGGCGGGACAGGACCCCAAAAGAGTTGCCTCTCAGGAGACAGCTGACACAATCACTGTGTGTTGGGGTAGCAAGGAGAGAAGCAGCCAAGCTGGCCATGTGGCTCTGACCCTCACTTCCCACAGCAGGCAGGAATGGCCCCGCTTCTCCTCACTGCAGCAGGTGACTGTTTGAGTCGAGCTGAGCCTCGTACTGTGCTTGAGCAGGGAGGAAACTCTGTCTCTGAGACCAGGGTGGGAAGAAACTGAGACTTTCACAGGGCACCTGAAGTGGGTGGCTAGGACTGGTGAGGCAAGGCTATTGGGAGTGAGATGAGAAGCTGGGGAGAGTGGAAGATGAGAAGGTGCTGGGAGGTGGGTGAATAGACAGGACTGGGGCAGAAACAGGCTAAGGAGCCAGGATGGTGCTAGCTAGATAAGGAGCCTGGGGAAGAGACTAACATGATAAGCCCAGGCAGGGAATCTGGGACTGGGAGCCAGGGTTGAAGGGAAGACTGGAACGCCAACAGAGATACCAGATGGGGAGACAAGGACTGGCTGGGGCAAGGAGACTGGGACTGTAACAAGAAGCTGGGGCTGGTGGGGGAGACTAGGGTAAGGAGACAAGTGGGTTGGGTGCAGAGGCAGGGACTGGAACAGGGACAGGTCGAAGGAAATGGACCACAAGGGGCTAGGCTTGGGATAACAGGAGCAGAAGAGTCTGTAACCACTAGACCACATGCCTGTCCAGATCAGTGGTGTTTAGTAAATAAGGCCTGAGGCTGCACACTGAGCGATGAGGATAAAAAACATTATTCAATAGCCACCCATTTGTGAAAACTCTATCCTGAGCACTGTATGAAGAAGGGATCATGGGACTGAAACAGTATGTGATCGTATAATTAAAGACTGTATCATCACATTGCATATGCAGATGGGGGCCTGTCATAAACAGATAGCTAAGGGTTAATGTTTCTTTCACCTGTAAAGAGTTAACAAAGGGAACCAAACACCTGACCAGAGGACCAATCAGGAAACCGGATTTTTCAAAGCTCAGGGAGGGAATTTTGGGGTGTGTGTCTTTTGTCTGTCTCTCGGCTATGAGAGGGATCTTTCTATCTTCAAGCTTCTAATCTTCTGTTTCCCAGTTGTAAGTACAGGTATAAGACAATATAGGTTTTTATATTGTTTTTGTATTTACATGTGTGTAGTTGCTGGAATGTTTAAATTGTATTTTTTTTTTGAATAAGGTTGTTTATTCATTTTTTCTTTTAAGCAATTGACCCTGTATTGTCAACCTGATACAGAGACTATGTTTATGTGTTTTTCTTTCTTTTTATATAAAGCTTTCTTTTTAAGACCTGTTTGAGTTTTCTCTGGGTAGGCTAAGGAACGAAGGGAAGGGAAATTCTCTTTGTGTTAGATCTACGGAGGGTGGATCTGAAAAGCCTCAGGGGAAGAAGGAGGGGGGAGGGGAGAGATACTTAATCTCTCGGTGCTTGTGTTTCAAGGACTTGAAGCTGTATCTTCCAGGGGAAGCCTGGGAGGGGGTAAAGAGGAGACAAGGGGAGGAGGTTATTTCCCTTTGTTGTAAGACTCAGGGCATCTGAGTCTTGGGGGTCCCCCAGGGAACGTTTTGGGGAGACCCGAGGGAGTCAGGCACTGGAAATTCCTGGCTGGTGGCAGCGATATCAGATCTAAGCTGGTAATTAAGCTTAGAGGGTTCATGCTAGCTTCTCAGTTTATGAACGCTAAGGTTCAAATCTGAGTAGGAAGCTACGACAGGGCCAAATTAAGGTTGCTCAGGTAACCTGAGTTCTGGCATCTCCTAATTTTTGAGTGCTTGATTTTGTCAGCTGAATGTTCCTTTAATGTGGGGTGGTTTTTTGGATGTGATAAATAAATAGGAGAGTACAAAGCAATACTGTTTCTGCTGATAGCCTCCCAGTTTATTATTCCAATCCACTCTACTCACTCCATAAGATCTAACCACACTATCTAGATCTGGACAACGCTCTGCCCTAGGGGTTAGTGAGACTAGCACAAGAATGTTTTTAATGTTAGCAAACCAGAAACAAAAGTGGATCACAAAATACCTCTATTTCTGTGAAATATCTGGAGGATTTCTACAAGTGCTAAGATTGACAATCTTAATGCTAACCCTCTGTTCCCTAGAGGCTATAACCAAGCCACAAAACAGGCTTTTCTCTTACTGTTCCAATGCTGTTACCAAGTCCAGGAGCAACATTGATATTGTGTTTGCAAGAAAACTCCGTGGACAGCAGCTTCCTTGTTAGTTTTGCTGAACGATTTTCAGTGCGCTGGCATTTGGACACATGCATAAATTAAATGCAGCCATGCACCAAATTAAACTGCAGATCCCTACTCCGGTAAGAAAGGGGTTAAAAACCACCTCTGGGAACAATCAGCCTCAACCTGACACATCTGTAAGGCCTGCCAAGGCTGGGGGTGGGTGGGTCCTTAAAAGTCAGGATCCTTGTCCAGTGCAGGGTAGCACTGAAAGAGCACAACTGCAACCAAGCACACCCAGCCACTGGAGAAGGGATTGCTGACTGGCGAAGAGCCTTGGCTGCCAATACCCCCTCAAAAAGGAGAAGGCCCAGTACTTTTCTCTTTTATTGTCTTTGCTTTGGCTTCCCGAAGCTAGGAATACTTGTTGTGGGCTGTGGGAGCATACTGACTTTTTGTCTGGAATACTCCAGCTTCCTCCTCCCCCGGCAAGGGAACAGAGAGCTGACCCACATTGTGCTCCAGACTCCGAGACAGGAGCAGCACCCACCCTCTCCCCAAAATGGTGCAGGAGGGGTATAGCCTACTATGCTGCCCACTGACCAGCATATGTAACTCATCACTGGCCCTGAGTCAAACGTGTGCTTACCAAAATGACACGCTTTTCAGCATGCCCTGGAGATCAGTAAATGACCTCCAGCAGGCTACCAGATGGAGGGAGTTGTGTAGGCCAGCAGTCGCCCCTGAAAACACTCTGCTTCCATTCCACACTAGTACACATCTGGGGACAATGAGCCGAAAGCGCCTCAGGTGATCTCAGCTGTCCCTCAGAGGCACACAGGACACAGTTTGAATTGGTGAGGCAAGGGGGATACATCCTGTCTCCTAGGGAGACTGTAAAGCCATATTTGAGGTGGAGACATCCCTGGCTCATAAAAGAGTCACACATTTTTGCATTGTACCAAATGGCAGATGTCGAATCTTCAGAAAATGTTGGCTGAGGAGATTCCTGGATCTACAAGTAATTCCAACCCCCGCATCAAACCATTCAGCTAGACCAGTGGGCTCCCCGGGACACATCAGACTCTACCCCAGTTTTGACCCAACCAAGGGGCTGCAGTTGGAATGGTTGCCCTCTCCCGCAGCTCAGCATTTGTTTCAGGACCCAAGATTTAAATCATTTGAGCAATAAGAAAAAGGAGCTGAAGCCAATTCCTGCAGATTCCTACATGCTGTGCTTTCCAAAGAGAGAAGGAGGGGCTGCTGAGGAATCTGTGAATTCGTTTTCTTCCACCCCTGCCCTACGTCATAGAGAAATAAGAATGTGTTCTATCCAACAGGACACCTATAATCAGGACAACATAGGAAAGAGATTTAGCTGAAACATGGCTGGTTGGAGATCAACAAACACAGGCACCACAATTAGCATCACAGCTGCACTGAGAGTAGGGCCTTAATTTGTCTTTCAGGCCCACAAGGTTATATGGATGGGGAATCAGTGAAGTCAGGCCGGTGTATGTGAGAGGAGAAACAGCCCTGAGGCAGGACCAAGCCAAAACTCTAGCTCCAAGCACCCCTAAACTTTGGGGAAATTCATATCTGGCTCCATTGCCATATCTGACTTGCATGGCTCAAGCTTACTGGTAACAGGATGGATCATGCCCCCCGACTCATGTGCATAAGGGATCCACCATACACAGATCTGCCCCCATCTGGGTAAGAGGAAAGGGGAGTGACAGCTCTGCAGCATTACTCCCTTCCTGCCCAGAGCACCAGCCAAAGGGCCAGGGACCTGTGGCTGAGATGGGGCAGGCCTGTTTTGTAGGACAGGAAGGTCAAGGATGATATCAATGGGACGTGCACCTCCCATCAAGTTCCTCACACAAGCTGCAAAAAAAATTCATACAGCCTGAAACTGCATGCCCTTTTCCATACCCTCACCCCTGCCTTCCAGGTTGCAGCATACTATGTCAGGGGGAATCTGGGGACAGCCATCCTCAGGGCAAGCCCCCAAACACAGGCACAGCTGCCCTCCATCAGCCACCAAACCATTCCCATGGAAGCAGGGAGGGGAAGAGATGTGACCTTTTCCCCCTCTGCATTAGCTAACATTACAGAGACAGGAGCATGCTCCGGTGGTGTAGCAGGCACACTGTCCCTGCTCTCCCTAGGATCCTGTGTGGATTGGGTAAGTCTTTTCCTTGCCAGCACAAGCTGGCCTTTGGGCAGCATATAGGCCCTACATGTGTGATATATTAGAATTGCTGAGAAAGAAAAGCTATTTTGAGTCAGTGCTATTGTTCTGAGCATGAAGGCTGCCAAACTTTGTCCTCCTTTCCCCAGGGGGGCAGACTGTGATTGAGTCTATCGTGCTCCATGTTTCTGCACTGCTGCCCTTTACTGGATGGAATTGGTCCCAGAGCAAGGAACTATCTCCCCCTTGCTTCCCACTTTGCCCCACAGCTGCAAGGTTTGTTAGAAACAAGAGTGTGTCAAAAAACAGTTTTGTGGAAAATGTTGAACTTATTTCCATTTCTCAGGGCTCAAAGCATGATTTTCATAACATTTTTCAATAAAAATGCTGGTTAAAATAAATAAATATGACAGAAAATTTAGTGAAAATTAGAACATTTTGTACTTTGCAAAGAAGCCATTTCTGAGGGAAAAATTGTTTTGTGCAAAAAATTTCAGCAGCTCTAATTAGAACATATGGCTTGGCTCTGTGTGTCCTCTAGCCTGTCTCAGAACTAGATGAAGCCTGCCTCCATGTTTTGTGGTGGGAATCTTACAACTGGAGCCAGAAGATATAAGAGACTGAAACAAATCACACTTCTTCCACCATTCTGAATTTCCACAGCTACCAACTAGCTCCCATCTCCCTGAGTCTAAGGACAGAAAATAACCCCCCATCTCAGCTCTGAACACATCACTCTGGGGAGATAGCATATTTATTAACCTGGACATTAAGATAAGTCTTTGTGGATAGTCCACTGAGCTGCACCTACTGTGTTATACACCCATAGACCAAGAGAGCTGCACCTAGATGAGATCATCATGTTGCCAGCTAATGCCTCAAAGTCAGCGCTGTAAAAGAGAAGCAGTGAGCAGGAGTGAGCGCTCATCCTTCCTGTGTGATTGAATGCAGAGCACTTCATTCCATGATAAAAACACTGTCAATAAATTTTCAGTGAAATTGCTCATCCACAGATTGTATTGCCAATCTGTTGCCTAATGACTGCCCCAGTAAATCTGCAAATTGTATAGGATGAATATACATGTTGCCAAGAGATACCACACATCCACACAGTCAGTATTAATGAAGGAGATTTAGGTCTGTGCTTGCTATCACCACAGCTGCAGCTGCAGGCACAGGAGCGTCTGCAAATGGAACACAGGTTGGCAGGAGCCATTCCAGCTGTTCAGCATTTATAAGCTGGAAATACAATTAGATTAGGTTTAAAAGAGACCTCAGGAGGTCATCTACTCCAACGCCCTGCTCAAAGCAGGACCAGTCTCAACTAAATCATCTCAGCCAGGGCTTTGTCAAGACAGGCCTTAAAAATCTCTAAGGATGGAGATTCCACCACCTCCAGAGGTAACCCATTCCAGTGCTTCACCACCCTCCTAATGAAAAAGTTTTTTCCTAATATCCAACCTAGACCTCCCCCATTGCAACTTGAGACCATTACTCCTTGTTGTCACCTGCCACCACTGAGAAAGCCTAGCTCCATCCTCTTTGGAACCCCTCCATTCAGGTAGTTGAAGGCTGCTATCAAATCCCCCTTCACTCTTCTCTTCTGCAGATTAGATAACCCCAGTTCCCTTAGCCTCTCCTTGTAAGTCATGTGCCCCAGCCCTCTGATCATTTTTGTTGCCCTCTGCTGGACTCTCTCCAATTTGTCCACATCCCTTCTGTAATGGTGGGACCAAAACTGGATGCATTACTCCAGGTGTGGCCTCACCAGTACCTAATAGAGGGGAATAATCACTTCCCTCAATCTGCTGGCAATGCTCCTACTAATGCAGCCCAATATGCAGTTGGCCGTCTTGGCAACAAGGGCACACTGCTGACTCATATCCAGCTTCCTATCCACTGTAATCCCCAGGTCCTTTTCTGCAGAACTGCTGCTTAGCCAGTCTGTCCCCAGCCTTTAGCAGTGCATGGGATTCTTCCTTCCTAAGTCCAGGACTGCCCTCCACTGACTGGAGACTTGACAGAGACCAAGAGGTTCCTTTCACTGATATGCCTGAGCATCACTGTTGGGGTTTTATACATTTGAAGGCAGATAGGACCATTGTGAACATCTGGCCGAACCTCCTGTGTCACAGGTCACTGGATTTTCCTGAATTGATTCCTAGTTGAACTAGATCCTATCTTTTAGAAAAATATCAATATTGATTTTAAACTTGCCAATGATTGAGAATCCCCCATAACCCTTGGTAGGTTGTTCCACTGGTTAAGGAGTAAAATTTAAACAGGTAAGGAAATTATTTCTAGTCTGAATTTTGTCTAGCTTCAGCTGCCAGCCATTGGATTATGTTAGACCTTCCTCTGCTAGACTGCAGAGCCCATTATTAAATATTTGTTCCCTGCGTAGATATTTAGACAGTTAAAGGGTGACTTGATCACAGTGTTTATTTGTTAAGATAAATAGATTGAGTTCTTTGAATCAGTCACTACAAGGCAGGTTTTCTAATCCTTTAATCATTCTCGTGGCTCTTCTCTGAACCTTCTCCAATTTATCAATATCCTTCTTGAATTGCGGACACTAGAATTTGACACAGGATTCCAGCAGCAATTGCACCAGTGCCAAGTACAGAGGTAATATCACTTCCCTACTCCTGCCCAGTATTCCCATGTTTATACATTCAAGGATCACATTAATTCCTGTGGCAACAGCGTTGCACTGGGAGCTCCTGTTTAGCTGATTATCCACCATGAACCCTAAGTCATGGTGGGCTGGAAGGGCCATTTGAACCCCAGTGATAGGATGTGAGGAATAAAATTCCCACAAGGTGTCAAAAATATCTCCTGTGTTGATTCAGAATCTGTAATGTTGTACCATGCTTTCTGGAAATATCATATGCTCCAAAAGGAAAAGTGGCTTGCCCAAGATGACACTGTTGGGCAAAAAACTCAGGATTCCTAGCTCTCATTCACCCCAGCTCTAACAGATAGACCATGCTGCCTTAGGCAGCCATGTACTGCAATGAAAGGGCAGGTAAGACAGCCGATAAATCTCCTCCCAAAGTTAGTGATAGGCCACTAGTAGCGTTAGTAATACCCATAAGTCTATAGAGAATGTGGGGAGCTGTTAGTGTGCAGGTCTAGAGTGGAGGTTCCCAAACTGTAGACAGCAGGAGGTCCATGGAGCATTTGGTCAGAGGCACTGGCTCCTGCTCTTCCTCATTTCCAGCAGGGAGACACAGATCACAGGAACCTGAAGGAGTGGAAGCAACATTGTGATTAAAGGACAAAGGACTAAATGCATAACTGAGAACTGCAAACCCACAAAAGCAAAGCTTGTATTTCTGCTCTGTGTGTGCAAGTGCTAACTACAGAGATGAGGAACAGTCCAGTGGTTAGGCCCTCACCCAAGACTCAAGCACTCCAGCTTCAAGTCCTTGCTTTACCAAAAACCTCCTGGCTGACATTGGACAAGTCACTTAGGCTCAGATCATGAAAGGTATTTAAGTGCCTAACTCCCTCCACTTTCAATGGTAAATACCTTTAAGGACCCATTCCTTAGAGCCACCTCTATCATATGGAAGTAGTAGCACCGCCTTTCCTTGCAGAGATGTTGTGCCTCCCTCTTCTCCCTATTCATGTAGATCTTCTATTTTATTGTAACCCCCACCATAACCTGTTATGTTTAGGTGCTAGTGTCTGGTCCTGTATTGTCTGGCCTTGCAGCTCTGTTGATCAATTAAGAGAATGATTAAAGGATTAGGAAACATCCTTTGTATTGGTAGACTTGAGGAGCTCAATCCATTTAGCTTAACAAAGGGAAGATTAAGGGGTGACTTGATCATAGTCTGTAAGTACCTATGTGGGGAACAAATATTTGATAATGGGCTCTTCAATCTAGCAGAAAAAGTCAGAATGCTATCCAATGATTGGAAGTTGAAGTTAGACAAATCCAGACTGGAAATGAAACATTAATCTTTAACAGTGAGAATAATTAACCATTGGAACAATTTACCACGGGTTGTAATGGATTCTCCATCACTGACCATTTTTAAATCAAGATTGGATATTTTGTGTAAAAGATCTGCTCTAGGAATTATTGTGGGGCAGTTCGGGTCTGTTTAATACAAGAGGGCCAACTACGTGATCACAGTGGTTTCTTCTGGCCTTGGAATCTATGAATTTATGATGAATTGCAAAATTGCATAAATGTGTTGGCAATCCTGAGAAGCATGCACTGTTCAGGAACACAGCCAAGCAATAAGTCATTTATCTTTCTGGATGTTTTATTGTCTGTTTCTTAATGAAAATCAATTTAAAAAAATAGATTGTGTGGTGTTCCAATCCTAGGGTAATGGGAGCCATATAACTTCCTTATTTACATGATTTCAGGATCTGGGCCATAGTTCCCACATAGCTCTGGTGTGATCGTGAAAATGGGGGAGACACTAAGACATGGTGCATGCTGTGAAGATGGTTGAGAACCCCATGTGCAAGATGATACAATTTGTGTGCCAGCAGGGGAAGATCTACCACTTTTCCCTTCTTTCACCTGTTGCTTTGTCTCTTCCATCACAGAAAAGGCCCCATTGGCCAGTCCCAACAAATCTATGCAGGAGGCCATGACTCAAAGCCAAGTTACCTGGCACATTCTAATCAGTTGGCCTAACTCCACATTCAGCAAAGCTCCCCTGCTATCTCCTGAAGGTTAATGACAACGTAGTGGTTTGTGCTGCTGGGAAGCAGAGCCTTGGGTGAGGTGACTGCTTGAAGATAGCGTACATCGGAGGTGAATCTTCCCCATAATCAAGCTGTGCCCTTGTATTCAGGGGCTGGATTGCTCTGCTGCTCTCCTGACACTTGTGTGAGCTTCTGCGCAGAATCCACCTTCATTAGCATTGAGGAAATTATACATTTGCTGTACTGTATCTACCATTCCAACACATACTTGTAGCTGTAAGTACAGTTTTGTTTCTTTCTAATCATAGGGTCTGTAGGGCTTCTAGGGCAGGCACTTTGTGTAACTTACATTTCAGCCTGCATTTCAGCCACTTGGAAAGTTTCCTCGGCTGATCTTTTCATTCCTCCTTGAGCTATTCCAGAGCTGACAGTTATCCAATTTGTCAGCTCCACCCACCTCCCTTTTCCACCCACCCTGTGCTGATGAGGTTGAATGGTTTAAAAGCTAATTTTTGCTTTCCTCTCTGCCTGGCTGTTCAACCCAATTTCTCTGCTTGCTGCAACCCAAACATAATTTCCACTTTGCCTGTGGTGGCAGCAGGTGTGTTTCAAATTGAATCAGCTCCCAGCTGTCAAACCCAATGAGTCCGTAAGTGTTACGCAATGTAGATCATCTCATCCCACCGCTGTGCCTGCCCCAGTGCTATTAGAGTAAGAGTATGACATGGGCACTCAGGCTGATGTTAAGCACTTCGAAACTGTGGAAGGTTTAGGTGCAGGTGACTCACTTCTCTCACTCTTGTGCTTGCTATATGTTTTCTAAGATTTGATAGGAAATAGGAGAGCGACTGTCTGGCCTCAGGAGCTACTGGCACTGGGGCACTGTCTCCAGATTTTATTCTTTTATATTTTTTCTACTAAAGCACTAGGGAGAGGTGTACATGCTTGTAATGTGCACCCAAAGCAGCCACCAACATGCCAATAATGGATTCTAGGAGGGGTGGTTATACTGTGTATTCACATGCTTGACTTGCTGGGAGACCCCAGGCATGAGGTTCTGCAGGGATCAGAACCTAAGTCTGCAGGCCGACCAGCACCACCAGGTTACTGTCTGGTAGCTGTGATAAGGCTGTCTACATACCACATAGACCCTGTGGAGAGAAACACCACAAGAAGTACCACTGGGGAAATCCAGCTTGACATCTACCTTTGTGGTCCCTGATTGGTCCGGTAGCCTTATTTAAGCACAGGAGGAGTTCCAGAAAGTGTCTGTGAAACAACACTGTGCAAGTGTCCGTGGACTCTGAGCCAGCTGTAGTGATGGACCTGCCTCTCGGCTCACTCTTGGACTTCTGACCCCAGCTCTGGCTCCTGATGCTGGCTCTTACCTTCAGTGCTGTTCCTGGCCTCTGACTGCCACTGTTCTGAACAATGGACATGACTGCCCAAGGCTCATTGTGACAGAAGGCACCTAAAAGATACAAAGACCCAATGTAGCTTCATGACTACGGGGATCTGTACCAGCAGCTGTGGATCTGAACAGGATACTGAGGGAATTCAGACCAGCAGCATGACTATAGAGATCTAGTCCAGCCACCCATCCTGAAGTGTCCTGTGACTGTTTGGTGGGTCATGGTTCATAAAGTCCAGGGGAGGAAACACTGAGGTTGGGAATTTCCAATGGTCCAAAATAAGCTTAACCATTGAATTTCAATGGGAGTTGAGTATCTACCTCTGTTGGGCTTCTTGCTTTAGTTTGCAAACACAGACAATTGGCTCACAAAAGAAAATTTTGCAATAGCTCTTTAGTATTCAGAAACTTCATGAGCCAACAGGAGTCACAATATGTGTGTTAGGCTATAGGCAGCTGAAGGCACTACACATACCTTTCCATGCCTCTGAAGGATGGCCCTATGATTATGATACTGGACTGGCATTCAGGAAATGCGGGCCAGGAATTCCTGGCAAGTCGTTTAATTTCTCTGGGCCTCATTTTCTCATCTATAAAATGGGCTGAGAAAATTCCCTTTCTACCTCTTGTCTATTTAGACTCTAAGCTCTTCAAACAGTCCCTGTTTGTACAGTGCTTCACACAGTGAGGCAATCTGAATGTTCAGGTCCAGGGTTTACAATGGATCCCTTAACTGCCCAACTACTACAGCCTATGCTCCTTCTATGATGTTGACTAGGGGGACAATGGAGAAGAGATTTATCTGGGAGAACTTCCTCAATTTTGAAGAGAGGAGACTTCTCCTCCCTGAGATATTCTTTTGCCTGTTTCAGGGACACTCTAAACCAAACTTTTCAGGTACATGTACGTTTGTATTCAGCCAACAATATGAAGCACTGGGGGCCTGATACTGTCCTCAGTTCTAGAAAGCCATCCCTTTGCTGTCACTTATATTGCTTGCAGCTCGGTGAAGGCAGAATATACATCCTTTTCTCTCTCCTTTGAACTGTTAATTATTTATTTGTTATAAATATTAAATTTAGAATTTGCATTCTCAGAAAAACACTGCCAGTTTAACGGGAGTCCCTCAAGGCAGCCCTGCTGAGTGATGGTTGTGAGTCTCAGAAGTTACATGGGACTTTAATCCCCTCACCACAGCAGTCAGCATTGTCCCCAGTGTCTGATCATTGACTGGGGCTACAGGTTACTCAGAAAAGTTGGCTTTAAAAACAAAAGCAGCTGCAGTGGCACAGAGCCAGCAAACAGAGCTGTAAACAGGGGAGTCTGAGTGGGAGTTTATGGGGGGTGGGTGGTTTGGGGAAAACTAAGAGAGGTACGCAGAGGAACACACAGGCTACTGAAGGGAGTGTGCAGTGTTCTAGCAGTGTCTTGGTGCTTGTTGAGGGTTTGTTTTGCGGTGGGTGGTGGTGGTGTTTTAGGTTGGTTTGTGTTTCCCAGATTTACAGGATTTAAGTGGGAAGCCTATGACAGATACAAAGGCAGCAGTTGTAGTGACCCAAGCAGTGGAAGACACAGTGAAGATGACTGGAGGTGGAAGCTAAGGCATGTACATGATCCTGGAGGGGGTACCTGAAAAGAGTTTCGTCTGCATGAAGTGCCTCCTGATAGAGCTGATGGAAGAAAATATCTGAGGATTGGAGATGCAGGTGGAAACTCTGGTCGAGTTTAGAAGGGGGTTTGAGAGGATGATGGAGCAAAGACATGATGGGGCTGAAGGGAAAATCTCAGACTTGCAGATGGAATCATGATCAAAGAACTCTGAGGGGAGACTGCTGGGTGAGGAAAGTGGACGATGGAAGCATGTGACTAAGTGAACCAGGCAGAGGAAAAGACGGGCTAGTGAAGGAGCAATATAGCTCAGGAACAGGTTTGCGGAGTTGGAAAATGAAGAAGGGGCACAGCAGGTGGTCGCTGAAGGTGAGAAGGCAAGGAAGAAGAGAAGAGCAGCTAGCCCTATAAGGAGAGAGGAAGAGTCAATGGAGATGACACCAAACATGAGCCCCAGGAGGATACGGGATGGGTTGCGGAGGATTGCAAGGGTGAATAGCAATCGAGAGGACTGGCAGCCAGAGGGAACAGGGGATAGACCGGAGAATCACACCGTCACCAGGAAAGGTCAGGTCTACGTGATTGGGGACGCCTCACCGAGAAGAATAGACAGGCCTGTAACTAGAGCTGATCCAGAGAACAGAAGGGTGCTGGGTGCTAAGATATGGGATATGGACCTGAGGCTGAAGAGGATCCTAACAGGAGTGGAAAAGAATCCACTGATTGTCCTTCATGTGGGAACGAATGATATGGCTAGATTCTCGCTGTAACGAATCAAGGGAGACTATGCCAGGCTGAGGAAGATACTTAAGAAAATCTATGCTCACGTGATCTTCAGTGGGTTTCTGCCTGTTTCTAGAGAAGGGCAACAAAGGTGTGACAAGATTATGGTGATCAACAGATGTCTCAGGCAGCGGTGCTATAAGGAGAGCTTTGGGATGTATGGCCACTGGGAGGCATTCATGGACAGAGGACTGTTCTCTTGGGATGGACTTCACCTAAGTAGGGAGGAAAATAGAATTCAAGGATGGAGGCTGGCACAACTGATTAAGAAAGCTTTAAACTAGGAATTGGGGGGAGATGGTTGGGAGATGTCCAGGTAATCTCCACACTGGATTTTAACATTGAGAGGGAAGAAAACGAAGCAAGAAAGGATACTGTCATGGGTAGGAGAATGGACATACGGAGGAAGGGTACTATAGATACAATTCTAATAGGTGATACTGGCAGTAGAATGTCTGGGCCTAATTGGGTAAAGAATGTGAGTGAAGCCAAACAGCAAGAACTGAGATGTTTGTACACCAATGCGAGGAGCCTAGGTAACAAAATGGAGGAACAAGAGTTACTGGTGCGGGAAGTGAAACCGGATATTATAGAGATAACAGAAACATAGTGGAATAGTAGTCATGACTGGAGTACAGGTATTGAAGGGTATGTGCTGTTTATGAAAGACAGAAATGAAGGTAAAGGTGGTGGAGTAGCATTGTATATCAGTGATGAGGTAGACTGTAAAGAAATAAGAAGGGATAGAATGGATAAGACAGAGTCTATCTGGGCAAAAATCACATTGGGGAAGAAAGCTGCTAGAGCTTCCCCTGAGATAGTGCTTGGGGTGTACTATAGACGGCCAGGATCTGATTTGGATATGGATAGAGACCTTTTTAATATTTTTAATGAAGTAAGTGCTAATGGGAATTGTGTGATCATGGGAGACTTTAACTTCCCAGATATAGACTGGAGAACAAGTGCTAGTAATAATAATGAGCTTAGATTTTTCTGGATGTGATAGCTGATGGATTTCTTCACCCAGTAGTTGCTGAACCAACAAGAGGGGATGCCATTTTAGATTTGGGTTTGGTGAGTAGTGAGGACCTCATAGAAGAAATGGTTGTAGGGGACAACCTTGGTTTGAGTGATCATGAGCTAATTCAGTTCAAACTA
>NC_133775.1:67958628-67978121 GCF_003597395.2 Chelonoidis abingdonii | reverse complement strand
CTAGATGGAAGGAGAAACAAACATAGAGCTGGGCTAGGGCGTTTTGATTTAAAGGGCTAACTGTTAAAGAATTAGAATTAGTTAGGAAGTGGATTGGACTGAGAGACTCGTGGATTAAGTGGAGCTGGATTCTTCAGTCCAAGTTGCGTACGATCAGAAGCCTGCATGCCAAGCGACGGAGGAAAAGTCATAGTAGGAGTGTTGACCAAGCTGATGAGCGATAGAGCCGATGCAGGTTAGAGAGAGCTACGGTGAAGGTGATGATCAGAAGGAGTACTATTGGGTCGAGATGTAGGTGAAAGGAGAGAAAGGCCAAAACCAGTAGGTTGGACTGGCAAAGGAATTTAAACGCGAGAGGCGAGGGTCGGGGTACTACAGATACTAAGTTGACACAGAAGAAATGGGCACAACCTGAGGATGGAGTTGAAAGTTAAGGATAACTAGCTGGGTCAATTCTAAGACAATACCTTTGCCTCGTCTTTTACTGAGGGTACAATGTTGAGAGCTTAGGGATAAATGTAGGAGACAATAGGATGCGGGCGTATGGAGGTAGATATTATCACTGCCGACGGTAGAGCAAACTAAAGCTTAATGGGTGAATCAGGGCCAGAATAACCGCATCAAGATATTAAGGAATTGGCCTTGAATGCAGCAATTAGCAAGATATTTAAGACTTTCTAGAACACTCAGGGGTTGTACCGTATGTGGGATTGACTAAATCGTTCTATCTTTACAGAGCGGGGGAAAGTGATTGAGGCAACTACGGCGTGTCGTTTGCATGCTGTGTATGCAGGTCTTGCGAAAATTTTGAAGGAACAAGTATCAAGCATTGAGGTCCATGGTAATGGGATAATCAACTGGTTTTTACAAGTAGTATGCCAACACCTGATCCCTTCTGTGAGAAGGTACGTTTTTAGACAAGGAATGGCGTTGGAATCTAATTCTGGATTTCAGATAGCATTTGATACGGTCCGATGGGAATTATAGTAACTGGAAGGATGGGACCATATGGAAGCAGGGTAGAATTAGTTAAAGGGCAAGCGCTCTAAAAGTGATTGTTCGGTTGGAGGAGGTAACTGTGGAGGTCCTAGAGACTGTTTTGACCGTCTATTTAATCTTGTTTTGCCTTGGCCAAAAGTCGGGAATGTGTTAATAGTTTGACGTGACACAAGCTAAGGTTTTGCCATAAGAGAGTGACGGATATCCACCGGAATATCTAGAGTACTTGTAACTGCTATGTATAGGATGAATTTATCGTGAACGTGCAGTCATGCATTTAGGTAGTCACACGACTATTGTTAAAGCTGGGCGACATCAGCTGATAGTGACAGAGGAGAGAAGGCTTGGAGTATGGTTGTCAAGGATGACTTGAGCCAAAGATGGTGTGAAGTATGCGATGGTTTAAGAAAGCTAATGCAGGTATGGGGTGCATCCGCGTGAGTATTTCCCAGTTACGAATAAGAGGGTTAGTCCTTATCCAGGCAGCTGAACGACCTCATCTGGCTACTGTGTTGCAGTTTGGTCTCCTGTTAGCACGATGACTTCACAGAGGTTCGACAAGGGCTGATAGGATGATCCTGAGGAATGAATGTTGTCTTGAAGGAGACCAGAGCTTGGCTGATTAGCCTAACCAAAACGAGCTGAGGGAGATGCTCTCTATGATTATCAGGGACTTAAAACCGGGAGGGGAAATATTAGGTCAGTTACTGTGACCAGACAAGGATACAACTGGTTCTGAGTTAAGAGCTTATTGGCGCAGTTTTGACCTTACGGAGTGAAGTTCGTGGGAACGGCTCCAAGGTAGTGAGAGCCAACATATCTGGCTTCAGACTAACCTTGATAAGTTATGGTGGGAGGTCTAAGAGTATACTCCCTATTGCACTTATCTCGTTTGACTATCTTAGACGGTAACTCTGCCCAGCACGATCGAGGGTGGTGATGTCCTCTATTTGACCTTTGTGGTCTCATCTGGGATACAGTTCCTTTCACATGTGTCCATGGCCCCACACTACAAAGATGTGGAAAATTGAAAAGGAGTCCAGCGGAGGGCACAAGAACATATTAGGAGAGTGAACACACATGAACTTGAGGAGAGGCTGAGAACTGCAGAATTTAGTCTGCGAAGAGAAGCATGAGGGGTTTTGTGTGCTTTCAACTACCTGAAAGGAGGATCAAAGGATGATCCTAGACTGTCTCAAGTGGGTAGCTGATGACGACAGATCATAGATATAGAATATCGGGTGGAAGGGACCTCTAGGGTCACCTCGTCCAACCCTTGCTCAAGCAGGACTATCCGACAAGACAGTAATGCTCCTTAAGTTGCATGGAGAGAGGTTTAGGTGATATTGGAAAACTTTTACTAGGAGGGAGTAAAGCCTGATATGTGGCTTTACTAGGACGGTGGATGGTCTCCTTCTTAAGAGGTTATTTTAACGGTCAGGTTAACAAACTGGTTGGATATGATTTATTTGAGAATTGGTCTCTGGCTTTAGGCAGAGGTATGGAGCTGATACCTGCTGAAGGTCCCTTTGACAACTAAGTTCTATGATTCTCTACCAGTGTCTGTGGGATGGGCATGTATAGATGAGGTAGGATCTGGTTTACTACAGAGAATTCTTTCTGGGAGTGTCTGGCTCGTAGTCTCTAACATGACTCGGGGTGGTTACGATCACCATATTTGGCAGGTCAGCAGGATGCCTCCAGCGCATCTCACTCGGTCTTCACCTTCCTTTGCAGCGTGGGGCACGGGTCACTTGCTGGAAGATTCTCTGCACCTTGAAGTCTTTAAACCATGATTTGAGGACTTCAGTGGCTCAGACATAGGTTTGAGACAGGAGTGGGTGGGTGAGATTCTGTGGCCTGCATTGCGCAGGAGGTCAGACTACATGATCATAATGGTCCCTTCTCACCTTAGAGTCTATGATTCTGAGAATGGATAAGATTTTGAAATGCGACTTTCTATATAATTTATATGACAAAGGAACACAGGAAACCCAATATCGTAGAGAACATCACCACCATCCCATCCCAAATCCCATCATTCACAGCAGAAGATTCACCCAAATTCTTACTACATATTTTTAATTACACTAGAAGATTGTTTTTCTCATCTTTTGGAACCTTCATATTCACAGAAACAAA
Organism: Chelonoidis abingdonii; assembly: GCF_003597395.2. Classification (NCBI taxonomy): domain Eukaryota; kingdom Metazoa; phylum Chordata; order Testudines; family Testudinidae; genus Chelonoidis; species Chelonoidis abingdonii. The sequence continues at coordinate 67,974,980 of NC_133775.1, read as the reverse complement.
TGGAGTTTGTGTTTTTTTTACTCCTGCATGGTTGAGGATCTAGATCAAAATTTCTCAGAGGAGAATTACTCTGAGATAGAACCATAGAATACCAGGGTTGGAAGGGACCTCAGGAGGTCATCTAGTCCAACCTCCTGCTCAAAGCAGGACCAATCCCCAATAAAATCATATCAGCCAGGGCTTTGCCAAGTCTGACCTTAAAAACCTCTAAGGAAGAAGATTCTACCACCTCCCTAAGTAACCCATTCCAGGGCTTCACCACCCTCTTAGTGAAAAAGTTTTTCCTAATATCCAACCTAAACTTCCCTCACTGTGCAACTTGAGACTATTACTCCTTGTTCTGTGAAGGATGTTTGGACATGATCTTTGTGAGCTAAAACAGTTTGCATAATCAGAGATGTGACTGGAAACACTAACATATTTTCGCCAAGCATTTTATCTTAGAAGTGGTTTGATGAAGAAATTCCAAATTTGTTTCCTGTAGCTTTTGTCAAAAAGAATGTCTTCTTTTTTATTCAATCCAGGGACTATGAATTTAACCTTACTGAGCTTGTCCACTAAGGAATTTGTTGCTCACATTAATACATGTGGGCTATACGAGCGGCCCTATCACTGAAGTCAATGGGATTTGTGCACACACATCTCCTGGCATGACTGACATCAAGAACAGGCTATTTAGTACGCTCTGGGTATGAAAGGGAATATGACCTAAGTGGAAGCCTGAGCAGAAGATGGGATCCAAGAACACTTAACTTCTCTTCATGGCACTACACTTTGTGACCTTAACAATCCTTTGCACTAATACATCACGTTTCATCCAGTGATCAAAAAGTACTTCACAAACATTCATTACCCACTTTTCCAGTGGAATTCCTTCATGCCTGGGTTGCAAATTTCTCTCACACAGAAATGCTAGACACAGGACTTTGGTTCCCTATTGCTGCAGTTACCAGAAGCTCCAAAAGGCCTTGCAGCAGGTTCTGCTGTGGAAAGCATGGAGGACATGGGCTAAGAGGTCCACAACTCTTGACTAAACTGGGAAGTATCCACAGTTTAACTTATCAAATCCAGTAGTTAGGATGCTATGAGATTTATCACAGACTTCTGTTTGTCGTACAAGCAGGTTACAAATGATGGCCAGGAAATGAGGGCAGCGTTAAGGTTCTTTCGATACCTTAATTTTTCATTTCCATACTTCCCAGTCTTCAGCTCTGTGTGTTTAAAGTTAATCTTTAACTTTGAATTTCAGGCAGTTAGAGGCTGTTAGGGGCATTTTTTAAATTATTTTCATTATATTTTAACTACTGTATTAAAAATTATTGATACATACTGAGACCTCTAACTCCAGCATCACAAATTTTTACTCTGGCATACACTAGTGTGTGCCAGTCCTTCCTGCCAAAACTAGCCTAGGCTAATTTCTGCCACCGCTCAGCTTACACTCCCATAGAAAGCACTCTGGGATGCTGTGAATAAGGGCATGTCTCTCAATCCCAAATGGCAGTGCAGAAATCAGAAATGACTTTGGCTCTGGATGGGCCCAGATTCATGGCATTGGCATTATGATCATTTCACAGCTGCTCCACATGGTAATAGATGGTAGTAAAATCAACATATAGTCCCAAACTAAACCCCTGATTTGAGCATTTCAAAGCTTTCAGGCTGGGTGACTTCGAGCAAATTATTTTCCTGCCCTGTGCCTCAGGTTCCCCTTCTATAAAAAGTAACTGATGCTACCAGCCTCCTTTTTAAAGTGCTTTGAAATCTCTGTGTGAAAAGAGGTAAGTGTGATTATTATAATAGCTAGATTGGTACTTCAAGCTCACTTTTATGAAAAACATTCCACATGTAGCAGTTCTGCAGCTGTTAATAAAATCAATGCCAATGCTAAGGCAGTCAAATGTTCATTCACTTCCAGTACTTCATAAATGTAGGTTAGAAATATTTGTTTTAATGGTGTGACCCATTTAGCACATTCCAACATCTCCACTAGAAGTGACAGTTTTAATGTTTGCCTTTAAATAGTACAGAATTTTTCACCTCTCTGAGTAATGTGTTAGCAAATTGCATTGGTATCATGAAACAATAAAGGAATTTTATCTTGTGCTGTGGGATGCTGCAGAGTCTGACTGGTATCCAGCCTCCTTCTCATTTCTGGGCCAGATCCTGAACTGGTGTAAATTAGCAAAGAGTGGAATGTATACCACCTGAGGATCTGGCCCAAGTGAATTAAAGCCGTTTACTTTCCCTCCTTGGTCAATGTGTTAGTAATGGCTGAAGGTCACTGCCACTGACAGCTGTTTATTATCCTATATAAAATGAGTTGTATTGCTAACACTTCCAAATGTGCCAGGATCCACAGCAGAAACAACTACAGTACCTTTCACCTTCTTGCTGTGAGGCTAAGGATTAAACAGGCTATAAAGACTTAATTCTAGTGTTACCAAAAAAGACTTTCCACTGGATCAAATTCATTCTGGGTTTGTCTACACACTACATTTAAAAACCCAGACCTGACCTGTGCCAGCTGACTTGGGTTTGCAGGGCTCGGGTTAAGGGGCTGTTTAATTGCGGTGTAGACACTCGGGCTGGAATATGGGCTGTGGGACTCACTCATCTTGCAAGGTCCTAGAACCTGGACTCCAGCCCAAGCCAAACATCTATCCCACAGTTAAACAGCTCTGTAGTATGAGCCCCATGAGCCTGAGTCAGCTGGCATGGGCCAGCCATAGGTGTCTAATTGCAGTGTAAACATATCTCAAGTGGCAGAAGGAATCCTCAGCTAATGAGTCTCTGGAATTCTGCAGCTCTGTGGTAGCAGCGGGAATGAACAGCTATGTGCATATCCCCACACGCAGAATCCATCCTTAACTCCAGATGTTCCAGCCACACACAGCTAGATCCACACTCCTGGCTACTGCAAGGTTTAGTCATTTTTAGTGTGTCGTTCTCAGAGAGAGCAGAAGCTGTAATTTAACATTCATTTAAAATCTTGGAAGAAAAATGGGACAAAGGGCTGGTAGAATTTACTGGCTCTTAAATGTCTCAGCGTCTCAGAACAATAGTTCATCACACATGACAAGGGGAATGGTCTGAAGATGCCAAAGGAGCCTTTGCATTAAATAGTCAATATTCTCATACTGGCACATTCTGCAATTGTTTTGTCAAATGGTTCTGTTGGCAGATGTGTATTTACTTAGGTGGAATGGCAAGAATATTTTCACTTTCCACATGAGAAAGAATAATAACTTCGTGGAGGGCCCTGGACATACCCTGGACAAAGCCTTCGCTGGGATGATTTAGTTGGTGTTGGTCCTGCTTAGAACAGGGGATTAGATGACCTCCTGAGATCTCTTCCAATCCTAATATTCTACGATTCTATGAATTATCCATTTCCTTAGCTATAGAGAATGTGAGGAGAGGTGTATCAGTTTTGGCATTACAATGGAACAGCACCAGCTCCAAGTTCTTCAGCACATTGAGTGATATAGACCTCTTCAGCTAGAAAGAACACTAACAGCATCCCTGATGACCAAGGACAAGTATTACAGGATCTCTCCAAGATGGCTAGAGATATGGGGACAGATTTTGAGCTGTGTCTCATCCCAGAACAGGGATGGGAGCAAGGGGCAAAGTTGGCTTTAAAGATTCACTGTTTTATTCAAGGATGACTGTTTGAATTTTCCACCAACGGCCCTGAGTTTCCGTGGAAACCCCTACCCTGAACAGAAGGGAGAATTCCCCAGGGGAAGTATTGTTACCTTTCCAGGGGAAGCAGCTTTGCCTAGAAAAACATGCCCTCAGTCCGATACCCAGTACAGATGGAAATGGACCTCCACTTGGACCATCAGCCACTCCACCTGGACCGTCAGTGGGATTGGAACTCCGGCCCTAGATGCACAAGCCTCTACTGCTTTAACTAAAGAGCTGAACTTGCCTGATTAAGGAATCAAACCTGGGATTTTCAAAGGTGACTAAATGATTCGGGTGCAGACACCTGGCAAAGTTTAGTTCAAACGGAGATCCTCACTCCTTTGAAAATTCCAGCCTAGACCTCCCAGCTGGAAGCTGTAGGGGAACATATCACACAGTGAGCACTACTTCACAAAGGTACAGCAGGTAGGTTTTGTCAGTTCAAAGCTGGGGTTTAGCTGAAGCCATGCTAAAGCTCTGCATGGCCTTAGGAGACCTTATTAGAGTTAACGATGTGTAATGGTGCTGTCATTTGCAAAGAAGGAAGAGTCACTCTCCTTCACCAGGCACACTTTACAGGGCAAATTACAACCACAGGTCAGAGTGCTCTTGCCAGCTCAGCAGATTTAGGGATTCCTGAACAACTGTTCATTTTGCCTTATGCAAGAGCAGGTAGCACTGGCCAGCAGTTTGAAAAAGGTCAGAACTCTTGCATTTGCACCAATGCCATGCACATCAATTTCCATTGACTCTAAAATCTATGGGAGCCATTTGCCACATAAGAAGAGGTTTTTAATGTACTTCTACATTCTGTGAATCTACTTTCACATGTGTTAGTAGTTAATAGTGCTATCTGTTCTTAATGAGTTAGGCTAATGAAGACCTTAGATCTGTATATAGACATACCTACAAAGTGGCTAGCGAATGCTGTGTTACTGAAAGATGATTTTTCTTTCCTTTCAGGCCATTTGACAGGCTTTACATAGGGCGCAAAGTGCAGATTCTACAAACAATTGGGACAGATGAAGTACAATATATGGCAGAGCTATTAAATACCTAGTCATCTGACAAGGAGAGTCCTACACTTGAAGGTTTTTGTTAATGCTGGATACCAGGTCCAGGAGCTGAGAGGAGTGAGACTGCAAACGAATGGCTCATCCAGCACACCAGGCCCATGCGGAAACTGGCAAAAGTTATATCAGAAGCCTGCATGAGTAACACCAGGGCAGAATGTGGCCCATGTTCTCCTTTTGCTGCATGGTTAGAACAGGTCCCTTTCCAAGTCTATATGATACTTCCTTGGCACTCGTGCACTTGCTCGCAGGCTAGACCATGCCCACTGCACATAGCCCATGGGAAGGGACCCCACGGAGCACCCTGGCTTGAGGATGCAGAATGGCTCACAGAGCACTCACACTCCTACACTCCTTAATGGGAACAGCATGCTTACCTCTACCTGGCAGCTTCTTCTGAGTTTCCTCAGGAGAGAATTCCTGAACTCCGTGGATCATAGGTGTGATGGGTTGGATCACAGAAACCCCCTTGGGAGCTGCCAACTGATGTGACAAGACTACCTCTGCTCCTGTTTCCCCTGCCAGCTCAGGACTCCAGCACCCTGTCTTGCTGAGCCAGGCACTCCCGTCTGCTCCAACACAGAGCCAGGGTCTGAATTACCTGTCCCAAAGCTGCAGGTTTACCTGAAAACAGCTCACAGAAGTGTGCTTGTCTTTAGCACTCCGATGCCCAACTCCCAATGGGGTCTAAACCCAAACAAATCCATTTTACCCTGTACAAAGCTTCTGCCCTCTGTAACACTGATAAAGAGATATGCACAGTTGTTTGCTCCCCCGGGTATTAATACATACTCTGAGTTAATAAATAACAAAAAAGTGGTTTTATTAAATACAGAAAGTGAGATTTAAGTGGTTCCAAGTACTAACAGACAGAACAAAGTAAGTCACCAAGCAAAATGAAATAAAATGCACAAATGTATGTCTAACCAAACTGAATACAGATAAGATCTTCTCCAGTTCCAGAATGCTCCCTTTTACAGATTAATCTCCTTTTAGCCTGGGTCCAGCAATCACTCACACCCCCTGTAATTACTATCCTTTTTTCAGTTTCCTTCAAGTATCCCAGGGTGGGGGTGGGTGGGTAGAGGCTCCTTCTTTAGCCAGCTGAAGACAAAATGGAGGGGTCCCCCTGGGTTTAAATAGACTTTCTTTTAGTCCAGCTCCAAGACAGAATTCCTGAGTCACCTGGGCAAGTCACATGTCCAGGCATGACTCACACTCTTTACAGGCAGAAGCCATTGTCCACGTGGTATCTTGTATGTCTCCAGGAAGACTTCTTATGTGGATTGGAGCATTCCAAGATGCAATGTTCCTCCAAGTGCTTTGTGATCAGGTACTTAACTTTGTAAATTCCTTCCTAAAGAAGCTGACCAAATGCCTCACAAAGCTTACTTAGAAACCAAGCAAGAATATGGCCAATATTCTTAACCTCAAGAACAAACTGATATAGGTGTACAAATAGGATGAATAGATACAGTAGACCATAACTTTTACAGAGATATGTTACACGGCACAGATAGCACAAAACATATTCCAGTTATGTCATATTCCCATAAAGCATTATGGGGTACAGTATCACAATAGGGAATGGAATTTTTCTTGGCCCGTTCCAAGAGGGGAAACCATGGTACATCATGAGAGATATAGTCCAACTGGGAAGCCCAGCCTATAGAGGATAATGGGAGCCTGAGGCACCCAAACTACAATTCCCATGAAGCCTCACAGCACCATTTCCAACCAAAACTGTACTGTTTCTGAATTTTGGCTGAAAAATAGGAAACTTCCTTGGAAATAAAACTCATTTTCTGACCAGCTCTATGGGTAACCTCAGTAACATCTGATGCAGAATGAGAAATGGAGACAGCTTTATGGCTTTAGAGGTTGGCAACAGGTTACAGACCAGATGGGAAAAGCACAGGATCTTGAACTCCGGTCTTAACAAGAAGCCTTTACACTCACCTTTCCGAGTCAGTGTGTAAATGTTTGCCTGGACTATGGCTCCTGTGATGGCTGGGAACATTCCTGTCCTGGGACAGACAATTGATGTCAACTTAAAATAAGTACAGGATGTGCTACTTTAAATCTGCAGTCAGCGGGGTGGGTTTTTTCCCCTAGGTAAATGAAATAAGGTGATGGAATTAAGTAACAATTTCCTTAATCCTGGACTTGGCAGGATACTGAAATTGGTCAAATGCCAGGAGGAGGAATGGGGTCTAATGAGAAGCAGTTGCAGCCAGATTCACAAGATAATTGTTTACTTAAATAACGTGCCTGGGCTAAAGGATGCAAGACCCAGCTAAACTTAAGACGAATCACTCCCCATGGGACAATGAATGTGCAAACTGCAACAATCCAGCCTCCCAGTACAATGCTGAAAGCAACTCAGGCTAGATCTGTTGAACAGCAGAATACAAACAAACCCCTTATTCCCACAAGAATCCCATTGCACTCCTATAGGTCTGTCTTGGCTGGACTAAGGCAGTCACCTGAATAGGTTTCACCTCTGGTAGCCCAGTGTACTTGTGAATTCACTTCCTTGCAATACAAAGTCTGTCCACTATGACATCACGCCCTACAGCAGTGACCTGGAGAGTCAAGTTATGATCAGTTTATGGGACCAGATCCTCAGCTGGTGTCAACTGGTTTCAGTGGAGTTAGGCTACTTATGTGTAGATTCCATCATCACTCAGCCCCTGTCCCTCAGGTCGGACAAACAAAATTAAAGGGTAGATGCCAGCTCGCTGTCCTGGAACCCACAGCAATTCCTATTGTCTATTTTGGTAATGTAACATTAGTGCCCCCATGGCCAAGATGGAGTCTGCTCTGCAGGCAACTCTGGCCAAGAGAAGGCGTGTGCAGGAAAGCAGCAGGGAAAGTCCCTTCCACCCAGGGGTACCTGTTCCAAACCCCCCAGAGGGGGGCACACACACACACACACACACACACACAGAGGAATACAATGAATATAGGAAAGGGAAATATTGATTTACAGAGGAAGAAAGGAGAAAAGCAACAGGGGGAAATGTAGAGGGAGCAGTAAAACAGGGTTACATTCAACACAAGGCCCCACAGGCACAGTGGTACCACAGTCTGATAGGGCAGGCACTGAGCAATGTGTCTGCACACAGAGTTCAGGAGTCCTGGGCAAAGTTCCTGTCCAGGGGTGAGTCTTGGGTGCTCCTGGTCGTTTTTGGCACCAGTGAACTTTCCCCAACCTATCCCTCTGGTGCCCTCTTCTCTCGTTCTCTGCAAAGCCACATAGAGCAACAACCTCTCCACTTAACTAGCTACAGTCTCCCTCCTTGTTCCCAATGCAAAGTCACAAGCCCCAGTACTCATGACCCCATACAGCTCTGGGCAGCAGAGATACTGGGTCCTCATCAGGCAATTCCTCCCTGGCACAGTGCTCCTCCTGGCTCCTGTCCTGGGGTGTCCCCAGGGCCGTTCTCAGGAATAGGCAATATAGGCAGCTGCGTAGGGCACCTGAAAATGTGGGGCACCACTGGGTCTTAGTGTCCACGTGCTTCTTTTCCTATCCCTGTTCTGACCCTTCCTGCAGGCTCCCACAGATGGCTGCTCTAGCCTGGTGAGTCTTCCTTGGGAGGGAATCTAGTAGTTAAAAGTGAAAAAACCTCCAGCCTGCCAGACCTATTAGCACAACATTGAAACTGTTAAAGAGACATTCAAGGGGTAATAAAGCCATTTAACAGGCATTTGCCAACCCCAAGGTATATACTGACAGGTTTCAGAGTGGTAGTCCTGTTAGTCTGTACCAGCAAAAACAAGGACGAGTCCTTGTGGCACCTCAGAGACTAACAAATTATTTGGGCATAAGCTTTTGTGGGCTAGAACCCATTTCATCAGCTGTCCACGAAAGCTTATGCCCAAATAAATTTTTATACTGTCAGTTTCTGACTTTACTGACAAAAACAGTTGTGCATTAATGTAATATTTACACAGAACATGTCAGTCTACAGGACCTTAGTTTAAAATTTGCTTTAAAAATATTTCATTAGTGAGCTGGTGAAGATTATAAAATCACATTTCTAAAAAATGCTTGCATAGAGTTTTAGATGCACAATCATCTTTAGCCTTAAATGCGTGGATCTTCAGACATACAGTTTTTTAAATAAATCCTTCAAAAGACCTCCCTTATCTAAAATACACATTTTAATTACTATAGTTAAAAAAAAAAGTGCTTCCAAGTCTTCCTGTCCTTTCTGTCCATCCCTTCACCACCTCTCCCCCCACTCCCCACTGAAGAGAGCCCTTAAAGGGACAACAGTCCTTCCCTTCCAGATAGCTGGACAAAGAGTTTCCCTTTCTTTACTTCTGACTATCCGATGAACTAGTTTTAAAAGAACCCTCCAGCAAAATCAGTACCTTAGTAAGACATAAAATCCTTGTTATACCTAAAATCTTTGGAAACATATTTTTTTAAAGTTGGTGAAATTTCATAACCATGTCTCTTGTTATGGAGATCACACAAAGTAAATTACTGTTCCCTTTTTCTAAAAGCAATGAACATTGTTATGAACACACTAAACCTCTCTGATTAATTTAAAATAATGTCTTTGTTTCAGTGAGTTAAATATGTAGTAATCTAGAATGCTGGCTTAAGGTTTGAATACATTTAAAATATAAATTCAGCTTAGAAATACTGATTAAGAAAATGTAAAACAGAGAAGACCTGCATCATGTATTCCATTATATGTAATGTTGTGTTCAGCAGGACAGCTGACTCACCCTTACTAGGAAGTTTTTGCAAATAAATCTCTGACAAACTTCAGGGCATATCAAAAAAACTGTGACTGACATTTTTTATCCCCAAATTTTGTGCTTTTAATTGGGAACTTTCTTCATGTCCATTCTGCATGAGGGAGAGGGTATGGGAGTCTCTGCGGGGAACTGTGACTCTCTGCCACCATGAGGCAGGCCGGACATCTCATTATCCTTTGCTGTCTTGTCCCTCCTCCCCCTCCCGCACCAGGCTGTGAGCTTGGGCTGCCATCCGGCATAGGGGCACCAGTTTAATAATACTGCGTAGGGCCCCATAAATCCTAAGGACGGCCCTGGGTGTCCCCCATCAGCCGCTCTGTCTCTCCCAGGCTTCAGGCAGGTTCTCAGATGCTTCACTCTGTGAGGCCTGCTTGCTGTAGCCCTTCTGTCTGGAGCTCCAGACACACACCCTGCTTCTCTCTCCTCTCTCTTCCCTTCCCCCCTCCCAACAGTACTTCCTCCTTCTGGAACAATCAGCACTTCACCCCTCAGAAAAATGATTTAAAGGGGCCATGCTCTCTAAACCCCAAAGGGGTTACAGTAAATTTAGGCAGACCCCAAGCCTCTCACATCAGACTGTCTCCCTGGAAATATTGCAACCACTCTTCCTGTGGCTATAGAACATTGTGAACAGTACTCCAACAGGATAGCCAGGTGAGGCAGTGATGCAACTGCTTCATTCCCAACATCAAGAGGACATGTGGACCTAGAAAATAAGATGTTTCAATCAGTACTATGTAGCAGCTGCTTTTAATGATTCTTAAAATAAAATATAGACTATTTCAGCCGTTATACATTATGATATTTGCCGTGGTGTTGTAGCCATGTTGGTACCAGGATGTGAAAGACATAAGGTATGTTTCATTTTATATAATAATAAAAGACAAAAATGCTGTATCACCCATCGGCCAACACTTTTCCATATCGGGATCTTTCAGTACTTAACCTCAAAGGAAACCTGCACAATACCTTCAAAAGGCAACCCTGGGAACTTAAAATCACGAAGCAGCTAGATACCAAAAAACATGGACTCAATAGGGACATTGGTTTTATGGGTCAATTACAACAATTTGTAACACACCACACTGACTGCTACCCTTAATAGGCCACTTCAAACCCCTTATGCATAACAATATAACCCTCCGTTGCCCACTTCATTTCAAGTGCCCACCTATGACATGCATTACCTCTTATGCTTAAAAATCTGTCCCAGTTTGTACTTGTATCAGACACTCTGGTTTACTTCCCCAGACCTGAAGAAGAGCTCTGTGTAGCTTGAAACCTTTCCTCTCACCTACAGAAGTTGAACCAATAAAAGATATTACCTCCCCCACCTTGTCTCTCCTATGCTATGACATGTCAGTAGTAGTAATGCATACTATGCACTGCTACTGCTGATATGTCATGAACTAATGTACAAATGAAAAAAAATAAAATTTAAATACAATTTCAAAATTCCTAAATGAAATTTTGAAACAAAAATTTTCCTGTGGTTTTTTTTTTTTTTAGAATTTCTCTTTCGCAAGAAATTTCAGAAATACTAGGTTTTGTTTCAGTGTGAAACAAATCAAATTTTGGCACATCAAAATTTCCTGTAAAATGGAAAATCTGAGTTTTGACCAGCTCTAATGGGTGATACTCTCACAGCCCCAGCCCAAGGGAGGGAAATACTATTATCAGCTACAATAAGGAGTTTAAGGACTAATGTGATCCTTGGCTGTATAAACAGGGGAATATGGAGTAGGAGTAGGGAGGTGGAATTACTTTTGTTTATGGTTTAATCATGTCTGATGCTCATACTTTTAAAATGATGTTGAAAATGTAGGAGAGCTTAGAGAAGAGCCACAAGCATGATTTGAGGTCTTGAACACCTGCCTTACAGTAAGAGACTAACTCTATTTTACGGTTTCTCAAACAGGGGTCGCTGCTTGTGTAGGGAAAGCACCTAGCGGGCCGGGCCAGTGTGTTTACCTGACTCGTGTGCAGGTTCAGCCAATCGCGGCTCCCACTGGCTGCGGATCACTGCTCCGGGCCAGTGGGAGCTGCGATCGGCCAGACCTGTGGATGGGGCAGGTAAACACACCCGTCTCTATTTAGTTTATCCAAGAAAAGGTTCAGAAGTGACTTGATCATGGTCTGTAGGTAGATATGCAGGGAGAATATTTCAGATGTCAGAGGATTTTAACCTAGCAGACAAACACAAACAAACACAAATTTTAGGATTTTAGGATTTTAACCTAGCAGACAAGAACAAAGATCCAAGAACTGTTGGCTGAAGCTAGATAAATTCAGACTAGAAATGAGGTGTACATTTTAACAGTGAGAGTAGATAACTTGAGGGTAGCTACTCTGTCAGTTGAACTGTTTAAATCAAGATGGGAGGAACCTTTTTAAAACAGATGCTCTAGTTTACCCACAAGTTACTGGGCTAGATGAAAATACCGAACCACTGGCTGAAATTCTGTGCTATGAAGGAAGCTATCAGGTTCCCATTGGCTTTCAGATCTATGTACCCTGAGAAGCAGTTTGGCTGGGTTACTGGGTGGGGGTCATATGCTTTTTCATTCTTTTCCTTTTGTTGTCATGCCTCCTTGCCTCATCACAGAGGCCGGGCAGGTGGCATCTCCGATGATGCAGCAGAGCAGATGGCTGTGTAGCAACACTGCTATCTGCAGGGATTGAACAGCAGGTCTCTACCTCTTAAAGCAGGACTCTGTACAGCTAGAGGTAAAGGCCCATTAACTTGGAGGCAGCAGCAAACTCAGCTGTATACATGGTCTGGCCACTAGAAGGGAACAGACTGTATTAGCTCAGCATTGACTGTTTCCGTTCTCATGGCATTTCAGCAGCCTGCTTTGCCAGCACTGGGGTAGGCACATATCTCTCTCTGTACAGCCATAGTTTTACACGTCTGGATCTTATATGGCAGCACAGGTGGCCACCAAGGGCAGCAAAGAGATGGAAGCTGCAAAGGTTAAGTAGCCACATGAGTGAGTGTAGCGTAGCAGTTAGCAGCACTATTTGCTGGCTGGCTTATATCAGCAGACTCTCTTGAGCCAGCCGCAGCCTCAGACAGTACCTGGTGCTGCTCCTTGTACAGGCATACAACATATACCCCGTGTAGGGTGTACAGTCCTGCACCAATCCCTTCTACAGGCAGGCAATGCCACCCCTTGTTAGGGTCTACAGATCTGATTCCTTCTACAGGAGGGAGGCATGGTGAAGAGATTCATACAAGAGAAATGGAGAATGATATGACATGAAACAAATGCTGAAATATATTTCTACATTCACCAACAGGGGCTAGCAGCTCCTTAGACCAGTAGCCCATGGCTGGCCTCCCAGGAAGAGAGAAATAGGGGAAGCATGTGTTCACTTCACAACACACAGGCAGACAAAGCCAGTCCCTGACTGACTCTCAAATGGATTTGCTGTTAACTATCTAATCTTGAGATGAGCTGAGAACCAGGGTGTTTTGAAACTAACACATCTCAGAACCGGTCCTGGCTGAGCTACAGAGGAGGAGCAGGGCTGGGGCTTCCAGCTGCCACAGAGCAGAGCTGGTGAGTTAAGAAAAAATATGCTACGGAGCCAGAAAAAATGACTAAATCAGGAACAACAAATCCTTGGCACAGGGCTAGCACCACACCCGCTCCTGGAGGGATGGGCCACTGAATTTGTCCCAGCCTGCCAAGTCCAGGGGCTGTATTTGGACCTGCCTGGGCAGTTTTAATTGTGCCCAGATAGGTAAATATGCAGGCCATTGGCCAGAGAGGTTGAAGGGGTCAGGAGGTACATAAGAGGAGGGTGTTTGGGCTGTAGATGGGGAATCTGCCCTGGTAAAGTTCAGGGTATAATGGAATTTGGCCAGAACCATGGGCCTTTTAAAGGTGGCAGTTGATGGAGAACTCTGTTTTACAGCTGCTCCAGGAGCACAGCACCCCAGCACATGGCACTGGGACAGCGATATCCAAAGTGAAGAGCATCATTCCCTATTGGCAGGACTGATGATGCTGTGCAACACTCTGGGTTTCCGTGGATGTCTCTCCTCAAATTACTCACCTCCCCTGGTCCTGTTTATTATGTCTGAGTAGCTGAGATTGCTGTGCAGAGGGGAGGGCCTGCAAACTGGTTGCGGGATTACCAACACACAAGTACAACATTCCTTAGTAAACTCAGGTGCTCTGGCCATTGGCAGCATATTCCAAGAGCAACAGGGTAAGAAACTGTAAGATCTGCTGATAATTTCATTTTGCTTGTGGAACCAGTGTGCAGCTTTGCTTGCAGTCATGTGGCCCTGAGATGTGATCCCCTGAATGTTCATAGCCTAAGGGCTTGTCCACACAGTGCTGCAGCGGCACCGTTGTTGAGCTTATCAAAGATACTACCTATGCTGACAAGACAGCTTCTCTACCTCCGCGAGAGTCAGTAGCTGTGTTCATGGGAGAAGTTCTCCCACTGACGTAGCGCTGTTCACACTGTGGGAATAGGTCGGCATAACTACATCACTCATGGGGGTGGATATCCCGACACAGTTATACTGACATAAGTTTGTAGTGGCTCAGCGGGGCCATGCTAGTAGTTACATGGGAAACCTTCCGGAACGTTAGGTGCTGCAGTAGTGGATGCTTCCCCCTTTGAGTCAGTAGCAAAATAATGCTGTAGCATGGTACTAAGCTGGCGGTTCTCAGGCCATGGTCCCTGGGCTCTTGGTGGTATGCAGTGATATTTCCATGGCAATGGAGAAGCTTGCACATTTGCAATGTGGTAATCCCATTGTCCTAGCCAATTTTGATCCTGTATGCGTCAGGTTGGAAGCCACATTCCTGTGACAGCCTTTGCATTTGCGGCATAAAATCCGCTCAGGAACTGTTTTTAGTTTAAGTGCAACTCTGATCTAGTTCACTGCTGACAAAACAATGTGAGAGGACAGCAAACACCCAAGAGGACAGACACAACTTGTGAAGTGGATAGACACAAGCCTGTTGAGAATCTTTAGGTTAAGTTTAGAGGCGAGAGCAACAAGGGTGATGTTGTAGTGGGCGTGTGCTATAGACCACTGGATCAAAAGGATGAGGTAGACGAGGCTTTCTTTGGACAATTAATTGAAGTTTCCAGATAACAGGCCCTGATTCTAATGGGGGACTTCAATCACCCTGACATCAATGCACTGATGCCTCCATGGGATTTTTGATCCCACACAGGCACAAATATCCAGTAATGACTGTAGTTGCTTCAGTTCAAATACCAGTGAATATCCTTTACAGAGGGTTTCAGTACATGGACACTGCACTGTGGAGTAGCTGTAGGCCTTTGATTTCAGGCCACTTATCTAATATCCTAGTGGATGAGGTCCTGAACACAGCTGAGTGCCCTTAACTCCCAGTGACATCGGTGTGCTCTCACGGGAGGCACGCAGGTGCAGCATGATGCAGACTCATGTCCCCAAAGCTCTATCATCTATCTCCTTGAATCCCTTCCCCAGCTCCTTGTCTCTTTCTCAGAGGCCTGCAGAACCAATGACAGTGGATATCTTTGAGTCTGGGGAACCTAGAAACACCTGGGATAATCTTATCTTTTGTTTACAGGTAGCCTTGAAAATATGGAGTGATGAGCAAATAGCTTAAGGTTAGAAGAAACCATTAGGATCATCTAGTTTGGCCATGTAAAGCAGGACAGAGAACCTCAGCCAGTGATTCCTGCATCTGACCCATAACCTATGGTTACACTAGAACATGTTATAATCAGCCCTGCTGCTGACTCCTTCCTGTATCTTTCAAACTCCAAATCAAGACTCAGTGTCTTTGCATCTATTTGGCAACATTCTGCACCTTTGCCATGTGCTTCACGACGTTCCTGTGATTTGATGTTAAACAGACACCACAATGATGGCAGCATAACTATGAATGGATTCATTTACTGTGCACCAAGCCCTGCAGAGAATGACAGAACCAACAGGATTATAAAGAGCCAAAGGGGAAACAACAAATGAATTGAATATAAAACAATATTTACTGAAGACATTTTCAGTACGCCAAACATTTTCTTGGTCAAAGTAACCCAGCCGCAGAGCAAGGAATAGAACCCAGTGAACAGAACTTCAGTGCGTGACCCACTAACACTGTGCTACCCTGCCAACTTAGTATCAGCACTGTGGTTATTATTAACCCAAATGTAGACTGAAAACCAGGGACACCATTTGGAATGAAAACCTAATGCCTTCAGAAAATTCTCTGAACAAGTCAACACCCTGTAGTTGCAAGCTGGGTGAGACAAGCGATGTCTCTTTCTTACAGGCTGCAATAGGGGCACTGACGTTTCACTGAAATGGCCTGAACATTCTTCTCAGGGTAACAGATCATTATCTCACTCTCTCTAAAATGAAAGGTGCATCGGGCTCTTTGTTGATGTACATGTGGAAGGAAGACATTATAGAACAAAAGAGCCTACAAAACCAGTGCTCATCAGACACCTGCTGGGGAAAGCACAGAATAATGGGCTGAAAAAGTTCTGAAATTCATTCCCAGCAGCAGAGGGGTAATAGGATGGAAGATAATTTGCTGGAGATAACCTGATCCAGGAAAGCACTCTATGGCCTGGTCTACACTACGCGTTTAAACCGATTTTAGCAGCATTAAACTGATTTTATGCTGTACCCGTCCACACTACGAGGCCCTTAATATCGATATAAAGGGCTCTTTAAATCGGTTTCTGTACTCCTCCTCAACGAGAGGAGTAGCGCTAAAATTGGTATTACCATATCGGATTAGGGTTAGTGTGGCCGCAAATCGACGGTATTGGCCTCCG
>NC_133775.1:67923944-67957137 GCF_003597395.2 Chelonoidis abingdonii | reverse complement strand
GAAATCGACGCTAGCCTCGGACCATGGACGCACACCGCCGAATTAATGTGCTTAGTGTGGCCGTGTGCACTCGACTTTATACAATTAGTTTTCAAAAACTGGTTTATATAAAATCGGAATAATCTCGTAGTGTAGACATACCCTATGTCTGAAAAAGAGCTGTAATAGACTCAGCATTGTATCATCTAAAGAATTATTGAATGTGCAATAAATCAACCAAAATAAACACGCTGGGATTTTTCATAAAGCTTATGGTACTTTGCCTACTTTGGTTTTTATTAGTCTGTATAAAATTGTTATGGCACTTTGAAAAATTACAGGGCAGCAATTCTGAATTTGAAACCAGAGAAGCATGATCACTTTAAAGTTACTAATTTATGACAGATAAAGTTCAAAAGCCAGATCCCTGGTTAATGTAAATTGGTGCAGCTCCATTGAAGTCAAAGGCGCAAGGCTTATTTACATGAGCTAAGGACCTAGCTGTTGGATTTTAGATTTGGATGCTGATCCATATATATCTTTATCTCCTGAGTCTGAAGAACTGGGCTGAGAATATTGCATAAACAAGCTTCCTCACAGAGATGGACAGAAAATACTGGGGGAGTGAGCAGTGTCTAGGGAAATTTTTGACTAAAACTAATTCCTTTTTATGTTTTCATTAACATTTTCTGTGGAAATTTTCAACTTTTTTGGCAAAATAATTTGCCCCAAACCCAAAATGTGTCAGTTTTCAGTTTGTTGATTCAATGCTGAAATTGTCCATGGAAAGGAACACGCTTGTCATGAAATTTTTAATTTAATTGAAAACCCAATTTTCTGTCAACGAACGGTTTTGATGGAAAACTTGTGACCAGCCCTTTAGGAGATTTTCAGCATTTTCTGCTCCCTGTCAGGCCAGGTAGATTGTCAGAGATCTTTGTCCTGGTATTTTAATATTCTGCTTCTGCTCCTGTTTAAAACCAGAAAGTTGCAAAGGCAGCTTCAAAAATATAAAATATAGATTTTTTAAATCAGCTTCTTTGAAACTAAGTGTTCAGGATTTAGGTTCCACTGGCAAAAATGTCAGGAGCGGGTCTGATTCACCAGCTAGGATTCCCTAGAAGAATGAAGTCAGAGCAGGTAGGCTAGCCCATGGCAGGGTCATTATGGCTTTGTGCCTTGTCAGCTGCTTTGCTCCATTAGCTTGATCAGTTGCAAAGTGCAACTCACAAGATCTCTGGCTTCTTCCAAGATCTGAGGTCTTGTAAAATCTGAACTGTGGTCATCACCTATTTTAATGGAGTGCAGCAGCCAGACTGGAAGGTATAGTCAGGCCATTTGGCTGATACCTTTGCCTGTTTGGTAGAGCGTAAGTGTGTCTCTGGAACCTGTGGACTGGTGCAATGGCTTTTGGTCTAGCAATAACCATGTAGATTTAGTAACCTCTCTGTCACAAGAGACCACAAGTAGAGATGTTCAAAACTCAGAATTTCTATTCTGTGAGAAATTTCTAAATTTCATCCCGAATCAGAACAAAAAGTCAAAATTTTGCAATTTCCTGTGATACGAAATCCCTGAAAAACATCATTGCAAAATTCTCAAAATTGCCTTGTTGAAATGTGTTGTTTTGCCCGGGTCAGCATGTTTAATGGCAGCTTTAGAATTTTTAATACTGAAATGATGACATCAAAATGAAGCACTTTGACTTTACGGAAATGAAGCATGTTAATAAATTTTAACAAAAATGTTGACAAAATAAGCCACAAGAATCCTTCCAATTTGTCAAATCTACATTTTCAGGCAGAAAACTGTTCCACTGGAAAATTTTCAACCAGTTCTAATCATCAGAAACCTCCTTCTAGTTTCGAGACATGGGGGTTAGGGTTTGAGATTTGGGACTGTGTTCAGCAGTACACTACAGCTACTTGTGCCACTTCAGCAACTCCCAGCAGCTGCACATGGCTGAACCAATCAGTTACACCCAATTTGCTCTGCGGCAGCACCACAAAGCAGCCAGAAAGCAGCTGTCAATCTGGCCTAGGAGATGGAGTTTTATTTATTGGACATTTAAATTGTGAAGAACTGCACTGAACGTGTCCTTAGTTCTCATCTTAAAGAGAAGCTTGCGCTGGAACTGGGTCCACTTCTGATTGAGTGAGTGAAGAATTCAAAGGGAAACTTGCCCTAGTTAAGCCTCCTTGAGCATTTTCTGGGAGCCCGCTTAGTCCTCCTGCTGCAGAGACTCAAACAAGCAGAAGGACTGAATTTTGTTTTGACAGGCTCTGAAAGACCTTAGCCAAGAGGGACTTTGTGCTGTAGCAGGAGCTGTCTTGGACAGCAAAATGAAGAGTATGTATTTTTGTCTAAAATGTGACCTATTCTGATTAATTAGTGAAGCCCCTGCTGTCAAAATGCCGTGGTTTCCCTTGGTAGGAGCAGGAGGCAGAAGAATGAGGAGGGCGGGATGGACATAAAGAAATATAAAGTTACAGTTATACAGAGCTTCAGGAAAAGACTGCATGAAGCAGACAGTGAGAAAAGACTGTTACCTTTTCTGTAACTGGTGTTCTTTGAGATGTGTTACTCATGTCCATTCCCTATTAGGTATGTGTGCTCGCCACATGCACCGGTGACAGAAGTTTTTCCCTCAGTAGTATCCATAGGGGATCAGCTCAGGAGCCTTCTGGAGTGGCACGCACATGCCGCAATATAAGGGGCACGATTGGCTCCCCACACTCTCGGTTCCTTCTTGCTGAAGACTCTGACAGAGAGGAAGGAGGGCGGGTCATGGAATGGACATGAGCAACACATCTTGAAGAGCACCGGTTACGGAAAAGGTAACTTTCTTTTCTTCTTTGACTGCTTGCTCCTGTCCATTCTATACTAGGTGACTCCCAAACAGTACCCTTGGAGGTAGCTGGAGTTCACGGACGTGTAGATTGCAACACAGCTCTGCCGAACCCAGCGTCGTCTCTGGCCTGCTGAGTGAAGGCATAATGCGCCGTGAACATGTGAACCGAAGACCACATCGCAGTTCTGCCAATGTCCTGGATGGGAATGTGCGCCAGGAAGGCCGCCGAAGATCCCTGAGCTTTGGTCGAGTGGACCCTCATGATCAGCGGTGGTGGGACCTGTGCCAGCTCGTAACAGGTCTGGATGCCAGTTAGAAATCCTCTTCAAGAACACTGGAAGGCCCTTCATCCTGTCGGCTGTCAAAATGAAGAGATGGGTCAACCTGCGGAAAGGCTTGGTACACTCCAGGTAAAATGCCAAGACCCCTCTGACATCCAGGGCATGCAGCCTTCTTTCCTCACTAGTGGTGTGCGGCTTGGGGCAAAACACCAGGAGGAAGGTGTCCTGGTTAACATGGAAGGAAGACACCACTTTCAGCAGAAAGTCTGGATGTGGTCGCAGCTGAACTTTGTCCTTGTAGAACACAGTATATGGTGGCTCTGATGTCAGGGTTTTAATCTCTGAGACTCATCTCTCCAACATTATCGCTACAAGGAAGGCAACCTTCCATGACAGGTGGGAACCAGAGCAGAAGCCCAATGGCTCAAAGGGAGTGCCAGTTGTCAAGGTATGAGTAGATCTGGATACCCTGACACCTGAGGTAAGTGACTACCACCGCCATGCACTTGGTAAACACCCTTGGTGCTGTCGCTAGGCCGAATGGGAGGACCACAAATTGGTAATGGTCGGGTCCCACTGTAAATCATAGGAAGCGTCTGTGACCTTGAAAGATTGCTATGTGGAAATATGCATCCTGCAAATTGAAGGTGGCATACCAGACTCCGAGATCCAGGGAAGGGATGACAGAGGCCAGAGAGACCATGCAAAACTTCAATTTCTTTAGGTATTTGTTGAGGTCTCGTAGGTCCCTTTGGCCTTTGGGATTAAAAATTGCTGGGAATAAAACCCTTTGTTCCTGTGATCGTGAGTAACCTCTTCCACCACACCCAACTGCAGCAACCCTGATACCTCCTGCACAAGGAGACTCTTGTGAGAGGGGTCCCTTAAGAGGGATGGGGAAGGGGGTTGGAAAGGAGGGGTAGAAAAAAACTGGAGGATATAACTCTGTGCCACTGTATTGAGGACCTAGCAGTCCAAAGTTATAGTGGTCCATGCAGGGAGGAAAAAAGAAAGGCTGTTGGAGAAAAGCAGGAAAGATGGATCCGGGGTATAGTCCGATAGGTTGCCCTTGGGCGCACCCTCAAAACTCTCACTTGCCACCTGCTTATTGTGGGTTGAGCCTGCTTGGGTGGAGGGCAGAGGTGGGTGGCATGGGCAGTGCTTTTTAGCCCCCTATTCTTTTTATGGGGTGGCTCCTGCTGGGGTTTGATACCTTGGCCCTGAGATTGCTGTGGTTTGAACTGCTTACAGGCTGGACCGGGGATGTACAGCCCTAGAGTTCTCAGGGTAGTGCGGGAGTCTTTCAGTACATGCAGTTTATTGTCCAGCTGCTCTGGAAACAAGGCCTGGCTGTCGAAGGGGAGGCCCTGCATCGACTGCTGAGCTTCATTTGACAGGGCAAAGAGGAGCAGCCAGGATGTCAACCGCATGGAGATGGCCGAGGCCATAGTGAGAGTGCGGAGTCCACTGCATCTGAAGCTGCTTGTAGGGCTGATCTGGCCGCAGCCATGCCCTCCTCGAGGATTGCCCAGAATGCCTTCCTGGACCCTTTGGGAAGCGAAACCTTGAACTTGGCCAAAGCCTGCCACATGTTATAATCATAGTGACCAAGGGTTCCCAGGGGTCAGGCGGCCAGCCACTGGCCTTGAGGCCATGGGGTCGGTTGTGATGCTGATGATGTTGACAGTACCACCAGTGCTGGGGCTTGTCCCTATGTCAATGACTCCGGCTCAGCACTGGAGTCAGAAGCGAAGTGGTCATTGTCAGGTGACCATGATCGGGCGGCAGGGCCGCCCAGAGGAGGGGGCAAATGGGGCAATTTGCCTCAGGCCCCAGGCTCCGCAGGGGCTCCCACAAGAACAGCCAAGGCTCCCACCCAGCCCGTCCCGGTCTCCGCCCCCTCCCAGAGCCTCGGCGCAGCATGGCTCCGGCGGGGCCCCTGAGCTCCGCCCTGCTCCGAGCCATGTGGTCAGGGGGCGGGGCTGCGAGCTCCAGCAGGGCCTGAGCTCCGTCCGCTCAGCCTGGAGCTCGCAGCCCCGCCCCCTGACCACGCAGCTCTGAGCGGGGCAGGGTTCAGGCCTGGCCGGAGTCACGCTGCCGCTGTTGAGCGAAGCTCCTGGATGCACTGAGGCTCCGGGTGAGGGGGTAGCTGGGGTGGGGTTGGCTAAGGGGCAGGGAGTCCCGGGGACAGGGAGGCAGAGGTTGGGGGGACGGTCAGGGGACAGGGAACTGGGGGTTGGATTGTGGGCGTTCTGGCGTCTGTCAGGACTCAGCGGGGGGTCAGGGCAGTCAGGGCACAGGTCCCAGGATGGTGGTTGGGGGGGGGTCTCTGGGGGACGGTGAGGGGACAAGGAGCAGGATGGGTTGGGGATTCTCAGAGGGATGGGTGGGCAGGAAGTGAGGGGGGGTCGGATGGGGGCAGGGCCAGGCTGTTTGGGAGGCACAGCCTTCCCTACCCTAAAGCTCATTCAGCAGTTTAAGGCTTGCAGAAGAGCCAAGCTGTTAGTTTTCCATTTGGGCTATCATCCCTTTCACTTCTCAAATGCCAAATTATAGTCTATATTTAATTTAAGTGCCATAGGGAGATTCATGTCAGGGGAGTGTAGCTTCACTTAAAATTAGCCTCTGGGGGAGGAATCATATGAGAAGAACAATATCGTACACCACCTACCTCCTTTCCAACCCTACCAAGGGAAACCCCCCCACACATTCTCTGAGACTCCAGAGGGGTTAATTCAGTGGTTCTCAAACTTTTATACTGATGACCCCTTTCACATAGCAAACCTCTGAGTGCGGACCCCCGCCTTATAAATTAAACACACTTTTTTATATATTTAACACTATTATAAATGCTGGAGGCAAAGCAGGGTTTAAGGTGGAGGCTGACAGCTTGCGACCCCCAGTAATAACCTCGTGACCCCCTGAAGGGTCCTGGACCCCAGTCTGAGAACCCTTGGGTTAATTTAATTTTAGCACCCTGTGTCCATTCACATGCATGTGCTATTTTGAGCATTTAAGTTTTCACAACATAGGCTCACCCCAGATTCTGGAACAACCTCAAATGCTCAGTTCGTGGAGTATGTACATAAGCTATTCTAAAGACAAACCCACAAGTAACCGTCTCCAGTTTGTGAGGGACCCCATGGAGCCAGTCTCTAGGAAACAGATAAATGCATGGAGGTTAAGTCCATTAATGACTATTAGCCAGGATGGGTAAGGAATGGTGTCCCTAGCCTCTGTTTGTGTCAGAGGTGGAGATGGATGGCAGGAGAGAGATCACTTGATCATTACCTGTTAGGTTTCACTCCCTCTGGGCACTCCCTTGGCATTGGCCATTGTCGGTAGACAGGATACTGGGCTGGATGGACCTTTGGTTTGACCCAGTATGGCTGTTCTTATGTTCTAACCTAAATGAACCCAAAGTTATGGAGACAGATATGAGTCAAGGAAGCCAGCAGAGTATCAGAAACCTGGAAAAATCTCTGACTGGATGGGCTCAGGCGTTTGGTCACAAGCTGAGGTGGTTCAAAAGTTTTGGATTTTTTTAAGCAGAATTTTTTATTGTTTCTTTAAACAATCAAACACAGCAAGCAGCAAATATTTGGCCACACACTGCTGAAACCCCAAACCATATTCAGGTTTTGGCAGACTAATTTCAGCTTTTCAATTAAAAAAACCACAACAAATTTTGAAGGAAAGCAGACATTGTCCATGATTTTTTTCTGCTTTTTAAAAACCCCTAGTTTTCAATCCAGAAGAAGTTTTGATAGAAAATATTTGTCCAACCCTTTTAATGAGCTTTAGTGCTTTTTAGCACTATCTGATGCTGAGAACCAGTGATACATTGTAAAGAAGTTTTCTCAAAACTGGGTTTGTGCCGAGATGCAGAAGGTTTATTTTTCCCAGGGCTGCCTGGGGTGGTGGTGGGGAGCAAGTGGGGCAATTTGTGCCGGTCCCCACGGGGGCCCCCACAAGAATATAGGATTGCAATTTTTTTTATGGAAGGGGCCCCCGAAATTGCTTTGCCCCAGGTCCCCTGAATCCTCTGGGCAGCCCTGTCGGGCAGACTGGTGGCCCTTCTCTGTGCAGTGCCAGCCGCTACATCTCGAAATAGACCTATCCGATCGAGACAAGTTCCTCAAGCGGGACTTCGGGTACCAGTGGCATTCAGTGTATCAGCGCTGCCAATCCGGTGATCTACATCTCACACTGCTTAACTGGTACCGGGATCTAGAGTGGGACCAGGAGCTGGAACGGGCTGGTCATCATGAGGATCTCCCTGACCGTGGGGATCCACATCTCAATGACAGGTGTTGGCAGGTAGATGACCAATGGCTCCACTCAAACGACTGTTCGCATGATCGGTGTCAAGGTGTTGGAGACACAAAGGACTGGTCTTAATGCTCTTGCCAGTGGGTGTGTGCCTACGTAGGTCTGTGCCAGGTTACCAGTGAGCTGCGCCTCAAATCCCAATGTCAATGCCCAGGGCCCAGAGACTGCAGAGGCCTTTGCTGAGCCTGCCTCCCTTCTTCTGAGACATGATGGCTCCATGTGGACGAACGCTGGTGGGAAGTTCCCCGCAATGGTGAGTGGTGCCATTGAGCCAGCGATACACAAGGAGGTGGGTTTATCTGTCGACTGGGGTACTGCTGGAGCCAGTATGGGCATCACTGGTAGTGTTACTGGCAACTGGTGGTGTTGGTGGCACTTCAAGTTGATAGATGCCTTCATGAGAGCGATAGCTCAGTGGTTTGAGCATTGGCCTGCTAAACCCAGGGTTGTAAGTTCAATCCTTCAGGGGGGCCCTTTAGGGAACTGGTGTGGGAGGGGAAAAAAAGTGTGGGGATATGTCCTGCTTTGAGCAGGGGATTGGACTAGATGATCTCCTGAGGTCCCTACCAACCCTGATATTCTACGATTTCACTAGCAGGCATGGTACAGGATGGGCTAGACCACTCAACTTGAGCTGGGGCCCAACTCCCTGATAGAGGTGCTAAGCTGCCCAGCATGGGTCTTGGCTCTCCTCTGGCCCTCTCTTTTTCCTTACAGGAAATGGGAGATCTTCCCTCACAGTCCTCTTCAGCTTCCTGGCTGGATCCAGGAAGAGGGATCAGTGCCAGCTCATAGATTGTGCCAGTGGGGCACTGTACACCAGTGCTGTGATTCTTGGGGCCAAGTCAAATCTCTGTTCCAGTGCCGGGGTCAGCACTGACTCCATTAGGAGTGCCCTGACACAGATGTCACTCTCCTTTTTTGTCTAGGGTTTAAAGGATTTAATATGTGACACTTGTCGCTTATGTGCCCTTCGCCCAGACACCTTAAACAACTACTGTGCGGGTCACTGATGGGCATAGGCCGCTTTCAACAATCACAAGGCTGAAAGCCTGGGGACCGGGGCATGCCCCATTCCTAGGCTGAGTACCATCTGCGGCTGACTAAATTAGAACTAACGCTAAGGGAACTATGAACTATGTACAACTATTTTACAGGAAAACATTCGTAAGAAACACTGAACAATGTGCAATGCTACTTGAAGCAGCAGATGTTCCAGCACCATCACTGGTAGCAAGAAGGAACCAAGGGTGGGAGGAGCCGGCGGTGCCCCTTATACCCCTTGAGCAGGAGATTGGACTAGATCAGTGGTCCCCAACCTTTTCGTCTGGCAGGTGCCAGACAAAGGACCATGGCTGCAGTTGAGCATCCACTGAAATGCTGCCGAATTTCGGCGGCATTTTGGCGACGGCGCCTCTTGATGACGTTTGTCGGCGGCAAGCGGCATCATCGAGAAGTGTCACTGTCGAAATGCTGCCGAATTTCGGCGGCATTTCGGCGGATGCTCAACCGCTGGCCAGGATGCGGATGTATTTAGATGCCCCCAAGGGCACCATGGAGACCCCTGGACTAGATGATCTCCTGAGGTCTTTTCCAACCCTAATATTCTATGATTCTATGATAACACAGCATGTGCGCGCCAATCCCGAGGGTGCCAGAACCAGTCCCCTACAGATACTACTGAGGGAAAAACTTCCAGCACCAGTGCATGTGGCAACCATACACATCTAATATGGAATGGACATGAGCAAGCACTGGAAGAAGAACGGAGACAATCATGAAGTAAAATGGGCACAAAAATAGCCAGAGACTGAGGGCTACCTTCCGTTGCATGGGAATAAGTTAGGGCAGTGTAGCGAGGCGGTGTGGCTCCCCTCCTCCACAGGGAGGGTTGAGCCCCGTCCATCTTCCCCCAGGGCGGAATCTTCCAGGCGGAAGCCCGCGCCCGCTAAAGCGGTCAGGCGTGACCGGAGGTTATAAAAAGCGAGGCGCCGCGCTTCAGTGGGCTCAGACTTGCCCCGGCCCAAAGCAGACGGACCGCCCCCCGACCCTCGCCTGGCTGGGGAGGCTGCCGAGCTCCGGACAGGTACAGGCCGTTGCCGGAACGACCCGCAGCCAACCTCCGCTTGATCTCTGCGGACTACCAAAGCTGCTCGCCAGCCCACTACGCCTGGATGGTAACCCCAGTCGGACCAGACCTGGCCCCGCTACCCAGAGGTACACCCGGATCTACCTAGCCCGGACTTGGAGGAGCCCCTGAGGGTGGACGACGCTGCCGGACAGGTAGGGAAGGCGAAGGGCGGTATGGAGAGCAGCCCGGGGCCGGCTGACTACAGTCAGCCGCAGAAGCGCCGCGCGACGCAATGTCTGTGTGTCGGTCAGGACCCCCCACTGATCACCTTCTGTCAGTGGTAGTTGTCGCGACCTGGATCCCCCTCGACTTGCACTTACGGCGGCAGCCGCACCAGTGGCCCGTCTGCTGGTTTGAACGCAGAGGGAGTGGTGGGCCTGCGTTCCCCTGCCACCCGTAACCGGGTGGCAGAATCCCCCTCGCCTCAACCTGACGAGGCCAGTGTGACCCCATTGACTTTGTTACTGCCCTGCCCTGCCCCAAAGGGCCAGAGCGATTGTTACTGTGTGGTGCCCCGCCCGACCAAGGGCGTGGGCCCTATTGACTTGTTGGCTGCTCTGCCCGCCCAAAGGGGCCAGAGTGTAGCGGACTGTTCGTTTGGTGCCCGCCTATACCCAAGGCGGGGCCCCTACTGACTTTGCTGTGTCCCAGTCCGCTCCACAGGGACCGAACGGCCAGACAGTGGACTTCGGACCCGAGGGACAAGACCCAGCGAGAACAGGACGAGGCCGGTATGGCTCCCCTCCTCCACAGGGAGGGTTGAGCCCCGGCTCCCCTCGTCACAGGCAGTATTTAGCCCCAAGTGTGACAGTTGGAATTTCACTGAAGAGGAGTTAAATTTGCTAGTGCTCCACACTGAAACTGTGTATATGGAAATGCCAGGGAAGGGGAAGGAGGTGTGTTCCTGTTGATGTGATGCGAGCCCATCAGAGGAAGGGAAGGAGTCCAGAGATTGTTGTTGCATTTGTTGCATGAAGCACTGATATGTCTAGCTTTGTGCAATGTACAGCAGGGGAGGAGAAATACCTCAGTGTCTGATGGATCTGGACCGTAATTTCATGTGATAGCTGGACTTGGAACTCAACACTTCCTTTGTCATGAACACAAGGACAAAGCCAGCTGCAGCCTTTCATCTGACTTAGTAAATGACACCGTGTGGGAATATGAATCTTCATTTCCAATAATGTCTGAATCAATAGCCTGAGGACTAAGGGCTGGTGCTTGTAATTCTTGATAAAGTGTGTTTGAGTACAAGTGCATCAATTTACAGTTGTCTTCCTAGTATATGTAACCAAGCCTTTTAGATAAAGCAGCTGTTTGGAGGTAGTTTCCTGCCAGCTGAGAGCTTCAAGCATAAAATTTACCTTGATCTTCTTTGACATTTCTTGCCGCGTTTGCTGACTTCTGGAGTTGTTTTGTTGAGACAAGTGTCTTCTCAGCCCAGCTTCTCTTTCTAACTGTGCCCAAGTCCAAGTGCTAACACTGTGAAGTCACATTTATCATTCCCAAGGCAACCAACAGTGATGTTAAGATGGGCTTGAATCGAAACCTCAGATTCACACACCTACAATGCTTGGGAGCATTCTGATCTGCACTGGCACTTCACTACTGCACCTTGTCTCTAGTAGAGGATGAACTAAGACCACCTCAATCCTACCCTTTTGCCCCAAATGTTAAGAAAATCTGGATCCAGATCCCAGCTTTGTGGCTCCAGCTAATCTCTTTTAGATGTTACAAGCAAAGGATTATGTAAGAACTACCCTGCAGTTAGGGCTGAGCAGAAGGGGCAGCAGAGCTATGTGTGGGGACTGTAGAGGGATGATGATGTTTCTATAATAAATCTTGTATAAAAGAAGCATAGACAATGACTATACAAGGGAAACAAGATGAGGGAGGTAATATCTTTTATTGGACCAACTTCTGAAGGTCTGAAGAAGAGCTCTGTGTAAGCATGAAAGTTTGTCTCTCTCACCAACAGAAGTCAGTCCAATACAAGATAGTCCCTCTTCCCTCCTTGTATCTTCTCGGACCACAATACTGCAAAGCCCTGGGAAAGCCTTGTGAATCAATAGTTTATGGAAAGTTCTTGGGCCAGGTCCTAAACTGATATAAACCAGCATGGTTCCTCTGGCACTATGCTGTCAGCCAAACCAGCTGAAATTTCCCCCCTACGCATCCCTTGGAATCTCTCTTTAGCATGAGGGGGGAAGAATGTAAAGGTATTCTGCACAAAGGACTGAGACCAAAACAAGTGAGAGCAAATTGAAACCAGAACCAAGCTTAACCCAAAGGGGAGACAGTATGTGTGTGACTCCCTGACACCCCCTTATTAACCATTGTCATGTAATTAGGATATGCTTTGCACAAAGTATGCCTTGTGAGGTATCATTCTAAAAGTCTTGATCTGCTAGACATTAATATCTTGTTGGATTATGTGTGTTATCATTGTATGTGAAGTTATGAAGTTTGGCTGTGTATGTGTTACTGAAACATGTTGTGAGGTTGAAAACACCCACAAGCAGCCTTTCAGGTACAACAGTAAAAAGGCCAAACAATGTTAATGGCTTACTGAGGAAATGCACACAGTCACAAGGATTACCGTAGGAACTGTGTACAATAGAAACCTCTCAGAGACAGCATTACACAAGGTTACAGCAACAGAGTTTTCCAGCAAGTGGGAAGGAGATATAAAAGGCGGAAATAACATCATGATGGTACCTCACTGTCCCTACAACAACTCACCTGGAAACACCTGAGGAACAAAGACTGTGTTGGGATTTGGTGGCTCCCAGTGAGTCTGATGCTGGGTAGAAATCATGGGACTTCGATCCAATGCAATTCAATTCAATTCAATATAGCTTTATTCAACATGTGCACAAAGAGAGCCCCATAAATGGGTTGGTTTATCACATGCTCATAGTGCTCCAGTCCACATGCTGAGCTCACACCCCTCCCCGTGGCCTTCTCCAGAATGTTCCTAGGCCGGTGAGCCACAGCATGCTTCCATATGCATAAGCACCCTGCAAACCAGATTTTATCTAAAATAAACACAACCATACCCTTTAGCTCCCCCATTTCATTTTGGGGCTAAGAACAATTCTTAGACCCCGCTAACACCACTTCTTTGTATTTATTAGGAGCAATAATTAGCTTTATTAAAACTTAACTATAATTTTAGGAACAAAATAAACTAATACATAATATTTACAATAAAATAATAAGTCCTCATGCCATTGCGAGAACACAACCCAAATCCATTTCCATTTGTTTTTGTTTTTACAATGGCAAACCCTTTTATCCACTGAATCACTGTAACTGCCCTACCACTTCTTTCATAATATTTCTTTTAAAAGGCTTAACACAATAGGAAGAACTAGATATTTAAGCAAGGCTTGCCTGCCAAAGTTAACCACTTACATCCACACCAGATAGTGGAGTACTTCCTCACTGCTATATCATCCATTAAATTACATTACATACACCATTAAGTCAGGTCCCAACATTTGAGATAAAGCTTGTCCTGATTTCAGGTTTCCCATACACAAAACCCATCCTCCCAGGATGGAACACTGGGCCCATGGGAAAGCCATATAGTTATCTCCAGCCCTTATGTTACACAGGCGTCTGTGACATGCGAATGGAAGTGGGTGCCCTGGCTGAGCCTCCAGTTCAGGAATTAACACCCCTCCAAGGATGCGATGACCATCTCAACATACCCCTGTTATCAATAGGGACCACTCCCCTGCCACCATCCAAGGTGAAGACATTCAGTTCTCGAGAACCACAGCTCTCACCCAACATGGCACTTGTAGTATGAGTGAGTCTCCTAGCAGGGCTGCAACTTTCATGTTGAACACTAGAATGTTACCATGCCAGGATGATAACACAATTTTTCCACATGCCTAGACCAATGCTTGCTCATACATTTTAGTAGTTTTTAATAGATGGCTGAGTACAACAGTGAGGACCTGACCAACTGTTGCTGAGTTAAGGTAATATCTAACTTGATTAGATGTGAACCCCATTCTTACCACAGTAAACTGTCATTCCTGCTACTAACAAAATTTTAACCCAGTCCCTCGTATTAGATTTGAGTGATGGCATTTACAACTGATCCAGTGGCTCCTCCCTACGTAATTACATCAATATTTTAGCTACATCAGGTGCAGTGGCCTTGGCCACTGGGAAAGCTTCTACCCACTTAGTAAAGTGATCCATGATCATCAGAAAATATTCTTTCCCTCTGCACCTTGGCAGGGGACCAATGAAATCTATTTGTAACTGCTCGAAGGACTGTGTTGGTCTTTGCTGATGTCGCATTCTCACTTTTACTGTAGGAGCAGAATTACATTGAGCGCACATTACACACCTTCTCATATAATCATGCACGTTTGCATTACGCTTAGGGTGCCACCAGGTGTTTGACATACGGTGAATCGCCCTCTGTGCTCCATCATGTCCCAACATGTGATACACTTGTATCATAGTTCCCATTAGCACATTTGGTAACGCTAATGTGTTCCCTGGACCTCTTCAAGTGTTATCATCACACAGTTTGCCCCCATTATCCATCCATAACCACTTCTCTGCCCTCGGTGCTGAATGTCCTGTAATTCAAAAAATTTGGGGGTTTTATGAGAGGCTGTGTTGCAGCAATTAATTGGGTCTTTTTACTTTCCACTGCTGCCTGTTTAGCTAGTTCATCTGCCCTTCGGTTCCCCTTGCTATGAGGATCTGTCCCTTTTGTGTGGGCCCTCACCTTCATCACTGCTACTTTGGTAGGTTTCTGCATGGCTGCATGAAGTTTCTGCACTATCCCCCCATTTTGTATTGGGGATCCTGTACTTGTCAGGAATCCTCAATTTAACCACAAGTTAAGGTAATCATGTACAACCCCAAACGCGTATCTAGAATCAGTATATATGTTTATAGCATGACCTTCCGCAGCTTCACATGCTGCAATTAATGCCTGTAGTTTTGCTACTTGGGTAAACTGCCATGCGCCACCAGCTGCCCATCTTGAGTACAAACACCCCATCCTGTGTGTCACTTACCGTTGACATAGAAGGAAGAACCATCCACGTATAGGCAAGGAGCATCAGGTATTTCAGTTTCTTTTACCAATGGAAGGTCCATGGGCTCTTCCTTAAGGTAACAATGATGCGGGTGTCCCTCATCTGGGCTAGGCATGAGGGTGGCAGGGTTTAGGGATGATGCTTGTTGCAGATGTACTGAAGGCATTAGCAAGCTCGTTTCCCATCGAGTCCATCTTGCCACATGGACTGTCAAAGATTTCTTTCCTGATAAAATAGCAAGGACAGCGTGAGGAACAACAATATTGTGTTGTTGCACAATAAGTGGTGCAATATTGTGTGCACCAATAAGTGGTAAGGCCTGATTTAGGGCCATAGAAGCCCTTTCCACTGCCTGGAGGCATGGTGGCATTGCTTGAGCAACAGCATCTAGTTTAGAAGAGTAGTATGCTACTGGGCGCTGTTTATCCCCATGTTTTTGCATTAACACTGCTGCCGTATGTCCCTCACTGACATGCGTGTACAAGGTAAAAGGCATTAATGGATTAGGAAGTCCCAGCCCTGGGGCACTACTTAGCCTCTATTTCAATGTGGTAAATGCTTGTTCACATTCAAGTGTCCATTCAATTGCATCATGTGGTCCACCAGCACCCTTCAGGAGATTATTAAGGGGCTGGACAATTTTTGAATAATTTGGGATTTGAGTTCGGCAGAAATTGAATAGCCCCAAAACTTTCTTCACTCCCCTGACCGTAATTGGTCGTGGACATGCATTAATAGCCTCAATGCAGTCAACAGTTAAACGTTTGTACCCCTTGGATATTAGATACCCCAGGTATGATACTTCCTCCTTTGCGATCTGAGCCTTTTTAGCATTACATTTTACCCCACTGTCTGCCAAGTGCTGCAGGATCACTTCTAAGTCTTTCATGTGCGTTTGGCAATCTGGTGAGGAGATAAGAATATCATCAACATACTGTACAACACAAGAAGCCATGTCTGGCAGCTTTGCCAGCACATCAGCTAAAGCTCTATGAAACAAAGTAGGTGAGTTATGAAAACCCTGGCTTAGGCGAGTAAAGGTATATTGCTTTCCTTTAACAGTAAATGCAAACCAAAATTGACTGTCAGGGTGCACAGGAACAGACCAAAAGCCATTGCTAATGTCCAAGGCTGAAAACACTATGTGATCATCAAAAGCATATAAGCCTCCCTCTATCATCCACTCTTGTACCTTTCCCC
This sequence comes from Chelonoidis abingdonii, assembly GCF_003597395.2. Classification (NCBI taxonomy): domain Eukaryota; kingdom Metazoa; phylum Chordata; order Testudines; family Testudinidae; genus Chelonoidis; species Chelonoidis abingdonii. The sequence continues at coordinate 67,941,288 of NC_133775.1, read as the reverse complement.
AGAAGGGTAGGTTTGGGTTATTAAGCTGCAAAGATGGCAATTCTTTTACCATGCTCAGCAAGTCAGATGGGCTTATAGGAGTATGCTCTAGGCGACTAACAGTAGCAGGATCCCCTTCCCCTGGATTAGGATTAGGGACAGTGTGCACTCTCACTAGAGCCATGAAACTAGACTGATAGCCCTATGTTCCATATGTCGGGTCCAAAGGTGCTGAGGGACAAGATCTCTTTCCCTGCAAGTCTGCTTCTCTATACTTTTTTGTTTCTGCTTGCACTTTTTCTACCTCTGCTTCAAACTCTCCTACCCTTCCTTTTAGCATATCACTCTTTCTAACCAGCTGTTCATAATCAACAATTAAACACATAACCAGCCATTTTATCCTTCTCTTTGATGTTTTTTAACCTTGCACACCAACAGGCAACATAATAGGGATGTTTAGTTGGATAATCATCATGTGTTGGATATCCTTGTTTCAATGCCTTGTCATACTGAGGGCTGGTTTACACTACGGGGGAAAATCTATCTCAGATACACAACTTCAGCTATGTGGATAACGTAGCTGAAGTCGAAGTATCTAAGATCGAATTACTTACCATCCTCACGGCGCGGGATCAATGTCCGCTGCTCCCCATGTCGACTCCGCAACTTCGTTCGGGTTGGTGGAGTTCCGGAATCGATATAAGCGCGTTCGGGGATTGATTGCTACCCGCTGATAAGGCGGGTAGTGAAGATGTAGCTTGAGACAGGACAGATTTTACAGCCAGCAACCTTACATCTACACTGAGGACATCATCTTCCTCAGATAAATATTGTGGTTTATGCACAAAATCGATTTTGCCCGCCTGTAATGGGGGGTGGTCATCCTTTATTTTAATCATACAGCCAAAATATCTCCACAAGAAAGCTAATAAACTTACAACTACAATAGTTATAAAAGCACTAACCACATACTCTTCATATTGTGGATCATTATATCCCTTCATCTTTCCAAATTTATAACTACAATTCTGTTTACAGACTAACAACAATTTATTCCAATAAAAAACTCCAGACTGAAATACTCAATCAGCAGATTAATCCTTTTTCCAATTTATTTGATCTGTACAATTACAATGTCCAGTTAGGAGATCTGGGCCTGCCAACACATCAGCTAGAGGTACTTATGGCTATACCTCCCCCTAGACTAACTGTTGGTCCTTACAGCCTCTTTGATTTCCCACTTCAACAGCACTTGCTTACTACAAAAAGTATGAGAGTCACCAGTCAAGTCAGAGGCACATAACCAAATAAAAAATGAACAATCTCACCCTCTAATTTCATTGTAGGTCGTGATCCTGAAGGATATTTAAAACCCTACTCGCTGCGCCAAGAAACTGTTTGGATTGGGTGGTTCCCAGTGAGTCTGATGCTGGGTAGAAATCATGGGACTTCGATCCAATGCAATTCAATTCAATTCAATTCAATAAAGCTTTATTCAACATGTGCACAAAGACAGCCCCTGGTACAAAGAATCAGGCAGAGTCCCTCCTGCAAGGAGCCCTTCCCCTTGCTACTTTATAGCACATGGTGCTTATATAACAAGTTATATAACAACTTACATAACATGAACCTCTAACCAATCAGAGTTAAACAAACCCATATATGGGTTTGTTTATCACATGCTCATAGTGCTCCAGTCCACATGCTGAGCTCACACCCCTCCCTGTGGCCTTCTCCAGAATGTTCCTAGGCCGGTGAGCCACAGTATGCTTCCCTATGCATAAGCACCCTGTAAACCACATTTTATCTAAAATAAACACAACCATACCCTTCAACTGAAATGGGGGAAGTGATGGTCCCAGGCTAAAGGGATTTCTAGCCTGTGTATGAAAACCTGGGAAACCCAAGCTGCAAAGCAAAGGCAGTTTGTGCCTTAAGAATCTGCCAGCCTGTTTATCACTCAGAGTGAAAATCTGCTAATTCATATCCTATCTATCTCGTATGTTAAGCTCAGTTTGCATTTTTGTTTATTTACTAGGCAATCTGCTTTGATCTGTTTGCTATCACTTATAATCACTTAAAATCTATCCTTTTGAAGTTCATAAAGTTATTTTATGTTTTAATCCAAACCAGTGTGCATTTGACTAAGGTGTCTGGGGAAAATCTCAGCTTGGTTACCACAAGTGTGCATAGTCCTCTTCCGTTGACGGAGAGGAGGACTGGGTATTAAACCCATATACTGGCCAGATTTGACCAGGACAGGATGGTACTGCTCTGGGGTCCTACACTAGGAGGCATGTAATTCAGCTCAGCGTGTCCCCCCTACCTGTGTGAATGCTGGTGAAAGTGCAGGCTGGAGGGATTTGCAGCTTGTCACACCAGCACAGTATGAAAGGGATCCCAGGCCAGTGGGTCAGAGGGCTCAGTGGTACCCCAGTTCCAGGTGGTATGCCAAGGGGAACCCGACATGGTATAGTCCAGTGGCTATTATGCTCAACTGTGTCTCCCGAGAGCCGCTTCTGTTCCCGTCACTGACCTGCTGTTTGGTTTAGAGAAAGTCATTTCCCATTCTCTTTGTGTTTATATGGTGTGACATTTTGGGGTCCACTCAGACCCCATTAGCCAGCCCATAACCATAAGATCCAATACTGACTCTCACCAGCCTAGTTACACCTGCAGGGTGACACCAACACCTGTCCAGTCCCAGGTTTCCTCAAATAGGTCCTTCCCAAATTCTTAATGACCAGACTCTTCGACCATTCCCCTCTGGTTCATCATTCCCTAACGCATGAAACCAACCCCCCATGTACCAGCTTACTTTGGCATGCACACTCCACACAGTCTGCACACCAGAGACCTGTGTGGGTTAAAAATGAGCAAGTTTGTTTAATATAAAAGCCACATATTCAAAGATGAAATAATCAGGGGAAATCAGGCTAAACTGAAGACTAAATAATCCCAGGCTGAGGGAACTGGGGTTATTTAGTCTGCAAAAGAGAAGAATGAGGGGGGATTTGATAGCTGCTTTCAGCTACCTGAAAGGTGGTTCCAAAGAGGATGAATCTAGACTGTTCTCAGTGGTACCAGATGATAGAACAAGGAGAAATGGTCTCAAGTTGCAGTGGGGGAGGTTTAGGTTGGATATTAGGAAAAACTTTTTCACTAGGAGGGTGGTGAAGCACTGGAATGGGGTACTTAGGGAAGTGGTGGAATCTCTTTCCTTAGAGGTTTTCAAGGTCAGTCTTGACAAAGTCCTAGCTGGGATGATTATTTGGGAGTTTGTCCTGCTTTGAGCAGGGGGTTGGACTAGATAACCTCCTGAGGTCCCTTCCAACCCTGATATTCTATGATTTTATGATAAGCAAACACAGGAAGTTACACAGAGTATAAACATTAAGATGCATCCTCAGGCTTTTCACTTTCAAATTATATAAAATCTCTTTTCTAATAAGAGTTACCTATTGTCATTAAACAGTTTCCCAGCATGCACCCCTCGCTATTGGAAGGGTCCAGCATTCACTGCCAGCCTCTGCCTCTAGACTCTCCCCCAATTGTGGATAATCTTCAGTTCAAACCCCTTCCATTTTAAGAGGGTTTGCAGCATTGTGGGTTGGTTGTTTTTTCTTCAGTCACTATGGATCTTCGATGTGTGGAAAACTCTCTCCTTTCTCAATTTCCGAAGACCGTGGATTTCTTTTGGGTTTCAAGCCATTTTTATTTGTTTTGGTGGTTCCTCGTTGTTTTTTTTCCTGTGCTGGACAATGGCTAGGTGATTGAAATCAGTGTCCATCTGATTGGGGAAGCAGTCCTGCTCTGTGTGATTGCTTCACTGTCCTGTTAGGAGGTGATGCTGAAGTTGCACCACAGTTACAATTACAATTTTCTATATAGCTATATATCCACGCACATACATTCATCACCGTATCCTGTATGCATATGTCATAATAACTATTACATTCAGTGCATTACAAGCTTTCACAAAAGATCTTACTTGCTAGTATATAGGTGTATTTGTTAGCCTAGAATTTTGGGTTTGACTTTTTGTTACTCTTGCAAGCAGAGTCAGGATGAGCTCTACCCTGACATCTGGTGGTGAAATATGAGAAGTGTAGAAAGAATTTCAGGAATTGTGAAATCTCAGGTATTTGCATGGGCACACCCAGCATAGCCCAAGGCAGCCTGGGATGGTTATTTTGACAGCTCTGGGATCCCCAATTTCTTTGTTATTGGGGCAGGATAAATAAAATGTTGCCACCTGATTATGTGAATGAGGAACTACGAGACTGCTTTATGACAGAGATGTCTCAATATAAATTAAGTGCCACATGCTAGACAAGGGACATGGGTTCCAAAACCCAGTGAATTGAGAGAGGTTGGGGATTGGTGTGTGTACCTGATGGTATGGGCCCCTTTTGAGGGCCTGGAACACCAATTGCACATCCTCCTCTCTCCGCTGTAAAAGAGTAGAGCTAATTTTGATTCCATTAGGAGTCCATCTAGAGACTGCTGAGCTGAATTCATGTTGAGCCACAAGTGCACCAGCACCAGGGTTCCCCTACTAAAAGCTGAAATCACTGAGTGGCATGTTAACTAGTGGGGGAGCCTGAGGACCTATCGTTAAGTGGCTGGCAGAGCAGAGAAGTTTTCAGCATGTTGGAACAGCCCATGGAACAGTGAGCGGAGTGAAGTGGTTTGCAGGGACGGCTGGAGGAGCAGCACAGCTGGTGTAGTGGAGCAGGTGGTGAAGGCTACAGCAGAACTCCGCGGAGAGGTGGAGCAGTTGGCCCTGGCCCAGGTAAGATGCCCCTTAACATCTTGTGTGAACTCCCCTCCCCCTCATTTCCACTCAGGCTGAGGGGGTAAAACTGCAGATAAACTTTTGAATTCTGGAGTGGCACTGACCAGAGACTTTCGGGTTGTTGGAGTTTGGGGTGATTGGGCTTAAGACCCTAAGGGGAAAGGACATTGCCAAACGTACTTGGAGGTGGGGTTTTGTTTATGGTTTGTGTTATAATCCTGTTTGTGGTATTTCTCCAAATGGGATGCCACATTGTTTCCTTCCTTTATTAAAAGGATTTTGCTACACTCAGACTCTGTGCTTGCGAGAGAGGAAGTATTGCCTCCTAGAGGCACCCAGGGGGGTGTGGTATGTAAGTGTCCCAGGTCACTGGGTGGGGGCTCGAGCCAGTTATGCATTGTGTTATTGAAACGGAAACCCCGGGATACTGAACCCGGCCCTTGTGGCTGCCAGCTCAGAGGGGCAGAAGGGTTACACTCTTATACTAATATGTGTAAACAAAAGACAAATACACTGTAATGTTGCTTCTGCCTAGTCAGATGGATTTGTTAGTACAATGAGAATAGATAAGAGCAGTTAAAGTGTTACTCAGAGCACACTTTAAGATTGCTTCAACCCCTATCTCAAGGCAAAATCAAGCAACCAGTCTTGAGGGGTAAAGGGGCTTGGAGGGAAGGTATAAAACACTATAAAACTAAACAAATGCCTGTTCCAGACCAGAGCACAACCTCACTTTTTACTCTTTCCATGGGGGACAAAGGAGATGGGATGAAGACCCAAGATGGAACATGACCCTAAGTTGTAAGGGGTGGGACTATCGGTGTGCATTGCAGGTATAATTATTCCTTCTGAGGTGCAGGGGCCAAGACACTGGGAAACAAGACTCTGGGTATCAGAGTTATGGAACACATGTTTGCTGGAAACTAACCCCAATAAGCATCGCATTGTCTACACTTCTGGTCTAGTGTTGAGACAGAATCCACGCAATACTGCATTGCAGCTATTGCTTCTGGCCTTCTGCTTTCTGTCTGCATGACAAGAACCAGGGGAGAGGGTGAAGGGAAAGCCCTCTAACATTACTCAATATACACTTACACTAAAATACCATACATGCGATCAATTGGCTTACCTGCTTATTTTGGGGGGGGTTAAAACATATGTTCTCCCCTTGGTGTGTCTGGAGGCTGTCACAGATGATAATCTCTTTGGAGCAGTGCTGCAGTTGGGCCTATGAAGGTGTAACCCACACATTTCCTGAGTGTGATGTTCTGTCTCTTCTAGTGGCAGCGAGGCCACTTAGAGATTAATGAGTCTGTTCTACAGCCTTAGCTAAGGGCCATGTGGCTTTTAGCTCATGCAATAAGCAGTGGTTGGCAACCTGTGGCCCAGAGGCTGCACGCAGCTCGTCAGGGTATTCCGTTGGTGGCTGCCCACAGCCCTAGTGGCCGCAATTCCTGACCATAGGAGCTATGGGTGGCCGTGCCTGCAGATGGTCAATGTAAACAAACTGTCTCATGGCCCACCATGCAGACCATCATATTACCCTGATGGTCTGCATACAGCCTGCGGGCCACAGGTTGCCCACCACTGCAGTAGAGGCTCATGCACTGAGGTCCCAGGTTCAATCCTGCCTACTGGGGTCTGTCAGTGTTACCAGGGCCAGTTCCAGGCACCAGCCCAGCAAGCAGGTGCTTAAGGCAGCCAGCAGAGAGGGGTGGCACGTCTGGCTCTTTGGTGGTGGGTCCGTCTCAGACTGAAGGACCAGCTGCTGAATTGCCACTGAAGCAGTGGCAGTAGAGCTGCCACAGATCACAATCGTGGCTTTTTTTTTTTTTTAGCTGCTTGGGGTGGCAAAAACCCTGGAGTTGGCCCTGAGTGTTACACAGGCATAACCCTGTCCTCAGAGTCTGCTCCTGGACTGGGGCCTAAGGCAGGGCTGCCCAGGGGGGATGAAAGGGGGGGCAAGTGGGGCAATTTGCCCCGGGCCCTGCAGGGGCCCCCACGAGAATATAGTATTCTATAGTATTACAACTTTTTCTTATGGAAGGGGACCCCGAAATTTCTTTGCTCCAGGCCCCCTGAATCCTCTGGGCGGCCCTGGCCTAAGGTTGCAAGTTACAATGGTTTAAAGTGGGAATAGTTCAGTTTTCTTCAGCTGCATGACTCCCTGTTTACAGCAGAGGAACTGAAAGCTGGGTTTGGCCATATGTGTCAGTGAAATGCTTGATGCTGTAACAATAGTTCTAATTGATAAAATATCTTTGCTAATTGAACAGGAATCCTTCCCCCCACTTCCCTATTTTTCTCTTTAATCTCAAATGCACCAGGCACCTTGGTCCTGTCGCATACACTGGGATCCTGCACTCTGTCCCATTTCACCCTCCCAGTGTGAATAATTTCCTTCTGCATTCAGCCTTCACAGGAGCACTAATCAAAGCACACACTGCTGATGAGAATGATCCCATTAAGCTGTGTAAACTACAACAAGAAATACATACTACGTGACCCTGGTTTTCAGCACAGAAAGCTGAGCTGACGCTTCATCACCAGGACACTTACAGTATGTCTACACTGTAATTAGACACCCACGGCTGGCCCATGCCAGCTGACTAGGGCTCATGGAGCTCAGGCTGCAGGGCTGTTTAACTGAGGCCACGTCTATACGACGCGCCATATCGGCGCGTTACAATCGATTGCTCGGGGATCGATATATCGCGTCTCATCTAGACGCGATATATCGATCCCTGAGGGCGCTTACATCGATTCCGGAACTCCACCAAAACCAACGGAGTTCCGGAATCGACATGGCGAGCCGTGCACATCGATCCCGCGCGGTGAAGACGGGTGAATAGATTGATTTTAGATAATCGATTTCAGCTACGCTATTCTCGTAGCTGAAATTGCGTATCTAAAATCGATTTTCGCGCGTCGTGTAGACCTGGCCTGTGTGTAGACATCAGCCCATGCTCTGGGACCCTCCCACCTTGCAGAGTCCTAGAGCTCAGGCTACAGCCAGAACCCAAAAGTCTGTACTGCAATTAAATAGCCCCACAGCCTGGGCCCCACGAGTCCAGGTCAGATGGCATGGGCCAGCCGCAGGTTTCTAACTGCAGTGTAGACATGCCCTTTAACGCCTCTGCTGCTGTATGGGCTATTGGGACTGATTAACCTAAGCTTAGATCAACTACAGATAGGTATTTTTCCCTCTGTTTTGTAAAGCATCTAGCTCTCCTTGGGCATGTTTGAATCAGAGCTCCCATGTCTGTCCTTAGCTAGGCAGCAAGCATTGCACCCTGCAAGCAGACCCATGGTTTATCACAGCTCTCTGCTGAAGAAAGCCTGTAGAAGTTATGCTTTGTAGCATGCTGTGTGTGTTCATCTGGGTGTTTATGCTACCACCCCATGATCACACCGCCATGTTCTCTTTGAAAGGGAAAGCTCAACTTCTGTCCTAGGGAAAAAACAAAAACCAGCCCCAAACTGCATCCATCCCACAGGAACTAAGAATCATCACAAACAAAACCACTCTCCTCTCCAAGCACCAAGCACGCTGCTTCAATCTACTATCAACAAAGAACAGTGGGTGCATTTAAACACCCTATCAAAACAAGACTCTCCACTGCATAGGCAATTCTCCCCCTGGGGAGAAGATGAGAGAAGAAGCCACACGTGACAGATGGGGTCACAATGCTTAATGCTTGACTGGAAGGGGCTCAGATACATGGTGCTGAGCGTGATTTAAGAAACCAAATAGAAGAGAAGAGAAGAGACTCCTCCAAGTCATACTCTCCAAAAGTTAAATGTTCTCCTGCTCTGTGGTGGTCCATGCATCATCCAAATGCAGCTCACGGTGTTTAACAATGCAAGCTGCTGCCACCCTCCTCTCTATGATGTGAGTGGCCTGAAAAGACTACATATCCCAGCATGCAGTGGTTCAGCTGACCAGGGAATCCTGACTAAAATGAAGCTTGGCTTGTCGGGGTCTGTGGTTTCCATTGGCTGCATCACTGTATTAAAGGTGAGTTAACTTTTTCCATTTTAAACATAGGTCACACTTGGGCGGCCCTGCTTTGTAAGTTGGCTATGCATCCAAGAGATTCCGGCACATTATTTTAACATAACTGGCAGGACTCTAAGACACCAGCGTTGATGAAGGGTCTCTGAGCCCAAGCCTGTAATTAACCTTATGAAGTCTGCACTTTCTGGGAACGAGTTGATCAAGTGACCATTTCCAAATGTTGTTCTGTAGTTATTTATGCCCTTTGGCCCGTGCAGACTCCACAATGGCCCAGCCAGTGGGAAGTGCCAATCAGCTCATGAGTCACTCTAGAAACCTTGGAGCCTGATTGCAGTTGCTTATTTCCTACCCCCCTGACCCGCCCGCGCCCCCGCCCCCCCCCAACCCTTCGACTTTCCCAGTAACTCACTTTGATCAACTGAGATTCTGAGGGAAGGAGAAACAATCTGCTGGGCTCATAGCAACCGTAACCCATACATTCCATTAAAGTAGTGGTACAAGACCACCCGAAAACTGCAAATGTGCAGTAATTTAGGCTGGTGAACTCTGTGTTTCAGACTCACTATATTGTATGCAGGGGAACACCATACAGCAAATAAATAATGGCACGGCCACATAGGAGAAGGGGAGAGGGCATCTGGAGAATAATCATGGAAACCTGAACAAAGAGCAGCATATATTTAGAGATGGGAAACATCCTGTTGGACAAACTTAATGGACAGTGGATCAGGGGAAAGCCACGGGGGGACTATATCTGAATGAGGGTGAAAGCTTTGATACAGTGTCTCACAAAACCTTCTTTGCAAAGTCAGTTCAAATCAGCATAGATTCAAGCACTGTGCTGTGCATTGAAAAATAGATAAATACCATCAATAAAGGAGAATGATAAACTGCAATGGTCTCAGTTAGGGTGCGGGTATCCAATAGGGGTCTCAGGGACCTTTGCTAAGTCTTGTCTTGGTTAACAGTAGAGCTGGGTAAAATAATTTATTCACCAAAAAGTGTAATTTCAGGTCGACCAAAACTGTTAATGAATTTGGGTTGAATTCAGTTAATAGTTTTGCCCAGAAAAAAACGAGGAACAAAATTTCCATAAAAAGAGTGAAAACATTTTGACTTCTTGTTTGGAAATGCATTTTTCCTAAAATTAAGCTAAAACAAAAAATGGTTAAAAAAAATACACCCAAAAACTAAACAAAACCATTTTCCCCAGTTTGTCTGTCAAGAAAAAACAAACAATTGTTGTTTTGGGTTGACCCAAACCAATTTTTTTAGATTTTTTCTGGTTCAGGGGCTTAACTGAAAAATCAGTTCTTCACATAACTTTAGTCGCTGTCTAGATGAATGAACTCATGGGTTGTCCCAGCAGAAGGACACATAACACAGAGCACTGAAACAAGCAGTCAGGACAAGGCCAATGTCACGGTGCAATACCTCACAAGAGCAGGATTAAAAAATCAACAAACTGCAGGATATAGCCAAATGACAAAATGGGGGCCAAATCAAATGAGTGAGAAAAGACACTGGGAAATTTGTGCTTCCCTCATTCAGGAGCCTATTCTGCAGAAATGAGAGCAGAGCAGGACTCTAGTGTTGAGACAGAATCCACGCAATACTGCATTGCAGCTATCACTCCCCTTGCTGCCAAAGAGAATCCAGCAGCAGGGTGGCTGGGACCCTGAAAGCGGACAGCTCGTTCACAGGTTTTTCTCTCTTTCCTCTGACTAATGCGCTGTGTAGCCCACTAAGATCTGATACCATATGTGTGAGTATATTGAGGGTGGAGCAGGAGGTGGACGGAAGGTGTGTATGCGATGTTACATGGGCAAGTTGATCTTGAGTAAAGCTCCACCGCTGTGCTCTTCACATGCACCAGTCTGTGTGACTTAGAGAACTGGCAGCCAATGAAACTCCAGCTGGGTTTTTTCTGGGGATCCCCAAGTCCCAGTTGCTTGCGCAGAAAGGCATTGCTGCTATGAAGAGCTTCTTTGCAGCCACTAGAGTTGAGAAGCCATGTCCATTCCAGTGCATCCTGCACACCATTGCTCCACCCACACAGTACAACTGGGAAAGGCAAAGGCAAAGGCAGGCACTGGGGACTAATTAATGTCACCTGTGAGAGCTGAAATACAAGCCTCCTTCCAGAGATTTATAAATAACACAGAAGAGCAGGCTGCAGGGGAGAGGAACAACCAGAGACACTGCCATAGCTGATGGAAACAATGTCTGAAAGCTAAGAGCTTGGCATGGAGCCAGCAGTGGGTGATTTGAACAACTGCGAGGGAAAACATGATGTGAGACTGAATGGACCCCAAGGAGGGGAGCCCTACACAACACATGAAAATCCCACTCAGGGAGCCTTGGGGAAAGAGGCACTCCTCTGTATACAGACAAACAGTTCACCCAGGTTCCAAAACCAGCTGTGGGGTCTTGCAATAGGGATGTGTCTGGCCAGCCACAGTCACTGAATGAGAAGAGTTAGACTCACACACCGGCCACACTGGAAGGGCAGGGACCAAAGGAGACTCCACCTCTGCTCTTGCTCACATAAGAAAAAAAAGGCAGCTCAGGAAAGTCACTGAAGTGCTTTCAGGCCAATAGAAAGCACTGGAAGGGCTTTCCCTGTCAGCTTTGCTTTCCCCATAAAAAACTGTGATTATAGCCTCAGACCTTGGATTACCCTCTGAGACAGAGCATCACCAAGGAGAAATGAAACAGATGGGCAGCTGATCTCCATCAACGTGGCAGCAACCTGCATGAGTCGTGGCGGGAGGAGCACAAGTTGCAGGAGGGAAGAGTTTGGAGGAAGTACCATGAAGTTAGTCTGGGTGCACATGGCTGGAATGCTAACTGTAGCTGCAGCTGCAGCATATCTGTAAATAGCTCTCTGAATAAAGAGCCAGTTTAGTTTTACAAGCATGGAGTTGTCTCATGTTATTACCCAGCATGCAATACATGAAACAGATGTAGCAGCAGGTCAAGCCCTAAGGAACAAACATCTTCCAAACAGAAGATCTGGAATGCAGGAGATAGGTGCTGGCTGAAGGGCTAATCAAAGAGAATAAGGATTCTAGGGTGATGCATAGTCCTGAAGATTCCATTTTCTGTCTTAGGACTTGAATAGTTTGCTATAATATAGGGTGAAAGACTGCACAGGGTAAGGGACAGAGGAATAAGACATTAGAATGTACTACATGTTAAGTGGTCAGAGACATGGTAAATAAGGCTATCCACTATGAAGGGAGAGAATATTGTTTCTTTGCATGGCATTAATTTGAAATTGATTGTGCCCACCAATCTATCAGTCACCAAAATAGGATAGTAAAAGCAATCTGAACTACTAAACAAAAGAAATAGTGTGCTAATCAAAGAGGCAATTTAATCACAGACAGGGAGAAGATTTCTGATGCCAGAAGGCTCTTTAATCTAGCAGACAAAGGCAGGATGAGATCCAGGCCCAAAAGCTGAAGTCAGTGAAGTTTAAACTGGAAATAAAATGCACATTTTTCAAGTGAGGATAATTAGTCCCTGAAATAGCTTCCCAAGGGCTGTGGTGAGTTCTTCATCAGCTGGAGCCTTCAAAGCAAGATTGGGTGTCTCTTTCTAAAAGAGCTGCTGTAGGGCAACAAGAAGTTATGGGGCGTGATTCAGTAAAAATTCTAGTAAATTCTGGATGAAATTCACTGGCCTGTGTTGTGCAGGGGCTCAGAGTAGATGAATGGAACCTTCTGGCCTTAACATCTGTGAAAAGCTATTGATGAAAACGTGGGATATATTTGAGGATTTTTATAGCTCAATATATATGAGTGAAAGCCAGATTAATAAAGACCAAATAAAAAGTATACTGCTACTGCTAAGGATCTGTATACTGGCTGTCCCTAAGGATCTGGCTTTGGATCTCTTTGATGACACATCAGAGTGGTTGTTAAATAGTTCACAGATTAAGGTATTTAGTATCGTCATCAATCGATTAGTTTTTACCCAAAGACAAGAAGGGATTGTGTAAAATAATGTCACTGTAAATGTCACTGTGTGGATGCTCTGTAGGGGTCAAATGAGGCTCCTGGTTGTGACTGAGTGCAGATGTCCCAGTTTGAGAATCACAGGGGTACAGTGGGAACCCCCACTGCCCATCTGGCTTAAATAGCTCTTGGCATGGGTGGGTTGCACTTCTCCATCCATGTAGCAGAGCAATGAATCCTCTAAAAAGGAAGATGGGAGGAAATAACAGGAGAAGAATTAGGGAGAAGGTAAGAGAAGAAGGGAAGCGTATTGTAAAAGTTTACTATGAATTTTAAATTGGATGAGCAGTAATGGGAGAAGGAGTCGCAAATGATAATAAGTTTGACAAGCAGGGGTTATGGGAATGGAACAAAACACATTTTGAGTTAATGACAGTCCATAAATGTCACTGTCTTACTTTAAATGTCAAAGTCTTGAATAATAACAAGCAGCGAACAATGACTATGCCTGAATTTAAGAAAATGGCTCTTTTACAGTGAAAATAAGTAAATACATGATGCTATGGATGGTTTGTGCAAGAATTCTATGCACTTAGTAGCATCAAAAAATGAGGAGTGGTCATAGTGGTTTTAAAGTCACTGCAAACTATGGCAAAGAGACAAAACTGGCCCTTGAATACAAAAAAAGATTTGGCAGTGAGAATTCTTGGTTCCAAGAGGGAAATTAACCCAAGTATAGGAATTACTCCTATTTTTTTCTATCCTCCAACAGGTGGATACTAGATTTGACCACATAATCCGGAAATCAGCAGGTACAACCTGGGGTGCATCAGCATCAGTATTGTGAACATCTGCAATAGCACTTGGATATTCCGTAGCTGAATATTATGCACGATGGAGCAGATGCAGCCACATGCAACTTGTGGATACCCAGCTGAATACAGTGATGTACTGCATCACGAGAACTCTTAAGTCGACTCCAACGCCATGGCTACCTGCTCTAACATCGCTCCCCCACCGATAAGCCGAACTGCAGTGACATTCCGCGAAACTCTGTGAATCCAGGAAAACAGATGCCTTCCTATTCACCAAGACCTTGACAATGCCCCCACACACACCCTCACACCCACAATGTCTTAAGTCCTGCAAGCCTTTATGGGAACATTTGTTTAGCCTCATGCAATCAGGCTATGATCACAAGGAGGCTTGGACAGCAGATTAGGCTAAACAAGAGTTTAAAAATAAGCACCTTGTGCCAGATCCCATGCAGAAGGTTCCTGGGTTTGACCTTCCACAGACATATTGGTCAACTCTGAACTGAATCCGAAACAACCATGGTGGATGTGGACATCTAATGCACAAATGGAAAATCAAGGACTTCCCAACATGCGAATGCGGCTCCCCATGACAGACCATCGAACATATCACCACCTACTGGCCAATTTATAAATATGAAGGAGGCATAAATTCTGCTACTCCTGATGTAGCCTTTTGGCTTGATCAACTTCAGGGGAAATTGTCATTGCTGCTCTACACCAGCCATACGAAAGAAGACCACACCAGGCTATTTTCACCATTCAACATGGTTGATGGGTATACCAGGTATTCTGATGTGCTTTGATGCAGGGAAGGCCTTTGAAAGGATAAAAGGAAATGCCTGTAAGATGGGTGTGAATGCCGGCCATATAATTCCAGGGTCCCTGATGCATAATTCCAGGGACTCTGTCACATAACTAGGCCTGATGTTTCTAAGTCTGAGATTGTCCCTGACTTTAATATCCCTGAAGCTAACAGCAGAATCTGCTTTTCCTCAGATGACATGAGCCTTGATGTGACTTTCTAAGTGCAGCACAGACAAGGCCTTGCAATGAGAAATGCCATCAGGCAGCCATTTAGGCATAGTCCTGTTATTGACAGCATTGCCTGGGAGTTGGTGTCAAATGGAACATAAAGCTAAGTGGACTTTCTAAGGCCATTAGCCATGACCCCAAGCATCCTTCCGTGTTGACTGAATGATATTGTGTAGGTGAGATGGAGAAGGATTTTGGCAGGCTGATGGGTTCATTAAACTCTGATGCCACTGTGGACAGAAATCTCAGAAGAACCCATGGCAGCCCCTTACCCTTGCAGCTCAGTAGAATGGATGTATCTGTCAGTATAGCATGACAATCACTCACTCTGAAAGCAGAGGTCACTGCCACCAGGAAAAGGGCCTTTCACCTCAGAAACCTGACTTTGAATAGGAGCAGGGGAGGACCCTGCATGAAATGGACAAGGGCCTGCAAATGCATTGGATCACTTTGAAACAGGATATGCATTGCAGTGAGTTTCATTTTGAGGCATGTCCTGAACCCTAATAATACTGTTGAACTGGGGAGTGTGTGTATTCTGAGTGACAGCACATGTTGTGAAGAGGGCCAGGATGGTAGTGGGCTAACCTGGGGCCATTTGTGTTGTGCTGGCTGAGAACATTACCTTAAGCGTTTGCTCTTTTGTGACACAATGCCCTTAAGCAACATTAACTCCCACTTCCCAATGTGTTTTGTGTGCAGTATACATGGTATTTCATATTGCTGCTTCCTCCTTTAACTAACTCTTAGGCCACAGGCTCTCTAAAGAACATAGACTGCTGTCAGCCAGGAACAACAAAGTCAGGTTGTCCTGAAATGATTTCAGGAGTTGTTCTCTATTAATTAGCATGTAATCATTGGATAATCACATGCCAAATGACAACTGATATGAAAAAAATGAATTATTTAAATAAATATCCTTCATTTATTGCTATTTTAATTATACTCTTAACACCAAAAAAGTTCTCTTAAGTTTTCTGTTGCATTAGGTTTTTCTGATCTCACATCTTTGCAAATTTCACTGCTGGCTGCAGGGTTATTAAGCATAAAAGTAGAGCTGTTTCGCAGGAAATTTTGTGAATTTGAAACTTATATTGTTCCAAATCAGAAAAAAAAACAAAGAAATTCAAATTTTCCCACAAAACAAAATTTCTTAAAAAATTGGCTTGGGTGAATTGAAATGCGGCATTTTGATTGCAACAACTTTTTCATTTTTCATCATTTTTATAAAACTAAAGTCAAAACAAAAAGTCATTTTGAAATTAAAAAATCAAAGCATTCAATTCTGAAAATGTCAAAATGGAACTTTTTGACCATAGAATCATAGAATATCAGGTTTGGAAGGGACCACAGGAGGTCATCTAGTCCAACCCCCTGCTCAAAGCAGGACCAATTCCCAACTAAATCATCCCAGCCAGGGATTTGTCAAGACTGACCTTAAAAACATCTAAGGATGGAGATTCCACCACCTCCCTGGTTAACCCATTCCAGTGCTTCACCACCCCCCAGTGAAAAATTTTTCCTAATATCCAACCTAAATCTCACCCACTGCAACTTGAGACCATTGCTCCTTGTTCTGTCATCTGCTACCACTGAGAACAGCCTAGAGCCATCCTCTCTGGAACCCTCTTTCAGGTAGTTGAAAGCAGCTATCAAATCCCCCCTCATTCTTCACTTCTGCAGACTAAACAGTTCCAGTTCCCTCAGCCTCTCTTCATAAGTCATGTGCTCCAGGCCCCTAATCATTTTTGTTGCCCTCCACTGGACTCTTTCCATTTTTTCCACATCCTTCTTGTAGTGTGGGGCCCAAAACTGGACACAGTACTCCAGATGAGGCCTCAAAAATGCTGAATAGATGGGAATGATGGGAATGATCACGTCCCTCAATCTGCTGGCAATGCCCCTACTTATGCAGCCCAAAACATCATTAGCCTTCTTGGCAACAAGGACACACTGTTGACTCATATCGAGCCCCATATCGAGCCCCAGGACCAACCTTTAGGGCACTCCACTTGATACCAGCTGCCAGCTAGACATGGAGCCATTGATCACTACCCATTGAGCCCGATGATCTAGCCAGCTTTCTATCCGTTGTGTCAGAGCTCTGACATTGCCCCCGTGGGTCCTGTGCTTCTAGGCAGTTTATGCTAGCCTCAGTGGCTCACTGTGACCCTCCACGTAGCCCTTCTCTCTCTAAGGCCAGGGTTACAGTCTACTGAGCCGTTTTCATCATAGGCCAGCAAAGAGGTTGGTGAGAGAACTCCCACTCTGTTGTTCCTGGGGGCTTATTTCAGAACAGTTTAGCATCCTGTCCTGACAGGGGCCTGACTTCCCCTCCCAGGAGATGTTCCTGTAGTGGTGGGTTGAGGGGAACCTGGGCCCACCCTCTACTCCGGGTTCCAGCCCAGGGACCCTAATGGTAGCAGCTGTTGGCAGCCAACCTTTCACTGCCAGAGTTGCTACATTTCCCTGGGCCACTTCCCCACAGCTCTCCTGCTTCTCCCTTCTTCACTCTTACCTTAGGGCTCCCTTATCAATGGTTTTGAGGGTGTCTTTATTAAGCAACTCAGCCTGCACTCCTCTTCTCGGTGCCTGGCTCTCCCTATACTGACTGGAGGTGAGCCTTTTTATAGTATCCTAGCCGGGGCTAATCTGAAAGTCAGGTGCGTCACAGAGTGATCTTGGTGGCCAGGCGCTCGCTCTTTGGTTATCGGTGGCAGCCACCGAACGCGGCGGC
>NC_133775.1:67858775-67923535 GCF_003597395.2 Chelonoidis abingdonii | reverse complement strand
ACCAGGGGGCCCGGACCCACCCCCTGGAGCCCAGACCCCCCCCACGATAGAACCAGGGGGCCCGGCCCCTCCCCCCGGCTAATGAAGTTTTTTCATTTAACACTCTCCTCCAGGAGTTATCTTTTAAGAAGAGAATTGAAGATTGAAAGCAATCTTTATTCTATTAAGTGAAAGCAAAAAGGGCACTGCAAAGCAACATACATACAGCTATGTTAAGGCCCCTTCTTGCATCATGTGAACCAATCACCTCCTAGCATTACAAGCACTGCAATCCCAAGCATAGCAACAAATATTAGTTGATTTCAGCTTCAAATTGTTGCCTCAAGACATCCCTGATCCTTATGGCCCTGCGCTGTGCCCCTCTAATAGCCTTGGTCTCTGGCTGTTCAAACTCAGCCTTCAGGTGCTGAGCCTCTGCAGTCCCCATCAGTGGAAGCTTTCACCCTTCCCTTCACAAATATTATGGAATGTACAGCATGTGGCTACAAGCATAGGAATATTGTTATCGGCAAGGTCCAGCTTCCCATACAGGCATCACCAGTAGGCTTTTAAATGGCCAAACGCACACTCAACAGTCATTCTGCACTTGCTTAGCCAGTTGTTGAACCGTTCCTTGCTGCTGTCAAGGTGCCCCGTGCATGACTTAATGCCACAACATTAAGGGGTAAGCGTGGTCTCACAGGATCATAATGGGCATTTCGACTTCCCCTACGGTGATCTTCTGGGCTGGGAAGAAAGTCCCTGTTTGCAATTTCTTGAACAGGCCAGTGTGCCGAAAGACATGTGAGTCATGCACCTTTCCAGACCACCCTGCGTTAATGTCCACGAAATGCCCACGGTGCCCCACAAGCGCCTGGAGAACCATTGAGAAATATCACTTGTGATTAATGTACTTCGTGGCTAGGTGGTCTGGTGCTAGAATTGGAATGTGCGTGCCATCTATCACACCTCTGCAGTTAGGGAAGCCCATTTGTGCAAAGCCATCCACAATATCACGCACGTTGCCCAGAGTCACAGTCTTTCAGAGCAGGATGTGATTAATGGCCCTGCACACTTCCGTCAACACACTCCAATGGTCCACTTTCCCACTCCGAACTGATTCGCGACCAATCGGTAGCAGTGTGGTGTAGCCAGCTTCCACAGTGCAATTGCCATGCGCTTCTCCAATGGCAGGACAGCTCTCATTCTCAAATCCTTCAGGGCTGGGGCAAGCTCATCATACAGTCCCATGAATGTAGCTTTCCTCATGCAAAGGTTCTGCAGCCACTGCTCGTCATCACAAACATGTATCACAATGTGATCTCACCACTCAGTGCTTGTTTCCTGAGCCCAAAAGCGGTATTCCACTGTGGTCAGCACCTCCATGAATGCCACAAGCAATCTAGTGTCGTAGCTACTCCGCATGGCAAAATCAATGTTGCACTCCTCTTGCCTTTGTAGTTTAAGGAATAACTCCACTTCAAAGCATGACGTGTTGGTCAGAGCAGTTTGGGATCCATTCCTGCAGCCCGAAAGAGGCAGGGCATGCACTACACAAACCACTGAAAGATGACACCAAATGCGAATGGAAGCACAGGGTTTGCTGGGATGCGAAGCAATGCATCACAGGGGATTGGGACAGGACCCAGGATTCCCCACCTTCCCACAAGTCTTAGAGGCAAAAGAGAAAGAGGTGCTCTGTGGGATAGCTGCACAGGGTGCACCATTCCAAATACCACTGCAAGTGCCATAAGTGTGAACACGCTATTGCACAGGCAGCTGTCAGAGTGAACACAGAATGGTGGTTTCCTTTCTGCACTCTCTGAGCGGTGCTTTAACTGTAACTGTAACTTTGCCTGTGTAGAAGTGCCCTAGGAATGGACAGGTCCTTCCAGAAGCAACCCTAGAAGCAGCCAAGCTTAAGAATGTGATCTGGCAATACATTCACAGAGTCGGAGATTATAAAGTAAATGGGACCACAGTGATCATCTACTCTGCCCTCCTGCATAACACAGGCTGGAGAACTCCCCCAGAATAAATCCTGCTGGAATCAGAGTGGATTTTTTAGACAAGCATACAATTTTGATTTAACACTTTAAGAGGATGCTTAGCAGCTGTCATAGAATCATAGAATCATAAAATATCAGGATTGGAAGGGACCTCAGGAGGTCACCTAGTCCAACCCCCTGCTCAAAGCAGGACCAATCCCTCACAATGCCTAGCTCGAGACAGCACTTCACTTCCATGGGAACTATATTCATTTTGATAAGTGACTAGTAAATACTTTACTTCCTTCTGATGTTTTTTTAAAAGAAGTTTCATGAGACTTGTATAAAATGCCTCTTACAGAATTTCCCTGGTCTGATGTTTAGATTAAACTAAGGATCAGAAAAGAAATTGATAAAGAGGAGGGGAAAGCAGCCTTTGAAAAACACTTGAAGGCCTTTCTCTAAACCTGTTGGGGAATCATATCTGAACGTCAGTCAGGTCACCTTTCTGGATACCTTCCTCTGTTCTTAGAATAAAACTAGTTGGTCCCCTTTATTTTCTATTTAAATCTGTTCAATCTAGTCCCAGGCAAAGGAGATGCAGTGGGGTAGAGTTAATGACTGGAGTTCCCTAATATGGTCTTTCTATATCTGCTATAGTCCTAGAGGTGTAATTATCTTTAGCCCTGTACATTAATCTAAATGTTGACTGCTGTCTCATTGCTTTTTCTTTCCTTTATTTATTGATTTTTCTTTCGATTTCTCTCCCTCTTTTTAATGATTTCTAAATTTATGATGACCTAGTGCTGAAGGAATGTTATAGAATAACAAGAAAAAAGAGTCTGATGCTGTAATGAGTTTTTTGCACCTTGCTACTTTTTCGTTATTAGAGATGCTGCAGTGTCTCCATTTTACATTTGCAAACAACTTCCAGTAGAAAGCCCTACATTTGACCCTTCCTATACAACTTTGGATTGGAAAATTGGTTTGGCCTTCAGATGGTCAGACTTTCTCAGCAGGCCAAGGAAAACAATTCTGCAAAGCTTGAAGAGAATGTGTCCTCCAACTGTTTGTGAATTACAGATCATTTAAACATTACCTTGATTTCAAAGGTTGATTTCTTTCTAACTTTCCTTTGGCTCCTTCTAACAAATGGCTTCTTAATTACCCTTCACATTTTCCATACTCTCAAATCTCCTGAGGAAATGTGTGTTCCTGCTACACTAGAGGAAAATATGTTTTAATTAAGCAAACTTATTAATGGGCTATGTTGTAGAGAGTTCAGGGCCCAATCTTGCTTACCTTGATTTAAAGAGCAGATTGGGGCCCAATCCACCTAACACTGCTGTCATTGGAGATTTTTTGGCCAGTGCCTTCAATGGAAGCAGAATCTCTCTCATGCACTATTTGTGACATAAAGGCATTTCTACAGATGACAAAGAGTGGGATCTTCTCTTAGCTCAAATGGTAGAGCCCCTCTGTTGCCTCATCATGGAGAGGGAATAATTTCTCCATTACTAAGGCTTACAACCCCGCTCCCCATAACAACCCCAGAAACGATATCTGCACACTGTCCAATACGTAAGGTTAATTCTCATGTATGACTAGAAGTTTTCCTAAAACAATTTATTAATTTTGAATGCTTTCTGAGATAAAACGCTTTAAAATGTCTCCTTTTGCATAGTTTCTAGGTGTCCTTTGATATGTCCAATGAAATCACACCACTTGATTTGAAATATTAAAAGATTTCAGCACTGGCTACCTATCAAAAGTACCTAATCGGGCCCAACTACCACCGAATCTAAGCACTTCACAGTCTTCAGCCTATTGATCCTCACCACACCCCATGAGATTGTGAGGTGCACAGATACTATGATAATGGAGACTATATAACTTGCCTACATAGGCTTAGATCCCCCAAGGTATTTAAGCTCCTAAATCCCATTGGTTCCAGTGGGAGTTAGGAGCCCAAGGCCACACAGGGAGTCTTGGCACAGAAGGCAATTAAACCAGGTCTCTCTGGCTAGCAGCCCTGGCCCATCCTTCCATTCTAATAGCTCACAAGGGAAGACATTTCCAAGGGCAGGGATAGTAAAATGTTTCAGAACTGGCCAATAGTTCAGAAATGGTCGTGACTATCTCTCAGTGAAGCCAAAGGAAAATTAAAACCCAGTGAGAGAGAATGTTTTCACTGTTAACTGCCAAATGGACTATGGCTATTTTCCAAGGGAATTATTGGCCTGGAAATTCCTGCCTGGCTCAGCACTAGAAAGGAGAGTCTGCCCACTACATAATGGAAGAGCCCTGCCCCTGCTCCTCCAGACCATGCAGAGGTGCTCTTACTATTATGTATTTATTAAGTGCCAACAACGTGAATGGTCTTGTGTGAGACTTAACATTCAGCAGATCTCCAGGATATGGAAGAGCTGTGTCAGGCACCCAGGGTTGGCACAACAAAAGCTGCTGCAGATCTGGGTTGTTACACACTGGCCAAGCAGTATCTGGGCCCAGGCCTGCACTAGCTGGCTGTGTAATGGCAATGACCAAAGTGCATGCACAGGGTGGGGATTTTCACGCCCAGGACCATTTTTGTTGATTTAGGTTAGATCTCTCAGCGGGTGCAACTCAGTGTCGCTCCTCTGGCTTCACCAGCTGTTATGTGCATTTCTCTCTTTTCAGTGTTGTGAAGAGTGACAGGGCCCAAGATCTCCAATTCACTCTGCTCTTTATAGATCAGCAGTTCCACATGTCATGAGCAAAGGCACAGGGGCAATGTGCGCTTCACAAAGGATCTCATCTGAAGCAGAACAGAGTCCTCTTCTTCATCTGGAATGCATTAGCATCACTCCAGTGCACCAGCACTCAATGATTTGGAATAGTTATTACGTAGAATCATAGAATATCAGGGTTGGAAGGGACCTCAGGAGGACATCTAGTCCAACCCCCTGCTCAAAGCAGGACCAATTCCCAACTAAATCATCCCAGCCAGGGCTTTGTGAAGACTGACCTTAAAAATCTCTAAGGAAGGAGGTTCCTCTACCTCCTAGGTAACCCATTCCAGTGCTTCACCACCCTCCTAGTGAAAAAGTTTTCCCTAATATCCAATCTAAACCTCACCCACTGCAACTTGAGACCATTATTCATTCTGTCATCTGGTACCACTGAGAACAGTCTAGATCCATCCTTTTTGGAACCTCCTTTCAGGTAGTTGAAAGCAGCTATCAAATCCCCCCTCCTTCTTCTCTTCGGCAGACTAAATAACCGTAGTTCGCTCAGCCGCTCCTCATAAGTCATGTACTCCAGCCCCCTTAACATTTTTGTTGCCATCTGCTGTACTGTTTCCACTTTTTCCACATCCTTCTTGTACTGTGGGGCCCAAAACTGGACACAGTACTCCAGATGAGGCCTCACCAATGTCAAATACAGGGGAATGATCACGTCCCTTGATCTGCTGGCAAGGCCCCTACTTATACAGCCCAAAATGCCATTAGCCTTCTTGGAAACAAGGGCACACTGTCGACTCATATTCATCTTCTCATCCACTGTAACCCCTAGGTTTTTTTCTGCAGAACTGCTTCCTAGCCATTCGGTCCCTAGTCTGTAACATGAGATCTTGAAAGCATGGACACATCAAAGACTATTAGCTTGAGATGCGCCAGATGTTATGGATGCATAGGATATGCATAGTCCATTGTATCAATGAGTATTTTGTATCAATAAGCTGGAGAAATGTGGGCTTAGCAGAACTACCATTAAGTGGTAAGTGGTTAAACAATTGCAAACAAAGAGTAACTATTAATGTCATATAGGAAAGAGGTCTCAAGTGGAATTCCACTGGGATCTGGGCTGAGCCCAGTGTTGTTTAATGTCTTTGTTAATGACCTAGATATAGGAATAGAGAGCAGACTGATCAGATTTGCAGATGACACAAAGCTAGGGGAGATTGCCAACACTTTGGAGGACAGAACTTAGATTCAGAGGGATCTTGATAAATTGAGTCAGCAATGCGATGCTATTGGGAAAAAAAGCAAATACAATTTTCAGTTGTATTAATAGAGGCATAGCATGCAAGTCGTGGGAGGTGATAGTACCATGCTACTCAGTGATGGTTAGGCGTCAGCCAGAGTACTGTGTCCATTTTTGGTCACCAATATGTAGAATATGTACAGAAATTGGAAATGATCCAGAGGCAAGTGATAAAGATGATCAAAGGAAGGGAATGCAAGCCATGTGAGCAAAAGCTGAAGGAATTGTATATATACCGTTTGAAAAAGAAAAGATTAAGGAGAGATTTGATAGCGGTATTCAAATGCTTGAAAGGCTTCCATAAAAAAGATGGAGAAAAGTTGTTTTTCTCTTCCCACCGAGGGCAGGACAAGAGGCAATGGGTTCAAACTACAACACAGCAGATTTAGACTAAATCTCAGGAAAAACTTCCTATCTCCCTGGAGGTGGCTTCAAAGGTCTGAGAACAGAAGTACATTGGCATCTCCCTCCCTCCTAGAGAAGGTCCAAAAGGTGCCACAAAAACACTTACACAATTGCATTTTTAATACCATAGACTCCCAAAGGGGTTACCCCTAGTTCAATAAGGGTTAACTTCACTCAGTCACATTTAGCCTGCTCACCCCATGTATTCTGTGGCTGTTTTCTAATCCTGCAGCTGGTTCCAAGCAGGCAGACTCCTGCAACTGTACCTGCACCTGCACAGCATGTCACTGAAATCAGTGGGGCTCTGTTTGCATATGCAGAGGCCAGCTACAGCAAGAGAGCTGCAGGACTGGGGTCTTAATCTGTAAGGCCCAGATCCTCAACGGGATTTAGGTACCTAATGCTCAGTGCGAGTTAGGTGTCTAAACACCAATGGGAGTTAGGTGCCTAAATATCTTTAAGGCTCTGCACCTAAACTCTTTAGGGCAGGGAGGGCATGTGCCCATCTCCAAGCACACTGATAAATAATGGTAATGTCTATAGTGTGACTAAAGCTGTGGAGTTGAATAAACACAAGTAGCTGTTTTTATTTAATACATAGTGGATCTCTGCTGTCATTTCATGCTGAGTATAGAATCCTCTTTATTGCATGGAATATAGAAGCCTAATGCTCAGGCCCTGAGATAACTGCAGGTTAAACAAGAGAGGAAATAGAGCCCTCCATTGTATTAAGAGCCCATAGGGCACACACTGCAGCAGTAGGTATCTGAGCTGTCATTGTATCCTTCCCTTTGCACCTGTCTTAGTGACACCTCCAGAGCTCCGGGGCAGTGTTCCCGGAGGCACCTAGTCCTTTAACTTGCTTAGCAAAGTAGCACCATTCCTCTGGAGGAAACATTCACTTTGCAGGAATGAAACTTCGCTGTTGTACAATGTGCTCCCTGAGTGACTCCCAGAGCAAGTCTTACTCATTTCCAACACAGTCTGTATCTACATGGTGTGTCTCAGTGGGGTTTGCCTAGTTTATGAAAATCAGTTTTTTGCACCCCCAGCCAGAGAACTTGTCCACGTATCAAGAGTTCCAGAGGGAGTATTTGTTTCCTCTCCTTTTTTTTCCACATGGAATGTGATGAATAGTTCAGAATAAACATGTTGTTCTCAGGGTGGATTAAAGCAACAGGGCTACTAGTTCTCAGAGGTTTTTCCACTTTTAAAAAATCTAGGCATGAAGCCAACTGAAGGGGGCCTGGTAATGTTTCAATGACTTAAGGCTTGTTATGAGGATGACAATGATCAATTGCTTTCCAGGGCCACCAAGGATAGGACAAGGAGCAAGCGGCTTAATCTACACCAAGGGAGATTTAGCTGGAACTTCCACATGGAGTTTGCCAGCCCCTAGAACTCTGGATGGGGTCTCTAGGGGATCCTACCCAAGGGATTACAACAATAATGACCACTGCTCCCTGACTCATCTCAGGGGTGGGGACAGCATGACCTAGAAACTCCTACAAGGCCAATAGGGTGGCTTCTGCAAGGGGTGTTCTGGACAAGCAGTTTGCGGGGCCAGTTATGAGCCAGGCTGCTTGGCCCCTTAGTGGGCAGGGACAGACTGATTCAGAGACAAAGGGACAGGTTTGGTTTCAGTTTGGGGCTGTTTGAGCTGGGAGTTGAGCAAGAAGCAGACCAGCTCAGGGAGTCTCTGATTAACTCCCCTCTCCACAAAGGACATCTCTGCCTTGCTGTGGGATCCAATGCATGGGTCAGGTAGCTCCAGCCCTGCAGAGACCAGCATCCAGAGTGGCAGAGATCCAACCCAATGCCAGCTATTGAGAGCCAGCCGAGATCCCCATAGGACCCCAGACCAGGGAGTCAGGAGGAGACCCTGCCTCATCCAGGGATGAAGATGCTGTAAGAAGACTCTCTTGTTTGTTTAAGCAAACCAACATTCACAGCACTTGTCTCTGGACTCATCCCCAATGTGCAGGGCCAGCTTCAGGCACCAGCTGAGCAAGCAGGTGCTTGGGGTGGCCAAGTGGAAGGGGCAGCATGTCGGGCTCTTCGGCAGCGGGTCCCTCGGTCCCTCTCAGAGGGAAGGATCTGCCTCTGAATTGCCGTCAAAGAAGAAAGAGTCCTGGTGGAGCTGCTGCTGATTGCGATCGTGGCTTTTTTTTTTTTCCCACCGCTTGAGGCAGCAAAAACCCCTGGAGCTGGCCCTGCCAATGTGCTATCTGTGTAGGAAGGTGCCAGGACGGGATCTGGGGGTGGGAAGAGCTGAATGAGTTAAGAGGTGGGGGACTTGATTTGTTGATGTTTTGGTGCTTATTAGTGAACCCTACCTCTTCCCTTCCTCAGATCCTATTTTCCATTCCTAGTAAAGTCCCTTTTCTTTTATATTGTTATTTTGGGATGTGTAATTTTTTACTGGGTTTTCTGTTTCTTATGTACTATGTGTTCTACTCCTAGCCCATTAGTACCATTATTCAGTGTCCCAAAGGACAGAGCCCCTTGTGTCCCAAGCATAGTGAGGAGTCACCTTGGGTGGAGGCACCAGGCATCAGAAAAAAGAATCCAGGACCCAATCCATTTGAGGAGTGAGGAGAAGCCACTCTGAGTAGCGTGCATTAGCGAGGAGGTTTGAGCCATACCTTGGTTAGATATGAGGGAAAATGTTCTAGCTTTCTAACTCTAAGTTGTTGAATAGGGTTCCAAGGGGGGTTGTGGAATCCCCGTCACTGGAGGGTTTTAAGAACAGGGTAACAAACACCTGTGGGGGATGATGCAGGTTTACTTCGTCCTCCCTCAGCACAGGAGGATAGATTAGATGACCTCTCTTTGTTCCTTCCAGCCCTACATTTCTATGACTGCTGGCATCTCAAGGAGGCAGAAAGTAACAGTTGTTTCCCCTAGAAAGTAACAGAAGCCAGAAAATAAAAGCTTTGTTCTCTCTCATTTGTTAAATATTAGTTTGGTTCCCTTGTGATTCCTACAGTGACACAATCTAGAGCCAGGGCGTCATACATATGGCCCCCAGAGCAGATCCAGTTGTCGCAACCCTTCCCTCTGGCCCATAGCTTAGAGGGACCATCAGGAAAAAGGAGTGAGTGAGCTGGGGAGGAGGTCCCCACATCCCTACTTCCCTCAGCAGCAGATGTTCATACAGATGGTGGCATAACACCACAGAGGCCTGGCTCGGAGGATGCTCTTTCCCAGCTGAGTCCGTTCTCCCTCCCCTCTGCTCCAGCCCCACAATTCAGGCTCAGAGAAGAGGCCACTTTTTCAGTCTCCCCATCCCCTGCAGCAACAGCTGTCAAGCTCCATGGACCCTGGGGAGGGATGCTTCCCTATCCACCCAGAGAACAGCATCTAGAGGGGAAATCCTTTAGGGGGAAGAGGAGTACAGAATTACCACTCAAAGGGAAAGGGAGGATCTCCCAGAAAGGAGGAAGTAGGTAAGGAAAAGATAGGGTCAAAAATAAGTGGGACTGGGGGCTGAATGGTCATTGTGGGAATACACAGCAGAGTGAGAGGATGCACAGATGATCTTATAAAAACCTTTTGAAAATGCTTTCATCATTTTCAATGCACTATTGAACTTGGCCAGCTGAAGATACACATTGTGCACAAAGCTGCAAAATTTGCCCCTTGGCAGTGAGAGTTTTTATTTCCAGGTTACAGCCCCCAGTTTGGAGAGTAAGAATGCTGTGGGCACCGGAAGAGTTAATGTGCTGGTTTTAGCAGCTGTGTGGTTGAGTGGCCAGGACTCTGTACTGGGAGGCAGGAGACACAGGTTCTAGTCCTTGTTCTTCAGTTAGCCTGGGATTGCTAGGTGCTACCATCATTATAACTTGGAGCACATGGTGCTGTTTATTTCCTTTGTTATTAGCAATGTCAACGATACCACCGACTATGTGGTCGCTCCCCAGAAAGGGAGGAAGCTTGTTGCAAGATAAGAACAACTCAAAAAAACCTGCATGGCATAAAAAGGACTAAGCATCACAATGCCATGAAAGTTCCAGCCAGAAATGGGAACTCCCATTCCACAAAAGCAGCAGAGAATCCTGTGGCACCTTATAGACTAACAGACGTTTTGGAGCGTGAGCTTTCGTGGGTCTGACAAAGTGGGTATTCACCCACGAAAGCTCATGCTCCAAAATGTCTGTTAGTCTATAAGGTGCCACAGGATTCTCTGCTGCTTTTACAGATCCAGACTAACACGGCTACCCCTCTGATACTTGATCCCATTCCACAAGAAATTCTGAAATTTAAAAGAATAACTGTTCCAAAATGGAACGAAAATGAAACGTGAAATTGAGAATTCCAGAATTTCCTTTTGAAAAGCTGACCTGACATTGCATTTCAACCTTTTTGAGATGTTTCTGAGGCTCCCTGAGCAGCCCACCAGATGTGGAGCCAGGCAGCTCAGGAAGACCTGAGAGCCTCAGCTCAGGCACAGTCTATCTGGTGGGCTTCCAAGGAACCAGAACCCCTGGGAGCCCAGCTGTCAAGAAGCCACAAGATCAGGAGTTGGAACTCCCAGTATTTCCAGGCTCTTGGCTGCCCATTATAGACCCTGCTGGTGTCCTAGGCATAACTCAGAGTATGAATCAGAGTAGGCCTTGGCTACACAGTAATACACCAGGTATTGGCTAACCAGGTAAGCACATTCCTGACCAGAGAGGATGGTACAAGAACACCCAGAGTTCTCAAGTAACTACATAAACAAACTCCCAAGAGATGGTACAGGAACACACCGACCCTTGTCAGATAAGGACTGAGTCACAGGGTAATGGATGAGGAGGTTTTGTTCTAAATAGCAGGTACAAGGATAAGTGTGGTAACTGACACCATCTGGGGTGCAATACACAACCTGTTTGTATCAATGTATAAAAGGAGAAATCATAGGAGGCACCTCTTTGTATCAGCCAAGGGGACAGCATCCTGTTATGTTGACTGAGCCTTTACTTTGTCACTGTCATACCTGTGTTAGTGTCCCTGCGACTCATACGACATGGTACTACTAAGATGCTTTGCTGACAATAAACCTGGCCAAGCGCCTTCGCCACCAAACCAAGCCTGCAATCTTTCTTTACACATAACCTCGAGGTCTGCTGAATCAGCAAGCTGTATTCCCTAGCCTAGTGTAGCTAACACTGGCCCTCCAAGAACAGCAGACACTTGCGGCATTAACAACTCTGCACCATCAGCAACACACCATAGCACTAACACCACTCATCAGTCTAACAGTTAGGCTCCAGAGGAGCTGGAATACTGGAAGTCCAAGCCAGGTGGGCTGCCGATGAGTGGGATGGGCAATCTGGCAGGCAGGTGTTGAAACTACCTGTCAGGCAAGACTCCCTCTGAAACTTCAGCCTGGTTTCCGCTGAAATTCATCCAAATCAATAGGTGGTTTTGATTTTGACAAACTGGCTTTTTCCACAGAAAAACATCACTTGGGAAAACATCTAAGCACTGAGTGCCAACGCTCTGAAAGCAGCATCACTGCAGCATTGCCAGCGCACACGGCTTCCAGTGCAATATGAGGGAAGGGTGAGTAGGAACGTGGAGAAGCAGCAGTGAAACAATTTGCACCAGATGATCTACAGCAATAGCCCTGCATTTGATGTCCAAAATGAAGCACAAGTTAAAGTAGCTTGAGGCAGCAATAATGTGTTACAGTCTGAGCATTAGCAGTGATAATACAAGCCAAGTAGAGCTGGGTTGACCATGGGAAGAAAGAATCTCCAGGAAAAGTCTGACTTATTTAAAAACTGAAAACTAGCAAAGCCCACGTTATTGGTGTTTGGACCAAAAGCTGACATTTTCCATAGAAAGCAGACACATTTCGCAAAAAGAAACAAACAAAAAATTGGCTTGTCAAAAGCCCACTATTCCATTTGGGAAAAAAAGGTTGGATGGAAAACGGTGTAGTCCTAGTGCCACTATGTGCTTGTTTTACTGTCACCTTGTCCTCCAATGAAAATCGGTGGGAGCTGGATACCTTTGTGCTTTTGAAAATTACCCCCTCTGTGCCTTGCGATATGTCTATACTGCAATTGAAGGGTGAAATACTGGAGCTAACTGGAATCTAGCTAGTTTGGGAACTGGAGCATTGATGCTGCAGCAGCACGTGCTTCGGCACAGCCCAGCCCTGCAAGCAGTTACCCAGGGCTCTGGATGGGCTTTACAGCTAGCATGGACGTTTGTGCTGCTGCAGTTTTGTTGCTTTGGTAGATTAAAGCTAGTTTGGGTCTCAGTTTTCACCTTTGTAGGATAGACATAATAATACAAAGTCCCTGCTCCATGGGGTGGGAGTGGGGATGCAGAAACTCAACTCACCAAGTTTTTAATTAACACATTTTTCATCAAGTCAGAGGCAGAGGTTTTGAGGGGCAATGTATTGGTGGACTCTGAGAAGCAGTATGGCCTAATAGATTGAGAATGGGACTGACAGACAGGAACTGAGGAGTTCCCTGCTTACTGATTGCCTTAAATACAGCAGTTCCCCTTTCTGTGCCTCAGTTTCCTCACTGTAAAATGGGGACAATGATACTGACCCACCATTAGTAGGACTGAGGCTATTGCTGTTAATGTGACAAACCCATATTCCCACCAATCGGCTAGCCATGCAATACACACTGGGGGATACAGTGATTACAGGGGAAAATAAATGAAGTTATTGCTGCCACCAAATTAATTGTCCCATTCAGTGTTCCATCACTAATGGTCATCTCCTTGAGAATCCAGTCACATAACTGAGAGGCCTTCATGCCAGACTCCGTTCCTCTTTTGTTGTATTGCTACAGTTAGTTAAAATAGAGCTGTCTCTACAGGGCGGGAAAAGACAGACCAAGATCAGATGTATTTACCGAGCCTGTCCTGTCACTGGAGCTCCAAGAAGATACACACCTGGAAATAGTCTTGAAAACACACACATTTCAGCTAACACTGAGATGACTAGAAGACCCAATCTTTCAGTAAGAGTCTAGGAGCCACACTAAGCAGCAAGAGGCAGTGCATAGCTGTGTTGCCCAGGAGCGGATGAGGATCCGGATGGTGGCACAGAGATTGTCTTGCTCCTGGTCTCCTCCTCTACCCCCCAACTCTGGGAGGAAAGAGAAAGCAATGTGACCTGTGCTTGGCACAAATGACTGCCACCTCTTCATTGTCTCAGCTGTGCTGGCTACATTTGTAGGACCTGAGCCAGGTGCCACCTACTCCTGGCCGCCCTTGCCTGTCTGCATAGGATGGTTCATAGTAGTCCTTCAGGGGCTGTTTTCCCCCACCTATGCTTCTATCTGCTGTGTGGATAGATGACACAGGGAAACAAAGCATTCCCTTACTCATCTGCACAAGTGCATTACCAGGGTCACAGTCCAGCCCCAAATAAACTGATGCTGATCTGTCAGAGTTTCCAATTTCCTTATCTATGACCCTATGCCATGGGGTTATCCTACTTCCATTCTTGGTCCAGAGATTTGAAGAAGCCCACGTAGTCAATCAGGCAGGTTGATCTGCTTTTCATTCTTTTGGAGGGACAACTGAGTCCTGTAGAGAAGATTGGGATTTGGCTTGTGTTTTCAGCTTCTCTCCCTCCCATACATCCTAGATTTTGTCCCCTACCATCTTGATAACATCATGCCTTGAAAAGAATGTTCTACAGCAGCTGTCCATCCAGATTCACATATTGCAGTAGGAATGTTAAGTGTCGTTGTTGTCATGCTTGATTTAATAAGTATTGCTATAGGTTCTGGGAACCCCATAAGAATTTCATAAAAATCAAAGAAGGGCTCACAGATCAAAATTCATATTTGAATCCAGATGTCAAGGTCCAGGCCTGGTGGTGTAATTCAACTATTATAAGGAAGGGATCAATCTTCAAATCTGATCTGAATTTGAACCAGTACCCCACTCCCCTGATATGCAGTAGGAGTAGGGAGGTGATATTATCTCTGTGTACAGCATTAGTGAGAGTATTACTGGACTAGCATGTCTAGTGCCTGTGTCCACACTTCAGAAAGTATGTGGACAAATTGGAAATGGCTCAAAAAACAGCCACAAGGATAGGGATAGTTCGAAGCCTGGAAAATCTGCCTGATAGCGAGAGGCTAAAAGATTGAGGGACTTCAGCTTAGCCATGAGAATGTTAACGGCTGACAGTTTGTGAATATCTGTATGGGGAGATGATTTCCGACACTAAAGGGCTATCTAATGTAACAGACAAAGGCAGAATAAGATCCAAAGGAAGGGAACTCAAGTTACATTCAGACTAGAAATAAGGTGATATTTTTGAAGGGAATTGCCCATTGAAACAATTTACCCAGGGATATGGTGGAGTCACCATCATTTGACATATTTAAATCAAGACTCGGCATCTTTATGAAAGTGATCCTCTAGCTCCACCACTGTTACTGAAACTGATGCAGCAAACAGTCAATGCATTTCTATGGTCTGGGCTATTCAGAAGGTCAGAACAGATGATCATAATGGTCCCTTCTGGCCATAAAATCTATGAATTGAATAGTTCAGGAGCGCGGGTTTCAGATTCTGTTGTTGGGTTTGCCCATCGCTTGTAGAAATATGTTCCTAAATATATAAATACATGAGCACACTGAAGTTCTTGGAAGTTCTAGAATTGGAAGGTTTAATTCTCTCTGCTTCCTCCCTCAGTTGGAGAACAGGCTGTGCAGCAGCAGAACACATTACTGCAGCTTACTCACCAGTTGTAGCCATTGTTCTTTAGCAGCATTTCTCTTTGTTAGATTGGGGAAATTTGATTTTTTTTTAAATCTATTTATAGAGAAACATTCCCTGCCGCCAGCTGATAAGTTAAAAGGGTAAACTGTGAACTAAAATGCTTGTTTTTTACCAGAGCTCTTTCCCAGTGGGTAATGGAACACTCAGGGAGGGGAGACAGCTGAGAAACTACTTTTTAAAATTACAGATAAATGCTGCTTCTACTTCGTATTTCTTGCAATTGGGTTTATATTTTCCCATGGACCATTTTAATGCCACAGGAGTCTTTTCTGTAGTCATGTGGCACTAAATTCAGCTCTCCGTCATGCAGGTCAAAGGGAGTGGCTTTTTTGTTATAAGATGAAAAGCTCATGGGAGTCTAAGGGTACGTCTACACTATGGGATTATTCCGATTTTACATAAACCAGTTTTATAAAATAGATTGTATGAAGTCGAGTGCACGCAGCCACACTAAGCACATTAATTCTGCGGTGTGCGTCCATGGTCCGAGGCTAGCATCGATTTCCGGAGCGTTGCACTGTAGGTAGCTATTCCGTAGCTATCCTATAGTTCCCGCAGTCTCCCCCCGCCCCTTAGAATTCTGGGTTGAGAGCCCATTGGCTGATGGGGCAAAAATCATTGTCGCGGGCGGTTCTGCGTAAATGTCGTCAGTCATTCCTTCCTCCGGGAAAGCAACGGCAGACAATCATTTCGTGCCCTTTTTCCCTGGATTGCCCTGGCAGATGACATAGCACGGCAACCATGGAGCCCATTCAACTTTTTTTTTTTACAGTCACTGTATGTGTACTGGATGCCGTGGACAGAGGCGATACTCCAGCGCTACACAGCAGCATTCATTTGCTTTTGCATGATAGCAGAGACGGTTATCAGTCGTTCTGTACCGTCTGCTGCTGGCATAAATTGGCAAAGAGATGATGGTTATCTGTCCTTCTGTACTGTCTACTGCTATCATGGGTGCCCCTGGCTGAGATCGGTAGGGGTGCAAAAGCAAATAGGAATGACTCCCTGAGTCAGTCCCTCCTTTATGGTTTCTAAAAATAGAGTCAGTCCTGCCTAGAATATGGGGCAAGTGTACTAGAGACCCAGTGTACCAGAAAGCACAGCTGCTCTGTGTCAGATCCTGCAGAAATGATGAGCTACGTGGCATTCACGGGGGTGCCCCTGCAACAACCCCACCCGTTGCTTCCCTCCTCCCCCAACCTTCCTGGGCTACCGTGCAGTGTCCCCCCTTTGTGTCATGAAGTAATAAAGAATGCAGGAATAAGAAACACTGAGTTTTTAGTGACATAAAATGAGGGAGGAGGCAGCCTCCTGGTGCTATGACAGTACAGGCAGGACATTAAGCGGTGCGGGGAGAGAAGCCCAGCATGCCACTGCTATGACAGTCAGGCAGGACAAAATCTTTTCTTTACACAGGAAAGGGAGGGGGCTGATGGAGCTCAGCCCCGTTGCTATGATGAAGATGGTTACCAGCCGTTCTGTATCATCTACTGGAATGACCAGGAGTATTCCTATTTTTACCCAGGTGCCCCAGCCAGCCTCACCTGAAGCCAGCCAGAACACTCACGGGTTGATAATGATGAAACTTTACCAATCCTACTGCACCATCTTCCACCAGGCAGGGGAGAGGCGTGGATACTGTGCCTCACTTCTGCAGCATGACGTCTACCAGCAGCATCATTGACATAGGGTGACATTGAAAGAAGTCAAGAAACAATTTCTTTCCCATTTTCTTTCACGTGGGGGAGGGATAATTGAAGAGTATTCCTGAACCACGCCAGACAATGTGTTTGAACCTACAGGCATTGGAGCTCAGCAAGAATGCAAATACTTTTCAGAGCTGCTGTGGACTGTGGGATAGCTGGAGTCCTCAGTATCCCTCCTACATGAGCGTCCATTGAGTCTCTGGCTTCCCATTACACTTGTCACGCAGCACTGTGTAGCCTGGAGATTTTTTTTCAAATGCTTTGGCATTTCGTCTTCTGTAACGGAGCTTTGATAGAACAGATTTATTTCCCCATACAGCGATCAGATCCAGTATCTCCCGTACGGTCCATGCTGGAGCTCTTTTTGGATTTGGGACTGCATTGCCACCTGTGCTGATCAGAGCTCCATGCTGGGCAAACAGGAAATGAAAATCAAAATTTCACGGGTCTTTTCCTGTTTACCTGGTCACTGCATCCGAGTTCAGATTGCTGTCCAGAGCGGTCACAGTGGTGCACTGTGGGATACCGCCCGGAGGCCAATACCGTCGATTTGCGGCCACATTAACCCTAATCCGATATGGTAATACCGATTTTAGCACTAGTCCTCTCGTCGGGGAGGAGTACAGAAACCGATTTAAAGAGCCCTTTGTATTGATGTAAAGGGCCTCGTAGTGTGGATGGATACAGCGTTAAATTGGTTTAATGCTGCTAAAATCGGTTTAAACGCATAGTGTAGACCAAGCCTAAGTGAGGAAGAGAAATAGTAAAGCAATATAGGATCAGTGGGGTGGCAGCCACTGACTTCTCAATGGCCTGGAATAGAGCCTACACTTTGACTTCTATTTTTTTTCACACTTGGTTAAATTCACAGCATGTCAGAACAAAGTTCAGATTGGGACACACTGTGTTTACACAGTAGGTATCCCAGCCTCTTCTAAATCCAATTCCTTCAACATGATGAAGATTTAAAGGGAAGCATCAAAAATAAAGCAACAGCTGAATTACACTCAGGTTTATGTGCCCAGCCATTCTGCACAGAACAAGCTTTTAACTAACCATTGAAAAATTGTTTCTAGGCTCGCTGACATTTTCCTAGTTCACTGGCATTATCCCAGAATTCATTACAAAAACAATACACAGCAGTGAACCTTTCATTATGCATTCTGTCACAGAATGCAATAGCTACAATGACCCAACAAGCTTCAGAAAGTTTTGTAGACTCTGAAAATATTAAAACGTCTTTCCTTCTGTTCGGCATGCTCCTTGCAGCCTGGTTACCGGGACCACTCACTACATGTTCTGTGCTTAGCTCACTTTTCATTTTAGATTAGCAGCTTACTTGAAGTGCTAAGAAAGTACCATGAACACTGGCGTGTTTTGTATTTTGACTCAGTAAACAGCTGAGTGGGAGGCAACCATCAATGTCTTTCATATCCCCGATGTGAACATTATCTGAAAGTGGTGACTGAACTAGAGATAATTTTTTCTTACATGTTATCATTTTAAAGCATTTTTCTGCAAGGAAGATATATCAAGTGAATACTGCAGTGCTATAAAAAACACCCAGGTATACGAACGCTCATATTGAAACAGTGGCAGAAGAGTTTTCACATAATCTTGCCATCCCACAAAATTTTACATACTCCCATGTATGCAGCACTGTAATGCGGGGGCAGCCTTTGGGATGAAAGGGCAGCAAACAGGCATCCTACAGCAAGGGATTCTGGGTTTTGGTGCCAGTACAGGCCTTGGTGTGCTTTAATTTATAGCAGCCTTCCAAGGTAGGGTGACCATACATCCCATTTTGGCTGGGACAGTACCTTTTTAAAGCCCTGTCCCGGATATCCCAACTTTTTGGGCAAAACTGGGCATTTTTCCCATAAATTGCTCTTGCCAACTGACCATCAATTGGCAAGAGCAAACTGGACAAATGCAGTTTTGCCCAAAAAGTGAGTTTTGACCCAGCGAGGCATGGAGGAACATGCGGCGGAGAGGGGGATGAGTGGCAATGCCAGTCCCATGTGGGTGGGTGGCAGAGGGGGGCCTTGGGCTGGCCCCACGCA
The DNA here is from genome assembly GCF_003597395.2 of Chelonoidis abingdonii. Lineage (NCBI taxonomy): Eukaryota > Metazoa > Chordata > Testudines > Testudinidae > Chelonoidis > Chelonoidis abingdonii. The sequence goes on along the minus strand of NC_133775.1, from coordinate 67,904,614 downwards.
GGCAGAAGGTGCTCGAGGCCCTGCAGTGATGGGTGCCTCAGGCCAGCCCCCTACAGTGTCCCATTTTCCCTTTGGGAAAATATTGTCACCCTATCTTCAGGACACCATATGTGCTGCACTGCATCCCAGAATCCCCCACAATACTCAGTGTTACTTCCCCACCACATCTCCTACTCTGGTGTTTGCAAGGGGGATGGCACAACAGCCCTGCAAATGGTCCCTCAGCTCCGTTTGAGCCCCTGTTCGCCACTGGAGCAATGTATGAGGCCAAGGCAGGTGGCACAATCAGCCACTGGTTTTGTTGCCCTGAATCCTGACTGCACTGAGAGAAGGTTGGAAAACCCCCACTGTACATGCAAAGCTCCAGTCTGTTTAATTAGTACAGGTTTGAGTGATAAACTGACAGGACTGAACTGCTCTTGTTTCTATACACTTGTGAGAGTCACTTGAGCTAATTGCCCCTAATGGCGTTACATACATTAGCTGTAATTCACTCACAGATATTTACAGTAATTATTAGCCAATCTTCAGCTAAATATAGTTCATCACTCATTTATGAGGTTAATGGTAACCTGACACTTAATGTGCTATTAACTAATGAGGAAAAGCAAAGGTCAGATGGTGGAGTTAGGGAGAGACAAGAGTGTGTTTAGATAAGGTGAATATATGCATCTCAGCAAGGCCTGATGGAATTCACCCTAGAGTGCTTCAGGAATTTGCAGAGCCACTGTCACAGTTCTGAGACAGACTGGAGAGGCCCAAGTGGCTTGAAACAGAGCAAACAGAGGGCTCAATCCTCAGGCCAAGGGTCATGTGCATCCAAAACCACCAGCCAGCTGTGTGTCAGGCAACTTATGCTGAGGATGAGCTCCACAGCACAGTGAAGGCAGAAGAGAGGTGGGAGCATTCACAGCCCAATTAACTGGTACAGAACAGGAGGGTGAGGGCTCATCCCAGTACATTTTTCCTAGCTGGGTCAGTCACCAACAGAACAGGTGACTTTTCTAATCCAAACCCTTTTTTTTTTTTTGGGTGGGGAGGGTGAGAAACAAGGCAGCTTAAGGTCAACTGAAATATTTCATGAATTTCTGTCAATTTTGCCAACTTGTTTTGGTCAAAAAAAAAAAAACCTAAAAAAAAAATCTGAAAAAATTGCTTAGAAAATGTCAAAACAAAATGATTCAAAATGACTCTTCCCTTTGAAATTTAGAAAAAATAATTTAAAAAAACATTTTTAAAAAGCTCAAAAGCAAAAAAGAAATTTTTCAGTTTGGGTCAGACTAAATATTTTGTTCAACCCAAAATGTTTTGGTGGGTTGTTTTTTTTTTTTTAGGGATTTTTTTTTTTTTTGGCTTTTTGATTTGTTAAGAACGTTGACAAAAAAAAACAATTTTCTCCCAATTTTTAGAACTACCAGTAAACCAAAAAAATCAATTGATCACAAGGTTCTAGTCTCTACTCAAGCCTGCTCCTTGACTGGGACAGAGGAAGGCGATGATGTTCATCCTGATAGGCCCTCCATCTTCTCTTCCTGGCTGATCTTCCTGCTGCAGCCATCAGCCAGGGAATGTTCTCTTTGGGCCAAGCAACACATTCCCTCTCTTCCCATAGAGCTGGAAAGGAACCCACAGAGCTCCAGCACCAGGACTTTGGGGAGGCACTTTCTCAACGCCTCTGTTGATGTTAATCCGCACTGTTTGTTCTCCGTATACACTACTCAACCTGGGCTGTGTGAAAAAGTTCCTCCTCTGCCTTGGTGGGTTCTGCACTTCCTGGTGGATTTGCTCACCTCAAAGGGTTTCAGCAGTCCTCAGTTTAGCTCCTTTTCTAAGTGGCACAAACCTACCGTTCACTCGGCTAACCTCATCATTGGCCAGCATGGGGAAAAGGAGAACAATCCCTTGCAGTCTCTGCTGGCCCACCTAATGGATCAGAGGACAGGCCAGAGATCATCCCCTCTGGTGGGACCCACAGTCCAGATCAACTCTTCTTATATCAAATAGGGAATTGGGGGAATGGGGGAATCCCAGGCCCAACCTCTACTCTGGTAGAAAAAAAATGTTTCTGTTGAACTATTTTTGTCAAAATCAACAAGATTTTGTTTAAAAAATGGTATTTTTGTCAAAATGGTATTTTTGGATGGAAAACAGTTTCGACAAAAGTATCCCAACAAGCTCTAATTAGGAGCTCCTGTTTTAGTTAGAACACAACTATCTCATCCAGAAGATAGATTCTGAGCCCAGAAGAACCCATAATACATGCACACTGCAGCTGGGAGAATGCTTGTCAGAGGGGGTAGACATGCATTATCTCTGCTCAAGCTGGTGCACTAAAAATAGCAGTGTAGCCAGGGAACTCTTGGTGGCGGCTTTATAGTTCATCTTCCCTTTCTTAGATTCCTTTCTTACATTTCCTAACTGAATTAAAACACTGTTAAATTAAACTAACAAACTATAACAAACACAACAAATGACTGAACAACCTTTCAGGTTGCTTAACACAACCCTTATAAGTCTTGATCAGTTTCTTAGAGTGTTTCAGCTATCGTCACAATCAATGGTATTGCAAAAACCCTATGCGGGCAAGTCCTTGTATATAACAGACAATTAAGTCTCATGATCAATAACAGGATCAGTTTACAAATTATTTTCAACTTGCATGATTGTCATCTAACTGTTCTCAGCCAAGTTCTCAGGTATCTTGAGCAGATCCTTCTGATTCCTGTGTAAAAGTCAGCTTTCATTTGTGATCACTGAGTACAAGTAAGATGGCTCCTTTTTGCTCACTGTGGCTTTGACTACCTGTGCCCATCTTGCCAAATTCTCACAGAGTCTTGGTCTTCTTACTCTGGAAGAGGTCTTGCTCCTTTACTGTAATATTTTGTCTGATTGTACTTTGCCAGTCTTTTCCTCACTGTCACAGGCTCCTGAGTCATCCTTTGTTTTTGTCCCAGGGCTGATAATTGAGTATTTATATGCCAGTTGTAGAAGAGTTCATCGGGTGACTTTCTGAATTGCAGGGGTGTAGCTCTATAATTGTAAAATGCTAAATATGGCTCTTCTCTTGCATCCATTGCTTTTTTGAGCAAGTTCTTCACTATACATGCTACACAGTCAGCCAATCCATTGTCTTGAGGATATCTGACACTAGATGTCTCATGATGAATGTCATACATTTTAGTAAAGCCCAGGCATTCCCTGTTCTTAACCTGTGATCTGTTGTCAGCTATTACTGTTCTTGGAATTCCATCACATGCAAATATAGATTTAATGTGCCTGACAATTGTTGCTGCTGTGGTATGTTCAAGTGAGACTACTCTGGGAAATTGATAAAGTAGTCTGTGACAGAATGGACTAGGCAGAGACACCCCCTGCTGGAGGCCTCAGGGTCCTGCCACACCAGTCCCAGAAAAAGACCAGTGGAGCTAAGTCCTCCAAACATCCTAGAGAGATTGCACAGGAAACAGCCAATCAGGAGGAAGCTGCAAAGGGTTAGCCAATCAGAAGGTTGCAGGCTAGAGTAAAAGGAGCTGCAGAACCAGAGACAATCAGTTCCTTGCTGGAGTCAGAGGAGTGTAGTGGTGCTTCTGGATAGCAAAGGAACTATAACACCTTGGACAGCTCAGTGCTGGCAGGGACCAGGGGAATGAGAAAGAGCTCTTGGCTGGCTGCTGGGCCTGAATACAGAAGACCCCTGAGCTAAGGGTGGAGCATCAGTGAAGGCTGGGGCCATGGGGCAGTGCCCTGAGGAACAGAAGGCAGTTTCATTAATAGGACATGGCAGCATGTAGCTACTATTCTTAGGGTCTTTGGGCTGGGACCTGGAGTAGTGGGTGGACCTGGGTCCTGCACCCCTTCTCCCCCCATAGACCACTGGGGGAGTGGCCTACAAATGGACAGGAATAAACCCCCAGAAGGGGATCTGAACTGTTAAGAGGCCCAGCTGGAGAGCTGGGGCCAGAACAGACAGACAAAGAGGGCAAAACCTTGCCTCCAGGGAGGAAGCCCTGTGGTGCAGACTGATACCAGGGCTAGGACTGGTTAAAGACTGCAGTCACACCTGTCCAGATGGGGCACTCATGAGAAGTGGCTGTCACACCATTACATAGTCCAGTGTAACCAGGTGACCCTGTCCTGCCAAATTTTACATGTCATTTCTGCCTTTGTCCCATGGAACTGCAAGTTGTTTGTGCGATAGCACTGGTTGTTTTTGCTGGGAATCACTGTACATCTGAGACATTCCACTCCTGCTCACCAATTCCTCAATGTCCCTATTCATCTGAGGCCAGAATCTTCTCCCATAAACTTCAATGAGCTTTGGCTCACGCCCATGAAGTGGGAGGAGTCAGATGTCCCTGTTCTCTGCTGACTTCAATTTACTCTCCCTTGAGGAGAATTACATACATACTGAAAGGCTAACTTTGGTTCATGTGGTTCACATCCTTTAGATTCCTGTGAGTGATTCTCATCATTCCCCTTAGCCATCTCTTGACCAAGCCATACCTATTTAGTTCCTTTAATCTCTCCTCTCCCACTGATTTTACAGCCTTTTATTATTGCTCTTTGCTAAGTTCCCTCCAGTTTGCCTGCCAGCTTTTGGCAATGCTGTGCCCAAATGTAAGTATGTTTCTTCCAGTCTCACTGGCACAGTCTAACGCAGGACCATTACTTCTCTGCCCCAGGCACTGCTTAAAATTTTTTTTATTATACTTTTAAAAAAATCCTCCCAAGAACTGCAGAGCAGAAAGATTAATGATTGCTTGGTCAGATCCCATTTAGCTAAATTATCTCAAAAGCAAAGGTACAATTATGTGTTTAACAGGCACCATTTTGGCTGTAGACAAACTTAAATAAGGGAAAACAAAAGGAATGGTTAGCTTTCCGCACCATGTAAACTTCAGTTAATTTGGGCAAGCCAAGGGACATCACTGCTTCCAGCAGTTCCCATTGGCTTGGAGCAGTGAACTGCAGCCAGTGGGAGCCGCAATCGGCTGGACCTGCAGACACAGCAGGTAAACAAACCAGCCCGGCCCGCCAGGGGCTTTCCCTACCCAAGTGGTGTCCCAAGTTTGGGAAACACGGCTTTATAGAGATATGCTTATGAGTGTAAATATGACAAAACTGGAATATGTTTTATGCTAGATATGCCATGTAGCATATCTCACAAAGGTTATGATCCCATTTGTATGCATATATCTTTTTTGTATTCAAAGTTATGAATATTGGCTATGTACTTGTTTGATTTTAAGTAGCCTCAGTGAAGAATTTGGTCAGCTTCTTGAGAAAAGACTATTTTCAGTAAGTGCCCAATCAAGAAACAATTAAACTGACAATGGACTTTGAGAGACGCCGATCCACATCTGAGCTTTCCTGGGAATATTCAAACTAACATGTAAGCAATGGTGTTGGCTTGTAAAGAACTGAGTCATGCATGGACATGTGACTTGCCCATGTGACTCTATCTTGTAGCTGTGATTCTGCATGGGAAAACACAAGGGGTTTCCATCCACAAGAGAGACTATATAAGGCCCTGGGAAACCCCTCCATTTTATCTTCAACTGGCTCAACAGATGGCCTCTCCACCCCAAAGAGATGCCTGAAAGAAACTGGAACAAAGGACAGTAACTACAGGGATGTGAGTGATTGTTCGACCCAAACTAGGAGGAAGTCTAGTCTGTAAAAGGAGCTTATTGAAACATCTCTGAGGGTGAGATCTACCTGATTTAGTTTCTTACTGTATTAGGCTTAGACTTGTGTGTTTTATTTTATTTTGCTTGGTAACTTACTTCATTCTGTCTGTTATTACTTGGAACAACTTAAATCCTGCTGTTTATATTTAATAAAATCATTTTTACTTATTAATTAACCCAGAGCAAGTATTAATACTGAAGGAGCAAACAGCTGTGCATATCTCTCTATCAGTGTTACAGAGGGTGGACAATTTATGAGTTTACCTTGTATAAGCTTTATACAGAGTAAAACTGATTTATTTGGGGTTTCAATCCCATTGGGAACTGGGTATCTGGGTGTTGGAGACAGGAGCACTTCTGAAGCTGTTTTCAGTTAAGCCTGTAGCTTTTGGGGGGGGTGGTTCAGACCTGGGCCTGTGTTGCAGCAGGCTAGCATATCTGGCTCAACCAGGCAGGGTTCTGGAGTCCCAAGCTGGCAGGGAAAATGGTCCCAGAGGTAGTCCCAGCATATCAGGTGGCAGTTCCCAAGGGAGTTTCTGTCATAATGGGTTCAGTCACAGAGACCCCCCTGGGACTGTCACCTGACATGCTGGAATTACCTCTGAGCCCATTTTCCCTGACAGTTTGGGATTCCAGAACCCTGCCTTTTTAAGCATGCTGGCCTGCTGCAATACAGGCCCAGGTCTGGTCCATGCCCCCAAAGCTGCAGATTTTAACCAAAAACTGCTTTCCAGGTCATCTATCTCCACCCCCAGACACCCAGCTCCCAATGGGATCCAAACCCCAAATTAATCCATTTTACTCTGCATAAAGCTTATACAGGGTAAACTCATAAATTGCCCACCCTCTATAACACTGATAGAGAGATATGCACAGCTGTTTGCTCCCACAGGTATTAATCACTTATTCTGGGTTAATTAATAAACAAAAGTGATTTTACTAAGTATAAAAAGTAAGATTTAAGTGGTTTTGAGTAATAACAGACAGAACAAAGTAGGTTACTAAGCAAAATAAAGCAAAAAAAATGCAAGTCTAAGCCTAATACATTAAGAAACTGTTTACAGCCATTCCCCACTGTTGCCAGGTGGGTGGGATGGGAGCAGGAGCACAGTGACTCTTCTTTCCTACACACGTGGATTCAAAGTCCAGCCCACAAAGGTGGGAAAGGGGAGTCCTCACTTCCCCGTACTCAGGGCTGTAATACAAGTTATGTTGGAGGACTACATTAATACATTTACACAGGGCAACATGGACACTATCATGTATACTCCTGTGCAAAACATTGAGGTAGACACCACTTGGAATCACCCCGATTTCCTTAGAACCCAAAGAGATACAATTTTATATGAGGTGACAAATAGAAAGAATTAATCATACAATTAGCAAAGAGTCCTGTGGCACCTTATAGACTAACAGACTTTTTGAAGCATGAGCTTTCGTGGGTGAATACCCACTTCGTCGGATGCATGTGGTGGAAATTTCCAGGGGCAGGTATATATATGCTAGCAAGCTAGAGATAACGAGGTTACTTCAGTCAGGAAGGATGAGGCCCTGTTTTAGCAATTGAGGTGTGAAAACCAAGGGAGGAGAAATTGGTTTTGTAGTTGGCAAGATCCAGACTCACACGGCTACCCCTCTGATACTTGACACCGTGCAAGGCACTGCATTTAGCCGTATGGAGTGGAAATCCATCAACCTCATGAAGAAACTTGCACAAATACAGACAGATATCATCTTCCTTTCCAAATGCAAATGGATGGACATCATACCAAATGGACTAAAGGTAAAAAATCCACTGCTATCTACATACTACACAGACCACAGTGAGAGATTATGCCATACTCTATCAAGAGAAACTGAGGAACCCCCTAATCAGCATCCTATACAGCAAAACAGAAACATCAAAAAGAGCTCTCAACCTAGAGACTCTCATTAACAACCAAACTTCCATACAAAATGACTTCACTAAAATAAGGCCAGGAGATCTACTTATCCCTTCTCCTCTCTACAAAGGAAAAAGGACTGTAAGCTGTCTAAACTCCTACCTGCCCACTGAGCACAACCGTGGTACCCCTAACCCACCAGCAATATTGTCAATTCTACCAACTACACACACAGCCCAGAAGAAAAGTCTGTCTATCTCGGACTCTCTTTCTGCCTGCCACCCGCCACCAACATGATACAGTCTGTGGCGATCTGAAGCTATTTTCACCGTCTCCGACTCAAGAATACTTCAGGACAAAACTGAACAGTGCACTGATCACAGGTTACCACTCCCACCAACATCACAAGAATAAGAACTCCAACATGATCTCTCGAGGTCTAAAGACAGTCTGCGACTATACATTGATGCTTCTGCCGATGTGCAGGCATGAAATGTGGAAAAACACCATCATTAACCTCATAACCTAAGTCGTGCAGAACGCAATGCCATCCAGCCTCAGAAACACCCTGACAATATAATCAAAGAGCTGATAAGGAGGTGCTGTTGTCATCAGAACAGTCTGACTACAAAAGGAGCCACCAGACAACTTCCAATACCAATCTACAGCCACTTCCTCAGATCCACTGAGAATACACTAAGAACTGGCCACATCTTCCCAGGACACTCCCCACTAACACCCGCGAACAAATCAACATCCCTTAGAGCCTGACCAGGTTATTCTATCTACTACCAAGATCACAACCGGAAATCCTGGACGCCCATCATCTTCAGGCATGCACTCTCAACTGAAAAACTGTCTGGATTTTGTGGACTCTCTGCTCAGACCCTATGCCACCACACTCTCAGCTATCTCCATGAGAACCACCAATTCCTGAGGAAAGTACAAATGCATTGTGACCTTCCAGAAAACACCATCTTAGCACCATGGATGTAGAGGCTCTCTACACAAACATCTCACACACAGAAGGAATACAAGCTGTCAGAAGAAGTATCCTTGATGATGCGACAGCACAACTGGTGCTGAGCTCTGTGCCTTTATCCTCACACACAACTATTTCAAATTTGATGACAATATATTCTCCAATCATGCATCCTATGGCAACCCATGCCCACATAATTGCCAATATTTTTATGCCGACCTGACAACGCTTCCTCAGCTCTCATCCACTCACTCCCCTTCTCACCTGCACTACATTGATGATTCTCATCATCTGGACCATGGGAAGAGACTCTTGAAAATTCCACCACGATTTCAAACAGCTCCACCCCACCACAACCTCAGCCTGACATCTACACGGGAGGTCCACTTCCAGACACCACGTGCAAATAATGATGGTCACATTAACACCACCCTATACCAAAAACCGTACTGACCACTATGCCTACCTTATGCCTCCAGCTTCCATCCCGGCAACACCGTCCATCTCTACAGCCAAGCACTGATACACCGCATCTACTCTAACCCCTCAGACAGAGACAAACACCTACAAAATCCCACCAAGCATTCTTCAAAAACTACATACCCACGAGGAAAAAGAAACAGATCACAGAGCCAGACGTTACCCAGAACCACCTTCACTGCGCATCAAACCAAGAAAAAAACAACAGACTCCATTGGCCATCAAAACAGCTCCCAGCTAAAACCCTTCCAACGCATCATTCACGATCACAACCCATCCTGGACATGATCCACACTTTCACAGGCTTGGGATGGCAGCCAGTCCTCGCCCCAGACACCTGCTAACCTGAAAGCATATTCTCACCAGTAACTGCACACTGCACCATAGTAACTCTAGCTCAGGAACCAATCCATGCAACAAACCTCAATACCAACTCTACCATATATCTACACCAGCGACACCATCACAGGAACTAACCAGATCAGCCACATCATCACCGGTTCATTCACCTTGCACGCCCACCAATGTAATATACACCATCATATGCCAGGCAATGCCCTCTGCTATTACATCTGGCCAAACTGGACATCTTACGGAAAAATAAGGACACAAATCAGATATTAGGAATGGCAAATACAAAACAACTGTAAGGAGAAACTTCAACCTTCCTGCACACTCATAGCCAGATCTTAAGGTGGCCATACCTGCCTATAACGCAAATCATTCAGGAATACCAGACTTCAAAGAGAGAATGCTGAGCGTTCAGTTATCAGTCAGCAATTTTGACACGCATCAGCTCAGGATTAAACAAAGACTCTTGAATGGCTTGCCACACTACCAAAAGCAGGTTTGCTCCTCCCTTGGTTTTCACACCTCAACTGCTAGAACAGGGCCTCATCCTCCCTGATTGAACTAACCTCGTTATCTCTAGCTTGCTTGTATATATATACCTGCCCCTCGAAATTTCCGCTACATGCATCCGACGAAGTAGGTATTCACCTACGAAAGCTCATGCTCCAAGATGTCTGTTAGTTTATAAGCTGCCACAGGACTCTTTGCTGCTTTTACAGATCCAGACTAACACGGCTACCCCTCTGATACTTGAAATCATACAGTTGATTCAGCTGGGGGGGAAAATCATGCTCCTCGTGATGAATCCCCACATGTTTACCAGGATATGTAAGAGAGGTTACAAAACCACATTACCCATTCAAACAAGTTCAGTTCTGTTCTCTTCCTCCTCTGGGGCTGCAGCTAAGATCCTGCCAGCATTGATATTCCTTTTACCCAAGTGATTCTCTAAAAAGACAATCAATATGATTGATAAAGAGGACGACAAGGTCCTTTACCTGTACCAGGTTAATAAACCCCCGATATTTGAGTCCAGCATTATTCAGGGGAGATAAACAAATTTTGTGATCTATAATCATATTTCTTATGAATAGTGAATTTTCCATCACCAGACTATCTCACATTCAAAGCAATTAGCCTTTGATGACAAAGTTGCTGAATTAAGCAAAGAAAGCGGCAGCCTTTGCTATAATTATTAATGTATGAAACCAAAAGTGTCACAGAAATATAGAAATGCATATAATTCCAGCACTGCAACATTGCCCAAAACCATGGGGTCCTGACTGCATCACGCTCACATGGAGCAGTTAATGCCATTGAAACTCATGGTCCCTGTTTCCATCAGAGCACGTAACTACAGCAGGTTCTTTGCATCATTGTCCATTTCACATCTAAGAGCAGAAGAGATTATATGGTCCCATGAGAGCAAATAAAACCTAAAGTTAGTTCTAGTCAAAGAAGGAAAATAAGATGTGCTCTCATAAATGTATGTATGGGGAGGGAGAGTTTATAGGCCATGAGAGATCATTGTGACAAACTAGTGTGACTTTCTGCACAACCAAGATTCCACTCCAGAATGCCTGCATCAAACTCCTGACTGCTGGTTGGGCTAGAGCACCTCTTTTAAAAAGGAACACCCAGTCTTGATGTAAAGACGTCAGCTGATGAAAAATCCACCCCACCCCTTGCTAAGATCATAGAAACATAGAATATCAAGGTTGGAAGGGACCTCAGGAGGTCATCTAGTCCAACCCCCTGCTCAAAGCTGGACCAATTCTCAACTAAATCATCCCAGGCAGGGCTTTGTCAAGATTAACCTTAAAAACCTCTAAGGAAGAAGATTCCACCACCTCCCTAGGTAACCCATTCCAGTGCTTCACCACCCTCCTAGTGTAAAAGTTTTTCCTAATATCCAACCTAAACCTCCCCCACTGCAACTTGAGACCATTACTCCTTGTTCTGTCATCTGCCACCACTATCCTCTTTCCTCTATCCTCTTTGGAACCCCTTTCAGGTAGTTGAAAGCAGCTATAAAATCCCCCCTCGTTTTTCTCTTCTTCAGACTAAACAATCCCAGTTCTCTTAGCCTCTCCTCATAAGTCATATGCTCCAGCCCTCTAATCATTGTTGTTGCCCTCCACTGGACTCTTTCCAATTTTTCCATATCCTTCTTGTACTGTGGGGCCCAAAACTGGACACAGTACTCCAAATGAGGCCTCACCAATGTCGAACAGAGGGGAATGATCACGTCCCTTGATCTGCTGGCAATGCCCCTACTAATACTTATGCTCCAATCAGAGGAGGTAGGCTCGTTGATAGATATCAGGTGTTACAGATGTGCACTATTTTAACGAGAACTCAACATTCTTTTGAAGCTCAGACAAACTCCACAGTGACTCTGTGTAATGAGAACACAGGACTTGCCAGACTGGATCAGCCCCACGGTCCATCTAACTCCTGTTTCGAACAGTAGCCCACCCCAGATACCACAGAGGAAGGTAAAGAACCATGCAGTAGCAGGTGTGGGACAATCTGCCTCCATGTTAAGTTTCATTCTGGTCTCTGATAGTTAGAGATTGGCTTGAGACCTGAAGCAGGATGTTCAACATCCCTTCCCAAATGCTTGTCATCCTTCATTAAGACAACTCCGGATAGTCTTAGTAACAAGATAACAGTCCAATCCTTATGTTAAATTCCGGTCCCCTACAATAATCGGTGATAGTGAGTTCCATAGTCCAATTATGCATTGAGTGAAAAAACATCTCCTTTTATTGGCTTTGAATTTGCCACGTTTTAGTGTCATTGACTATCCCCTTGTTTTTGTGTTCTGAGACTGGGAACTTCTGTTCTCCCATTCTACCTTTTCTAGGACATTCATTATTTGTTATTTGATATACATTTTACCACACCTTTTCTAATCCTTGTGTCTCTAAGGTAAACAAATCCAGTCATTCCAATCTCTTTTCATGTGAGATTTTTACAGGCTCTTGATCATTATTGTCTCCCTTCTCTGAACCACTCTAATTCTGCAATATCCTCCTTGAGATGAGATACACAATTCTGCAGATAATATCTAGATGAAGCAGCACCAATGATTTATATTAAAGCATTATATTATTTTCCCTATACTCAGTCCCGTTCCTTATGCATCCTAATTTCTTGTTTGCAACTGTACATTGAGCAGCGGTTTTCAACTGAGCTGTCTACAATGATGCTTGGGTCCATTTTTTGCGTCGATACAATTAATTTAGAATCTTATAGACATATGACAGTTGTTAATAGGGTGCTATAGTGAGAAATTAAAATTTCTATAATAATAATAATTAATAATAAAACCTTTTCCCTGAATAAATAATGAAAAGGCTATAAAAATGTTAATTCAACTCTTCTCAGAGTTGAAACCCAATCTGATTCTGGAGGTAGAAGACCAGCATCTGACTAATCAGAATAGGCAATACCCAATTATATCTCTTGCCTTTCAGATAAGTGGTGTATGTGTACCCAGATAGCAATTCCTGGCTTTCAGAACCCAGGTGCAGCATGTAGGGGTCAGAGCTGCTGAACCGGGGGAGCAGAGACAGAACTGTTTACAGACACAGCCTATGGGACATTGTGGAACAGGTCCACCTCAGAACTGTCTTCCCTGTTCTTTTCGTTGAGGAAGCCTATCTCACAATGGAAGGGCATGAAGGTAGAATGGTGGGACACAGCCCCTTACATGGGATCCTCTTTCTGACTGAGGTAGTGGAGACTAGCAATTACTCCCACACCAAGGAGATTGCTGCAGTGCTAGGAGGTGCAGCTGGGATACTGGCTGTGGTGACTGGGAATTCAATCATCAGCAACATAGACATATAGGGATGTGGTGCCCATGAGAATTGCTTGACGACTTGCCTGCTGAGTGCAAAGAAGGCAGGTATCACCAGACACAGAGATGGCCTCTGATGAGTGCTGGGGAGAAGCCTGTGACCATGGTATGTGCTGATATCAGAGATGTAGGAGAGAGGTCCTGGAAGCGAAACTTAGGCTGTTAGGTAGAAGGTTCACAGCCTCGGTCATTTTTAGCTTTCTCTCAAATGTTGCCAGTTCTAGCTAGGGAAGGGGAACTTCCGGCTCTCAGTGTGTTGTGGTGAAGATGGTACAAAGTTAACTAGGTATGTGGGGAACATTTGGAGGAAGGGAAGCCTGGAAACAAGCAGGAAGAATTGGAAGTCTTGGCACAATTAAGGAACTGTGATGTGATTAGAAGAACAGAAACTTGATGGGGCAGTTCACATGACTGGATCACTGTGATGAATGGTTATAAACTGTTCAGGAAGGACAGGCACAGGAGGAAAGGTGGAGGAGTTGCACTGTATATAAGAGAGTGGTATGATTACTCAGAGCTCCAATATGAAACTGGAGAAAAGTCTGTTGAGAGTCTTTAGGTTAAGTTTAGAGGCGAGAGCAACAAGGGTGATGTTGTGGGTGGGCATGTGCTATAGACCACTAGATAGGAAGGATGACGTAGACGAGGCTTTCGTTGGACAACTAACTGAAATTTCCAGATCACAGGCCCTGGTTCTAATGGAGGACTTCAGTCACTCTGACATCTGCTGAGAGAGCAATACAGCAGTGCACAGACAATCCAGGAAGTTTTTGGAGAGTGTTGGGGACAACTTCCTGGTATAAGTGCTGGAGGAACCAACTAGGGGTTGTGCTTCTCTTGACCTGCTACTTACAAACAGGGAAGAATTTGTAGGGGAAGTAGAAGTGGGTGGCAACCTAGGCAGCAGTGACCATGAGATGGTTGAATTCAGGATCTTGACAAAAGGAAGAAAGGAGAGTAGCAAAATACGGACCCTGGACTTCAGAAAAGCAGACTTAGACTCCCTTAGGGAACTGATGGACAGGATCCCTTGGCAGGCTAATATGAGGGGGCAGGGAGTCCAGGAGAGCTGGATGTATTTTACAGAAGCCTTACTGAGGGCACAGGAACAAACCATCCCGATGTGCAGAAACAATAGTAAATATGGCAGGCGACCAGCTTGGGTTAACAGTGAAATCTTTGGTGAACTTAAACAGAAAACAGAAGCTTAAAAGAAGTGGAAACTTGGATGGGGAGAGTATAAAAATATTGCTAGAGCATGCAGGGGTGTAATCAGGAAGGCCAAGGCACAATTGGAGTTGCAGCTAACAAGGGACGTGAAAGGTAACAAGAAGGGTTTTTCTACAGGTATGTTAGAAAAAAGAAGATCAGGGGAAGTGTGGGACCCTTTCTGAATCAGAGAGGCAACATAGTGACAGATGATGTGGAAAAAGCTGAAGTACTCAAAGCTTTTTTTGCCTTGGTCTTCACAGACAAGGTCAGCTCCCAGACTGCTGCGCTGGGCAACACAGTATGAGGAGGAGGTGAGCAGCCCTCAGTGGTGAAAGAACACGTTAAGAACTATTTAGAAAAGCTGCACATGCACAAGTCCATAGGTCCAGATCTAATGCATCCAAAGATGCTGAGCGAGTTGGCTGATGTGATTGCAGATCCATTGGCCATTATCTTTGAAAATTCGTGGTGAGCTGGGGAGGCCCCGGACAATTGAAAAAAGGCAAATATAGTGTCCATATTTTAAAAGGGGAAGAAAGAGAAGCTGGGCAACTACAGACGGGTCAGCCTCGGTTCAGTCCCCGGCAAAATCATTGAGCAGGTCCTCAAGGAATCCATTCTGAAGCACTTAGAGGAGAAGAAGGTGATCAGGAAGAGTCAACATGTATTCCCCAAGGGCAAGACATGCCTGACCAACCTGATTGCCTTCTATGATGAGATAACTGGCTCTGTGGATATGGGGAAATCAGTGGATGTGATATATCCTGACTTTAGCAAAGCTTTTGACACGGTCTCCCACAGTATTCTTGCCAGATAAAGACATATGGGCTGGATGAATGGACTATAAAGTAGATAGAAAGTGGGTTAGATTGTCCGGCTCAACAGGTAGTGATCAACAGGTCAATGTCTAGTTGGCAGCCGGTATCAAGCGAAGTGCCTCAAGGGTCAGTCCTGGGGCCAGTTTTGTTCAATATCTTTATTAATGATCTGGATGATGGGATTAATTGCACCCTCAGCAAGTCTGCAGATGACACTAAACTGGTAGATACCCTGGAGGATAGGGATAGGGTCCAGAGTGACCTATACAAATTGGAAGATTGGGCCAAGAGAAATCTGATGAAGTTCAACAAGGATAAGTGCAGTCCTGCACTTAGGAAGGAAGAATCCCATGTACCACTACAGGCTTGGGACCGACTGGCTAAGCAGCAGTTCTGCAGAAAAGGACCTGAGGATTACAGTGGATGAGAAGCTGGATATGAGTCAGTAGTGTGCCCTTGTTGCCAAGAAGGCCAACAGCATATTGGGCTGTATTAGTAGGAGCATTGCGAGCAGATTGAGGGAAGTGATTATTCCCCTCTATTCAGCACTGGTGAGGCCACACCTGGAGTATCGCGTCCAGTTTTGATCCCCCCGCTACAGAAGGGATGTGGACAAATTGGAGAGAGTCCAGCAGAGGGCAACGAAAATGATTAGGGGGCTGGGGCACATTACTTACGAGGAGAGGCTGAGGGAACTGGGGTTATTTAGTCTGCAGAAGAGAAGAGTGAGAGAGGATTTGATAGCAGCCTTCAACTACGTGAAGGGAGGTTCCAAAGAGGATGGAGCTAGGCTGTTCTCAGTGGTGGCAGATGACAGAACAAGAAGCAATGGTCTCAAGTTGCAGTGGGGAGGATCTAGGTTAGATCTTAGGAAACACTATTTCACTAGGAGGGTGGTGAAGCACCGGAATGGGTTACCTAGGTAGGTGGTGGAATCTCTATCCTTAGAGGTTTTTAAGGCTTGACAAAGCCCTGGCTGGGATGATTTAGTTTGTGTTGGTCCTGCTTTGAGCAGGAAATTGGACTAGATGACCTCCTAAGGTCTCTTCCAACCCTAATATTTTATGATTCTATAAAGGTGAACCTATGCAGAGGGGAGGGTCTCTGCCTTAATCAAAATGGAACCAAGCTGCTGGCATGTAAAATAAATCAAGTTCTGGGAGAGCATTTAAATTAAGAGCTGTGAGGAAACCAGCAGGCTAAGGTAAGATGAAAATTGCAATGGAGCTAGAGGAAAGAGAGGCTCAGAATGCAAAGGAAAGTCTGTAAAATATTTGGGAAAGATACCATGACCTTTTTCATAATGACAAAATTTGGAAAATTCGCAATCTGTTCATGGACTGTCTGTGAACGGAATAAAAAGGCAAAACTTACTGAATAAATAATGTGTAGTGAATAATTTATTCAGTTCTAGCAAAAACCCTCACAAAATCACTGCTGTTCCTGAGCCCCAGTCAACCTCTCTCTGCTACCCAAGCATCATTTTTCACATTTTCGTCGAGATTCTTACATCTTTGTCCTTTTAACATCTCCCTGGTAGGTACCACTTGCAAAATTAATTCACCCTTTTCCAAATCACCAGTTGAGATGTTAGATCAGAATAAGCCTAAACCCGCTCACCACAACATTCCCCCAACCTGATACATTGCTGTTTATCATTTATCTTTTGTTTAGAGCCAGTTTTCGACTGTATCTCAGCTAACTGGAGTTGAGTCAGACAGTCTGATTGTGAGAGGCCCTGTTGTCTCCAATGCTTTACTAAAACTTCCCATGTGTAACCCCAACCTCCTGGCCTGTCGCCTCTAATTTCGTAATACGATTTTTTAAAAAATCAGGTTTGGTTGACATGATCCAGCTGTTGCTCTCTGTAAGAACGTGCTGCTTGTTGTTCATGTTTTCTCACTGCTCATACACAGGCTGTTAAAAAAGCAAATGCGGTGTTAGGATGCATCCGGCGAGGTATTTCCAGCAAGGAGAAGGAGGTGTTAGTGCCGTTATATACGGCGCTGGTGAGACCCCACCTGGAATATTGTGTGCAGTTCGGGTCCCTGTTAAGGAAGGAGAATCAAACTGGGAACAGGTCGAACGGCTACTAGTGATCCGAGAAATGAAAATACTGCCTTATGAAAGGAGACTCAATAGAGCTTGGCTTGTTCACCTGGCCAAAAGAAAGCTCCGGGGATATGCTGTCTACTATAAATACTATCAGGGGATTAACGTAGTGAGGGAAAGGAATTATGTAACGTTTGAGAAAGTACGATGTACGGGGCCACGAGGACGAAGGGTACAAACATGGATATGAGCAAGTTAGACTTGAAATTAGACGAAGGTTCTAACCATTACGGGAGTGAAGTTCTGGAACGGCCCTGCCGATGGAATAGTGCGGGAAAAGACCTTATCGGCTTTAAGACTCCAGCTTTGAAGTACTATGGAAGGCGGAGTTAGATCGGGGGATAGTTTAATTGGGCATGAATCTTGATACGGCAGATAAGTCTGCTGATGGCTGTGAAGGGGATGTGGATCGGGATAGGGAACTCGAGTTCCTGCACAGATTCTTCTGGTGCTGGCTGCTGAGTCTGCCCACATGCGCAGGTTAGTGAATCGCCATAGTTGGGGTCGGAACCGAATTTTCTCCAGGGCGGATCTGGCAGCAGGCCCCTGGAGGTTTTCGCTCCTCTCAGCGTCGGGGCATGGGTCGCTTGCTGGTGGATCCCTGCAGCTTGAGTCTTCAAATCTCAATTTGAGGCGAGCGAGTAACCAGTCATGGGTTCGGGGTTGTCATAATGGGTATGGTAGTGTGGCCGCCTTGTGCAGAGGTCAGACTAGATGATCATCCTGGCCTTCTGACTATGAGTCATGACTATACGTCTATGAGGACGTGGATTCTAAAAGACTTCCTGTGTACTTGGGAAAGTCACTCAAGGCCCAGCTCTCAAAGGTATTTAAGGCACCTAACTTCCATTGCCATCAAATACCTTGGAAGATCTGGGTCTTGCTCCACAAAAAGAACTCGGCGTGCAACACTCAGCGCCTGTGAACCACCGCAACGAACGACTGCCTGGGGAGAGGTAAGTGGCCGCACAATGGGATGCTAAACCTAGCCAGTAGTGCACTGAGAAAAGGGTGTGTCTAAGCCTGCCCCTCCAGGGGACTAAAGCATCTCAACCCAGACTGCAGGAGGCTCAAGTCTCGGCTGAGGATTCCCCACCATGAGCTCTTTCCTGGAGCTAGCTGTTTCTTTTCTGCCAAAACCAGGAGCAGGAGGAAGTGGTGATGCAGAGAGAAATGCGAATGACTCTGAGGCCAGTATTCAGCGCACTTACATGGAATGTGGGAGCCCTAGACTCCCCGCTGTCCTGCACTAAAACTAAATTATTTCCAGGTGGAAAAGATCAGCAAAAGCCTTGCCCAGAATACACCTAAAGATGCAGATATTCCCTAAGTCCCATGTGGATCTAGCCCTTAGCCATCTAAGACACTTAGGCCTTGCAGCACTGAGCGAGCAATGCCTAATACCTTTAAAACTCTGGCCCTAGTGCAAAAGAGTCTAAGCAGGTCGCGCACCTAACTCCATGACGTCAATGGAAGTTGGGCACCTAACTACGGCCCGCGGGTCAGATCCAGTCCATAGCCATTTTAATCTGTCCCTCGAGCTCCCACTGGGGAGAGGGTTGGGGCTTGCCTTGCTTCCAGGAACCGCTTGAGGTAGCGTCGCCCAGAACCTGCACTCCGAGCCTCCCGTATCCCCCCTGATCCAGCCCGGAGCACCATCTGCACCCAAACCTCTCATCTCCAGCCCCACTCCAGAGACCGACCCCCCAGCCAGAGCCCTCACCTTCCCCATGCCCAAAACCTCATCCAGCCCAGAGCAGCCTCCTGCACCCCAAACACTCATTCCAGCCCCACCGAGAGCCTGCAGCCAGACCCTCAACCCCACATAGCCAACCTCTGCCCCAGCCCTGATCCCCCTCCTGCCCAAAAACCCTTGGTCCTAGCGCGGAGCACCCTCCTGCAGGGCCGGCAAGATGTTTCGTGCCCTAGGTGAAACTTCCACCTTGCGCCCTCCACGTCGCCGAGCCCCACTTCGCCATGGCAGCTCCCCCCACTCTGAGGCACCTGCCCCGTGACAGCCCCACCCCCACCTCCACCCTGAGGCACCTCGCCTCCGCCCTAGCTCACCCCTGCTTGCCTCACCGAGCACGCCATCGCTGCTTCTTCCGCCTCCAGGCTTGCAGCACAATCAGCTTAGGCACCGCAAGCCTGAGAGCAGAAGTGAAGCAGCCACAGTGTGCTCGGGGAGGAGGCGGGGCAGGAGTGAGTTTGGGGTGGGAAGTTCCCTGCGTGCCACCCCCCTACTGCTGCAAGCAGCCCTCTCTGCACCTCCCTGCCCCAGCTCCCTCCACCTAAATGCCGGCGGTGACCGGGGCAGCCAAAGATCCGGCCGCCACGGTCACTGCCGAAGAAAATGCCACCCCCCAAATCCTAGCACCCTAGGCGACCACCTAGGTTGCCTAAATGGTTGCATCGGCCCTGCTTTCCTGCACCCCAAACCGCTCATCCCCAGCCCCACCCCAGAGCCCACACCCCCAACTGGAGCCCTCACACACACACCTCAGCCCAGACCCCCCTCCCATATACTGAACTCCTCAATTCTGATCCCGCTCCAGAGTTTGCACCCCCAAGCAGAGCCCTCATCCCTACCCACACCCCAACACCAATTTGTGAGCATTCATGGCCTTCCATACAATTTCTATTCCCATATGTGGCCCTCAGGCCAAAAATTTTGCCCACCCCTGCACTAGGTTTTTAAATACCTTGTAAATTGGACCCTAACCTCGCTGTGCTTCAGTTTCCCCTTCTGAAAAAACGGGATCATAATCCTTGCCCCCAGGTTTGGTGACACACAGCAGAACACACCCAGTCTCTTTCCAGGGCTCGTGGGGAGCAGGAAGTGCTGGGTGGAGGCCATGATGATGCCTGTACTGGAGACCAATGAGGAAGGCTGTTTAGAGTGCATACGTTAAAGGCTGCCTTCCAATGCCATGTGCTTGGAGCCTGAGATAGGAGCAACAAAAGCCTAACTAAGGAAGTGGTTAGTTGCCTGAGGAGAAAGGCTTGACTCTTCTTTAGTGAATGATCTATGTGTGACATTACATTCATCCTTCACACCACTGAGATGCCTTCAGAAGTTTTCCTTTCACATCTGTAGTGGAGAAGAGTGTGAGCATGTGATTTATGCCTGGAGAGCTAGTTAGACAGGTATTTGATCAATGCTTTGCTAACACAAAAGCCCATTATGAAATGGCTCTTGGGTGCATTGTGAACTGGCAGCCAGATTGGAGAGCAAGAGGGGAATGCAGGATTCAGTCTTTCTGAACAAGCTTTGCAATATAAATACAACTTTATCTTGGCTACTGTCTTTCATACAAGTCACCAGTAACAAAGAGTCAAGTGGTCAAATCAACAGCAAGGACAGTCTGAGATCTGAGACATTTATGACCTCGTTAAAAGAAACAGGACCATATTCTGCTCCCCTGCTGCCAGGAAGCTAAGAGGTGAAACAGGAAGGACGACAATTAATTGTGCTCCATTTAGGGCCACAAGAAAAGAGTAAAGGGACATTAGGTAGAATAAAGGAAGAGTTCTAGGGGAAGAACTGATGCAGCTGAACTTCTCAGAGACCCCTCCAGAGGCCAGCAGGGGAAGAGAAAGGAGCACTGTGCATGAACTGCCTAAGGGGAACAGTTTTGGGGCAGCACTCAAAGAAGGGTTTTTGTGAGTACCTGTGGATCAGCAGTTAAAGGAAAACACCAGGGTGTTTAGCATGATCAATGGGGAACAGTTTTGCAGGAGCTTCCTAAGTGAGAGTTTCCTAGATTCCATACTAAGGGAGGAGCCTTTTAGGATGATCACCCAGGCATGAGACTCAAAGGTTAATTCCAGGGAGCTGGCCAGGCTTTGATTGCCCTGCTGGCATCCATCCAGCCTTCAAGGAATCTGGACCCAAGTTGCTTATTGAAAGTAATGTGACTTGGTATCTCTCATACACTATAACAAAACTGTTAAACAAACATTGTGTTGGCATCCTTTCATCTGTGAGAGACAGTGGAAATTGCAGCCTATGATGTAGATGGTTAGCAATGTCTCATGTGACTGAATAGGCCAATCAGAGATTTGCATGATCTTTGGCAGTTATTGCAAATGTATGTATCTTGGTTGGAAGCTGCTTGTTTCCTATGGGATCTTTTCTCTTCAAGCTGTAGAAGCCAGCTCCTTTCATGGACTTTGATACCTTGATGGAGACGATGGCACCACATGTTACGATCACTTGCCAAGATTTCCCTTTGGTCGGGATCAATTCCAATCTCCTTCATATCTCGTTTGCATGTGTCTTTATAGAAAAGCTTGGGACATCCTGCTGTTCTTATTTCCTCTGATAGCTCCCCATATATGTCCTTGGGTATGCATCTGTCTTCCAGCCTACTCAGATGACCCAGCCAGTGCAGTCAACTTTGCTTAAGCAGGGTTGTCACAGTTGATAAATTTGCCCTTTGAAGAACCTCTATTTGGTGACTTTTTCTTACCATTTCATGTTGAGTATGTGGCATAAACAAGGTAGGTGGTAACGTTCAACCTTTTCATCTGATGAGCATAAGTTGTCCATGTTTCCAACCATACATGAGAATGCTGAGGACGCAAGCTCTTGCTCTTGATGCTAAGCTTTGAGTTGTTCCATGCTCTTTTAGTTAGTCTGCTGGTGGTGATGGCACCCTTTCCAATGCGAACATTTAGTTCAGGGGTAGGCAACCTATGACACACATGCCAAAGGCGGCACGCAAGCTGATTTTCAGTGGCACTCACACTGCCCGGATTCTGGCCATCGGTCTGGGGGGCTCTGCATTTTAATTTAATTTTAAATGAAGCTTCTTAAACATAAAACCTTATTTACTTTACATATAACAATAGTTTAGTTATATATATATATGTTAAAATGTATTACTGGCACGTGAAACCTTAAATTAGAGTGAATAAATGAAGACGGCACAGCACTTCTGAAAGGTTGCTGACCCCTGATTTAGTTCTTCATCCAGTGAGAGGTTGGTGGTCACTGTAGAACCTAAACAGCTGAACTTTTGGATTACTTCTGGCTGGTTTGCATTTAAGGAATTGAAGGATCTTGTGGAACCCCCTGTCCTAATACAACCATTTTAATGATGCTGATGGTGAGAGCAAATACCTGACAGGTACTTGAAAGGCTTTACATGAATTCTTGGAAGAGATCATTGTGGGCTATGAGGGCAGCATGAACAGTAAATAGAAGTGCCCTGATTAGCACCTTTTTAACTTTGACTTAAGTCGGGACATGTTGAAGAGTTTCCCATCTGATCTTGTGTGGAGATACTGCTAGCAAGGGATGTTAAGAGTAACAAGAAAGGTTTCTTCAAGGAAAGTGTGGGCCCCTTATTGAATTGGGGAGGCAACCTAGTGAAGAGGATGTGGAAAAAGCTAATGTACTCAGTGCTTTTTGTGCCTCTGTCTTCATGAACAAGGTCAGCTCCCAAACTACTGCACTGAGCAGCACAGTATAGGGAGGAGGTGACCAGTTCTCTGTGGAGAAAGAAGTGGTGCAGGACTATTTAGAAAAACTGGATGAACACAAGTCCATGGGGCTGGATCTAATGCCTCCAGAGGTGCTAAAGGAATTGGTGGATGTGATTGCAGAGCCATTGGCCATTATATTTGAAAACTCATGGCAATCGGGGGAGGTCCAAGATGACTGGAAAAAGGCTAATGTTCTGCTCATCTTTAAAAAAGGAAAGGAGGAGGATCCAGGGAACTACAGGCCAGTCAGCCTCACCTCAGTCCCTGGAAAAATCATGGAGCAGGTCCTCGAGGAATCAATTCTGAAGCACTTAGAGGAGAGGAAAGTGATCAGGACAGTCAGCATGGATTCACCAAGGCAAGTCATGCTTGATTAACCTAATTGCCTTCTATGATGAGATAACTGGGTCTGTGTATGAGGGGAAGCAGTGGATGTGTATTCCTTGACTTTAGCAAAGCTTTTGATCCAGTCTCCACAGTATTCTTGCCAGCAAGTCAAAGAAGTATGGGCTGGATGAATGGACTGTAAGGTGAATAGAAAGCTGGCTAGATCATTGGGCTCAACAGGTAGTGCTCAATGGCTCCATGTCTAGTTGGCAGCTGTATCAAGCGGAGTGCCCCAAGGGTTGGTCCTGAGGCCAGTTTTGTTCAATATCTCATTAATGATGTGGAGGATGGTGTGGATTGCACCATGCAAGTTTTCAGATGACACTAAACTGGGAGGGGTGTAGCTACGCTGGAGAGTAGCGATAGCACACAGAGGGATGGACAAATTAGAGGATGGCCAAAGAATCTGATGAAGTTCAACAGAAAAAGTACAGAGTCCTGCACTTAGGATGGAAGAAATTCCATGCACTGCTACAGACTAGGACGCGAATGGTAGGCAGCAGTTCTGCAGAAAGGACTAGGGGTTACAGTGGACAAGAAGCTGGATATGAATCAGCAGTGTGCACTTGTTGCCAAGAAGGCTAATGGCATTTTGGATGTATAGAGGGCATTGACAGCGATCGAGGACATGATCATTCCCCTTCCTATCGACATTGATGAGGCCTCATCTGGAGTACTGTGTCCAGTTCTGGGCCAAACACTACAAGAAGGACGTGGAAAAATTGGAAAAAGTTCAGTGGAGAGCAACAAAAATGATTAGGAGGCTGGAGCACATGACTTATGAGGAGAGGCTGAGGGAACTGGGATTGTTTAGTCTGCAGAAGAGAAGAATGAGGGGGGATTTGGTAGCTGCTTTCAACTACCTGAAAGAGGATGGATCTAGACTGTTCTCAGTGGTAGCAGTAGTAGTAGGAAAAACTTTTTCACTAGGAGGGTGGTGAAGCACTGGAATGGGTTACCTGGGGAGGCGGTGGAATCTCCTTCTTTAGAGGTTTTTAAGGTCAGGCTTGACAAAGCCCTGTCTGAGATGATTTAGTTGAGGATTGGTCCTGCTTTGAGTAGCGGATTGGACTAGAGGTCCCTTCCAATGCAGATATTATAAGACATCCTATCTTTTCTAAAATTGCAAATAGACCGGCTCTGGTGACTGTGTCAAATGCTTTGATTAGGTCCACAAATGTGATTTACAATGGTTGGTTTTGCTCTCTGCACTTTTCATTGAGTTGATGCAGAGAAAATATCATGTCTATAGTTGGTCTTCCAGCCTGAAGCCGTACTGTGATTCAGGGTAGACATAATTCACCAGCTTTTGTAGGCGCATTAAGACGACTTTTGCAAAAGCTTTTTCTGCTATGCTTAGTAGCAAGATTCCCCTGTAATTGTTGCAGTTGCCCTTTTTGCCTTTATTTTTATACAAAGTAATTATATTTGCATCGTGAATCTCTTGTGGTACCTCACCCTCTTTCCAGCATTTAAGTAGCAGCTGATGAAGACATGGTAATAGGCTGCCTTTCCCACACTTGAGGATTTCCACTGGGATGCCATCTTTTCCAGGAGCCTTGCCAGTTGATAACAAATCAATGGCCTTGCTTAGCTCTTCTACCGTGAGCACCACATCTAGATTTGGCATGACCTGTAGAATTGGTATTTGGTCCAGTGATTCGCAGGTGATGTTTCTTTCATGTGTGCATAGCTCTGAATAGTGTTCAACCCAACAAGACAACTGCTTGCTTTTATCTGCAATGATTTCACTGCTGTGCAATTTGACAGTGGCAGCCTTGTTGACAGAGGGACCTAGAGCTTTCTTCAGACCGTTATACATGACTTTAAGGTTTCCTGTGTCTGAGGCTGTCTGTATCTCTTCACAGAGCTTGATCTAGTAATGATTTGTACAGCATCTGCTTGTTCACTGTACCTTGGTTTTTGCATGTCAAAATAAATAAAATAAACAAAAATAAAATTGAGAAAACATATCTCCAAAGCTAAGCTATTATTAATACTACTAAACTAAGACTAAAGCAATACAACAATCAACTGAAGGTCAAATCAATAAATCAACTAGTTAGGCTTTGTCCCCACGTGCCATGCCAATCCTGGCACAGCTGTACTATGGCGGCTGCACTGCTGTAGTGCTTCAGTGGAGACACTATCTACACCGACAGGATGGGTTCTCCCACCACCCTAGTTAATCCACCTCCCTGAGAGGTGATAGCTAGGCCAGGGGAAGAATTCTTCCATTGACCTAACACTGGCTATACCCAGGGTTAGGTCGGCTTTATTATGTCACTCAGGGGAGTGGATTTTGCACCTTCCTTTGCAACACAACTATGCTGATGTAAATTCCCAGTGTAGACCCGCCTTTAGTCTCAGTATTGGGTTGGAATTAAATCAAATTAGTTCCATTAATCTGATGCTTTAATAAGTAATCAACCTTCTTAAATCTTAAGAAGGGATCTAAGCACACAGCTGGCCATTTGGTTATAAACCCCATCTAAAGATTAACAAAGGCAATCAGATCTACAACTAGGAGCTGGTTAAATATTTTCGTACTGAAACCAAATGATCATCCAGTTTCTGAACCACAGCCTCAGACCCAACTGTAAATCTTCCACCTTAGTTTTCAGTTCATGTGTGGTGGCCCTTTCCTCCCCACACAGAGATACTAGAGCAGTGGTCCCCAATGCTGTGCCCGAGGGCGCCATGGCACCCGTGGGGGCATCTTAATGCATCCACGTCCTGCCCCCCAGGAGAGCACCTGCTAAAATGCCGCCAAATTTCAGCAGCATTTCAGCGGCGATGCCTCTCGCTGATGCCACTTGCCATCGACAAGTGACGGCATCAAGAGGCGTCACTCCCGAATTTCGGCCAGGATGCCTCTCAATGACGTTGCTTGTCGACGGCAAGCGGCGTCATCAAGAGGTGTTGCCACCAAAATGCCGCCGAAATTCGGCAGCTTTTCGGCGGGTGCTCCACCGCCGCAGTGGTCTTTCAGCTGTCGCCCGCCAGCTGAAAAGTTGGGGACCACTGTACTAGATTATACCTTTTAACAGTAACTTTTTTGATCAGTAGAAATTTGACAACTCTTACATACTAACATTTAAAAGAAGAGCTCTGTGTAGCTTGAAGGCTTGTCTCCCTCACCAACAGAAGATGGGCCAATAAAAGAGATTATCTCATCCACCTTGGTTCTCTAACATCCTGGGACTGACATGGCTACAGATTCACTGAAATCAAATGTCCATGTGACAGTGTAGACCAGTGATCTCCAACCATTTCACACACAAGATCACTTTCTGAATTTAAGTACAACCCAAAATCTACCACGTCCCTTCCCTGAAGCTCTGCCTCACTCACTCCATCCCCCCTCCCTCCATCGCTCGCTCTCCCCCACCCTCACTTACTTTCACTGGGCTGGGACAGGGGCTCGGGGTTTGGGAGGGGGTGCGAGCTCTGGGCTGGGGCTGAGGGGTTTGGGGTGCAGGAGGGGGCATGGGGGCTGGCTCCAGGAGGGGGTTCAGGGCTGGGGTTGGGGTGCAGGCTCCCTCTGGGGGACACTTGCCTTGGGCAGCTCCCAGTCAGCAGTGCAGCAGGGCTAAAGCAGGTTCCCTGCCTGCCCCGGCCCCGGGCCATTTCCGGAAGGGGCCAACGCACCCCTGAAGCCCTTGGGGGGCTTGGGAGGCATGTGACTTTGTGTGCTGCCCCCTCTGCAGGAACATTGACCGCAGTTCCCCATTCCTGACCAATGGGAGATGCAGGGGAGGTACTTGCAGGCTACAGCAGCACGCAGAGACCCCTGCTGCCCCCCCTCCCCACCAGGGCTGCACTGGTTGCTTCTGGCACTGGTATGGGGCTGGGACAGGCAGGGAGCCTGCCACTGGTCTTTTAGCGGCCGGAGATCGCAATCGACCAGTTGGTGACCAGTGGTTTAAACACAGGGCACAGAACACACTTTAATGAATAGTTTTATGAGATGGAATTTAGAGGTGTTGCAACCTGGGGAACTTTCTTTCTTACACTTTCTCTATGTGGACTCTGTGGCTACACTTAAAGCAGCATGTAAAGTACAAGCACTACACAAGTAGTTACACACTGCCAGAGCCTTTCCTCACTACCAGAGCCTTTCACTGCAGTAGAGCAAGGGTCTGGCAGCAGGCAGGCAGCGGGACTTTACACTGCTAAAAATACAGTGTAGACATAGGAGGCATGGCTTGGGCATCTAGAGAGTGCTGCAGAGTATATATCTTGGGGTCAGGCGTATAGGGCCCTTCACTCTACTTATCTAAGCAACGCTCTCTATACCCATGCTAGCTGGGTGGCAGTGTCTACTCTACACGTTGCTATAAGTGTAGACGTACCCTATGGGTGCTCATGCATATACACATGCACACAGCCACGCTCCCATACCTTGAACTTACAGAACATAAAAAGGCTGGAACTTGTCCCAGCTCATAAAAACAGAAATAGAGAAGAGGAAGAAGATGAGGCCTAAGATAATAGGGGATTTGCAAACTCTTCAGCTTTCACAGTCTTCTGGATTCCTATGGAGTGGGAGCTGGTACTGCCATCAAGGAGCCAGATGGTGATATTGCTGGCACAATGCTTCTGAGGAGGGGACCTTCTTTGGATGCAGGGAGACTGATCAAAGGCTGGTGTAGTCTGTGTGTTGATGTCATGATTTCTTCACTCCAGGGTGATCAGACTTGGAGGTTCTGAAATATCAGGCTTCCATTAGGTGGCTTGTTGACCTGAAAAATGAAGCTTTTCAACCTGGGCTTTGGGTCTGATAGTTTGTGATCTTCTCTTACACCACCCGGCAGCACCTCCTTCCACGACTTTCAGACAAATCAGTGCAAGGCCTATCTTTGAGCTGTGCAGCTTGAGCCAATCAGGTTCAAATGAGGTCATCCTTCATGAATCTCAATTTTGTGAAAAGCCAACCATTTTAAAAATATTCGGTGTTTTGCATGCCACAGACAGCACAAAAATAACACACAGAACATCAGACCACTGCTGAGGAAGCTGATGTTGACTCACCTGGGCGAACAAGCCTTCAGAGGGCATCATCAGTTAATAGAAAGTTCAACATGAAAAAATCCTGTAAAAAGAGCCTATTGAAAAATAGACACTCGCAACAATTATTACTCACCAGTCCTCTATGAGCAATGTTAAAAATAAATGTGGACATCTTATGCTCAATATCATCAGTCTTCTCACAACCACGACAATTTACATTACTCTTTCTATTTTAGAACTGTGCTATAAATCTAACAGTTTACGTCTGGAATTTTCCTCTTGAGAGAGAAAAGTTACTTTAAAACCTATCACAATGAAATCCATTTGAATACCTTCTATCACATCCGTGTCACTGTATACCCTAGTTCTCTCATACAGGGACAAATTTTTTGTGGTCAGCGCTCAGGTAGGCGCTAGGGTTGCCAACCCTGCAGAATCATCCTGGAGTCTCCAGGAATTGACAATTAATTTTGAATTAAAGATTATATCATGTGATGAAACCTCCAGAAATACCAAACCTGGCAACCTTAGGAGGAGCTGTATAGGGTGAGCACCGTGGGACCAGTTTATTGTTAGCACATGAAGAGCCATTTGGGCTGAAGGTCCCATTTAAGTCAAGTGTTCACAGAAGAGCTGTGCAGGGTGAGGCCCCTGGGAATAAGAACAGTTTAAGGCAAGAGACAATGGTGGTAAACTGGGGTGAATTAGGTGGGTGTCTACCCATTAACTCCTTCTGGCCACTAATATTGGATTGCTGCTGCTTCTGTCCCTTTTCCTATCATTCTCACTCACAGGCTCCAGGTTTGCATATTTCCAGATTCACTGGGGCATCAAAAGACTCATCCTTTCCAAATGCAGCAGCAAGCAGCCTGCTGCTCTCTTTGGGCCACTCCCAAGTGCCCCCTCAAGAGCTTCCCTGATAGCCTAGACCTCTGGGTGCATTGAAAACATTACAGCTAAATTAAAAGAGCATCAGCTGTGCGAGCTTTGGGCCTGTCTGGCTGAGAAGCCAAGGCCCCTGTATCTGGTGCCTGCATTTAGCTGCTGCATATAGATGATGGTATCTCTTCTGAAGAAATAGCTATTTTGGACTGTAGGTTAGCAGCGACTGCTGCTGCATCTCTTGCTAATGCTCCTCCAGACCTTCTGCGCTGTGTGAAGATTGCAGGTGAGCCCTCCACAGAACAGAAGAGAATTCATGTGGCTGTATGCCCATAGTGAATGGGAAGCTTATTTTAAAATCTCAAATATTGGAAAAATAACAGAGACTGAGGGCTACGGCAGTCAGAGAACTATGGTATGTGACTTCACCCATATGACAAAATCCAACCGAAGCCAGCCTGAAATCTTAATGCAGCCTATGCAATGCTGCATCTGCAGCTCACTGACATGCAGAGGGTGCACAAAAGTTTTAGACACAACTCTGACAACACTTTTGCATTCTGAATGGAAGTGCTGCAAACACTTAAACTGTATTTAAGGGAGAGATTTTGAAAGCAAGACCGGGGATTAGCTGCACATTTTCTAAATCCGCTCCACTGCTTTGAAAATCTCAGGGAAGTTCTGAATTTCTACTCACATTTTTTGCACACCTCTTGATGCTGAAGACTAGCAAGAGTTCTGCGGGCTGGAATGCAGAGATGAGAATTCTGCTGCAAAAATAATCAGGAAGGCAGTGGTCAGGTTTGTGTGTCTCTTTGTTAACTTTTTTTTAAAAAGTCTTCCTCTTATGGTATCACTATTGCTAATGTGAAGCGTTCAAAAATCAGGAGTTGAGCCCTCCAAAAAACCCACAAGAGTGGCTGAAAAAATCATTAGATTTTAGATAAATAATACATTTGGAAGTCTTTTATTTTGCCTTGTTTTTTGAGTCTTTAGGGTTCACTTGGATCATATTTTCAAGCTTTTCTCTGCAACCATGAGGTCTACAATTTTTTATTATTCTCACCTAATCACATGCATTCAAGCTGGGGCTTGAAGAAAAACAACAATTATCACAAGAATTGACAATACTGTGATGTTATATACTTTTATACACCTCTGTATCCATCCATGCCTTCTTTTATTACCCAGCCTGACATGTTCCAAAAACAGCCCTTTAACTTATTTTTCTATCGTTTTTTATCACAATTTCAAGTAGAAAACAATAACAGTTGTAAACACTCCAACTTTTATAAGCCTATCACAGGAAGCCATGAATTATAAATCAGTGATGCAGTAAAATAATTTATCTAATGAAGGGGTTTTAAAAATGCAGTTCTCAGGCTGTTTTTCTCCCCACAAAGTCATGATTATTATAAAGACGAGATTGCTGGCTGCTGATTCTTGCAAACTAATTTGTGCTGTTGTTAACTGCAGTGGTTGAGGCTGAGGAGTCATGTCATGGTCAGCACTATAAATTACTGCTGCTTATTTGAGAGTAATCAATTTTATATTCCACTCTAGCAAGCTTCCCTATGCTCATTTCTCTTCTTTTATGGCATTTGTCATTTAAAAGGCAAAGAAAAAATATATAATCCCCCTCTCTTTCCCCCGCCCTGCCCCACACTGTATTCTACATCAGTTGTTGCAATAAAACACATTCTTCTAGGAGAGGTTTTATTGTTTTCTTAAGCCTGATTAAGTCTCCAGAATTATATATTCAGTTGATAAAAGCATCCCCTAAGGCCAGTACCCTCCTGGACAGTGTGATGGATGTCAGTGAGTGGGTTTTTAAAAGGATGAGGCAGGTGCTCTCTCAGTGCTAGAGATGGGCAGTGAGTATCCTTGTGATACCACAGGGATCGGAGGAGGCTTGGCAGATCATCAGCCGCTTCTACTAGTCAGCTTTGCTGCCACGGTACGGCATGAAAGGAGTGGGGTTCACCTCTGCTCTAGTAGTGGACTATGAAAGTGGCCAAAACTATTGTTTCAAAAACTCGTTAAAAATTAAAATGGGCCAGAAATTCCTTGAAAATACAAGTATCAGAGGGGTAGCCGTGTTAGTCTGGATCTGTAAAAGCAGCAGAGAATCCTGTGGCACCTTATAGACTAACAGACGTTTTGGAGCGTGAGCTTTCGTGGGTGAATACCCACTTCGTCAGACGCAGGTAGTGGAAATTTCCAGGGGCAGGTATATATATGCTAGCAAGCAAGCTAGAGATAACGAGGTTAGTTCAGTCAGGGAGGGTGAGGCCCTGTTCTAGCAGTAGAGGTGTGAAAACCAAGGGAGGAGAAACTGGTTCTGTAATTGGCAAGCCATTCACAGTCTTTGTTTAGTCCAGAGCTGATGGTGTCAAATTTGCAAATGAACTGAAGCTCAGCAGTTTCTCTTTGAAGTCTGGTCCTGAAGTTTTTTTGCTGCAGGATGGCCACCTTAAGGTCTGCTATAGTGTGGCCAGGGAGGTTGAAGTGCTCTCCTACAGGTTTTTGTATATTGCCATTCCTGATATCTGATTTGTGTCCATTTATCCTTTTCCGTAGTGACTGTCCAGTTTGGCCGATGTACATAGCAGAGGGGCATTGCTGGCATATGATGGCGTATATTACATTGGTGGACGTGCAGGTGAATGAACCAGTGATGGTATGGCTGATCTGGTTAGGTCCTATGATGGTGTCGCTGGTGTAGATATGTGGGCAGAGTTGGCATCGAGGTTTGTTGCATGGATTGGTTCCTGAGCTAGAGTTACTATGGTACGGTGTGCAGTTGCTGGTGAGAATACGTTTCAGGTTGGCAGGTTGTTTGTGGGCAAGGATTGGCCTGCCACCCAAGACCTGTGAAAGTGTGGGATCATTGTCCAGGATGGGTTGTAGATCTCTGATGATGCGTTGGAGGGGTTTTAGCTGGGGGCTGTATGTGATGGCCAGTAGAGTCACGTTGGACCTCCTGGCACAGAGCGGTGCTGTGATGTTATTCGCTGTAGCGTGTGGGGGATGTATTTGTGCTGAAATCTGCAGTGTAAGGAGGGAGGTGAGCCTAAGGGAAGCTGTTGAGATTGTTTTTCCATGCACTGCATCTTTCAATGGAAGGTGTTCCAGATTGTCTGCTGGACCGCAGAGCTGAGAGTTGATTTGAGGTAGCTTTGGGGGTGCCTTGGAAGACTCTCAGCCCTGCACAAACCATCAAAACAGGTGAGAAATGAGAGACGTGGAATACCTGCTTTGTTCTACATCATGCCAAAATTAATGAATATTCTTGTTTTTAGTTAACAAGTTACTGATTCTAACATTTGCATTTCCCTCTTGAGAAGAGATGGTTGAAGGAATCCTTCCGGGGGGGAAAACAGTTTAATAATAGAGATCCTTTATTCAAATGTAGAGAAAGCATGGGAGAAAGGGGCAGGGAGGTTCAGGGAAGGAAGCTTTTAGCAAACAGTATTGCCTGCATGTTATGACTTATGTTTACAAATGTGTGTTTTGCCCTGAAACATTCATTTAAATGTGTCTCCTCAGGAGGAAACACTGCAAACTCTTAGGGTCAGTCTTCACTTACAGTGATGTGTAGAGTACAGACACTGCACGCCCAGCTAGCACAAGCATTAATAGCAGGGTAGATGGTGCAGAACAGCTTAGGCGGGTAAAGTGTCCTATGAACCTGACCGCTTAGGGTATAGACCCTATACAGGCTATCTACATAGAATCATAGAAGATTAGGTTCGGAAGAGACCTCAGGAAGTCATCTAGTCCAATCCCCTGCTCAAAGCAGGACCAACACCAACTAAATCATCCCAGCTATGGCTTTGTCAAGCCAGGTCTTAAAAATCTCAAAGGATGGAGATTCCACCGCATCCATAAGTAACTCACCAGTGCTTCACCACCCTTCTAGTGAAAAAGTTCGTTCCTAATGTAAGCAGAGTCAGGATGAGCTCTACCCTGACATGTGGTGGTGAATTATGGAAAGTGCGGAAAGAATTTCAGGAATTGTGAATTCTCAGATATTTGCATGGGCACACCCAGCATAGCTCAATGCATCCTGGGATGGTTATTTTGACAGCTCTGGGATCCCCAATTTCTTTGTTATTGGGGCAGGATAAATAAAGTGTTGCCAGCTGGTTATGTGAATGAGGAACTACGAGACTGCTTCATGACAGAGATGTCTCAATATAACTTAAGTGACACTTGCTAAACAAGGGACATGGGTTCCAACCCACCCCCCCCCCGCCTGGTGAATGGAGAAAGGTTGGGGACTGATGTGTGTATATGCTAGATGGCATGGGCTCCCTTTAAGAGCCTGGAATATCAGTCGTACTGCTTCCTGTCTTCACTGTTAAACAGTAGAACTAGTCTTGATTCTATGAGGAATCTGTCTAGAGACTGCTGAGTTGAGTTCATGTTGGGCTAATGGTATACCAGCACCAGGGCTCCCCTGCTGAGAGCTGTGTTAACTAGTGAGGGAGCCTGAAGACCTATCATTAAGCAGCTGGCAGAGCAGAGCAGTTTGCAGCATGTTGGAGCAGCCCATGGAACAGTGAGTGGAGTGGAGTGAAGTGATTTGCAGGGACAGTTGGAGGAGTAGTACAGCTGGTGTGGTGGAGCTGGTCGTGGTGAAGACTGCAGCAGAACTCCATGGAGAGGTGGAGCAGTTGGCCCTGGCCCATGTAAGGTGCCCCTTAACACCCTATGTGGACTCCTTCCCCCCCATTTCCACCCAGGCTGGGGAGGGGTAAAACTCTGCAGATAAACTCTTGAATTCTGGGGTGGCACTGACCAGAGACTTTGGTGAGACTTGGGTGATGACTAGACCTAAGGGGAAAAGGACATTCCAAGGTACTTGGGGTTTGTGTTTAGTTGGTGTTATAATCCTGTTGTGGATGTTACTCCATGGGAATCTGCATGTTGTCCTTGGCCGGATTATAAAGGATTTGCTACACTCGGAACTTGGCTGGCAGAGGGAAGTAGTGGCCGCCAGAGGCCAGAGGGGGCGGGCAGTAAGTGTCCCAGGTCACTGGGTGGGGGCTCAAGCTGGTTATGCATGGTGTTATTGAAACGGAACCCCTGGATACTGAACCTGGCCCTTGTTGCTGCCAACTCAGAGGGGCAGAAGGGTTACACTAATATCCAACCTAAACCTCCTCCACTGCAACTTGAGACCATTACTCCTTGTTCTGTCATCTGCCACCACTGAGAACAGCCTCGCTCTATCCTTGTTGGGATCCTCTCTCCAAGTAGTTGAAAGCTGCTATCAAATCCCCCCTCACTCTTCCCTTTTGCAGACTAAACAAGCACAGTTCCCTCAGCCTCTCCTCATAAGTCATGTGCCCCAGCCCCCTAATCATTTTCATTGCCTTCTGCTGAACTCTCTACAATTTGTCCACATCCCTTCTGTAGTGAGGGGCCCAAAACTGGATTCAATACTCTAGCTGTGGCCTCACCAGTGCTAAATAGAGGGGAATAATCACTTCCCTTGATCTGCTGGCAATGCTCCTACTAATGCAGCCCAATATGCCCTTAGCCTTCTTGGCAACAAGGGCACATTGCTGACTCATATCCAGCTTCTTATCCACTGTAATCCCCAGGTCCTTTTCTGCAGAACTGCTGCTTAGCCAGTCGGTGCCCAGCCTGTAGCGGTGCATGCCAAAGCAACACCTCCCACGCCTACCCTGCTATTTTATCTCTGTTGTGCCCCTGCTTCTGGAGTCTTTCCCTGCTGCCTCCCCCACCACAGCTTTTCCTCACTGCAGAGAAAGGCACCAGCAGCAGAGATGCAGTGGGAAAAGGCTCAGGCACTAGACACCACAATGACAAGCATGGACACAGCCTGCCCTTTCCCTGCAGCATAGTGCACACGTAGTGCTTGTATGTGACACCCTGCCAAAAATGCAGCTATAACTTCAGTGTAAAAATCACACTTAAATACAAAAGTAGAAACTGTTATTCATTAAAATGAAATTAAATAAAAATGAAAAGCCATCTGTTCAATAAAATGCATTCAATAGCTGCTCCCCCAGCATGTGCATTCTCCTTTCCCCCACACTTTTGCTTGCTTCCCCCTTCATAGTCTCCCCATTTGCTCCCAAAACAGCCAGTGGTAAAGCAATGCCACTTGCTTAGTTCAGGGGCTGGGAGTTGTGCTGGTGGTAGCTCCTATCTAGCTGTGGGCTACAGGAGTGGGGGTGGGGAGTTTAGGGGCCAGCAGTGGTCCCTTCCCTCCCCTGGGGCTTGGCCAGCTGGCAGGCTGGCCTGCAAAGGCGGAGATGGAGAAGGCTCTGCTGTAAAGGTTCATCACAGCCTAGTGAAGTCAGGGAAACTCCTTCACTGGAGGTTTCCAAAAGGAGGCTGGATCATCATCTGTCTTGGATGGTTGAGACACAACAAATTCAGCATCTTGGCAGGGGGGCAGACTAGCTGATCCTTGCGGTCCTGTCTAACCCTGTGGTTCTATGGTTCTCTGTCAGGACTACTGTACATGCTGCAGGTGGTGGCAAGAGACACACAGCTCCCTCTTTCTCTCCCCTAGCACTGAGCATATTGACAACACCACACACGTGCATGGAGCCAAGCAGTATGCAGGGGCTCCCTGCAGGGGGAACATGGACTGCAAAGGTGGAACAGTAGCACAGGGAGTCAAAAACTGCCCCTACCTGTGATGTGCTACAAAGTGCAGGCAGACTTGCATTTGTTCTTTCTTTGTTCCCTTGTTTTCCTTCATCTGAAATAGAAGTCCCCAAATGGAAAGTACATGCTTTGTTCCTTGTGTGTGTGGGAAATGTAAGAAAACTATGGAGTCAACTAAAAAGCACAGGCAGGAAGGTCTCTATTTCAGAATCACCAGTGCCTAGCACTAAAAAAATATATCTCCTCCCCCACATAATTTCATTAAAATGTCATAAAATCATGAGATTTAATGCATAAATGATCATTGGGCTCTTTTCATTCACCTTCTGGTTTTTGAACCATTAGGGGTCACCTTTTCCGGTTTTTCACTGTACCCACAAAGTCTAGAAACTTAATTTTGTCTTTAAATGAAAGTTGAGGTTCTCCTATACTCACACAACTCCAGAAGCTGGGGCTTTAAGAACAGCCATCAGATCTCACAAGCTGTGTGATAAAATCTCAAGAGCTGGCAGTACTGCAGCTTAGAAATCCGTTTTGCTGAAGCTCTTTCTGTACTTCCTATGGTTGACAGCAAACACGGTCATGATGGCACTTCTATATGGCTGGCAAGTGCTTTAGAGAAAAGAGACCAATATGGCAAAGGTGAGAGTCAGAGGTAAGAGATTTTCTTCCCTGATATAAATGCCTAGGAGACTTTCTTTAGTTATCCAATCTTTGCAGGAAACAGCAACTGTACCTCCTCCTCTGAAACTGGCTCCAATTAGCAGTCTCCTACATTAGCCTGCAGATTTATGAATCTCTTACCTGCAGGAGTAATCTTCCTTTCAGCAAGAAAAAAACCTCTCCTAAGCGGGGATGTCACAGTGAATGGAAATGAGCCCAGGATACAGGAACAGATACGTGCCCCAGGAGGGAGGGCTGTATGCTGACTAGTTGTGCATGCTGCTCACACAGAGTCCATTCCCTTATGATCACATCTCACCCACCTCCCCATGAGTTACACTATACCCAGTAACTGACACACTGTGTCACCTACAGGGACAGTGCCAAAGGGAGACACATGTTAGGCCAGTGGTAAGAACAGTGTGTGTACTGCAGTTAGGCACATGCCTTCCACAGGTCCCTGGCAAGCAATAAAGGGTGCAGCAAACACACTCTCTTCTCCATTCGCCAGTGCAAGGAGGTGGACCACAGAGCCATGGCTGCACCTCTCTCTCCCCTACTTTTGGGTGTCTAATGCATGTAGCCCTGCACAGCGTTCATATTCAGATGCCTTGTCCCCAGCCTTCGTGCTGGGACACTCACTGCACACCTTGCGTACCTGTGACCCTTCACGGTTGCACAGCTCTTTGTATTTTGATAGCCCTTTTCCTATCAGGCTCTCACAGAACCCCTGTGAAAATATTGTACCTACTTCCCAGTTCCTCTGATCTCCCTCTGAGGAATTAATTTAAAAATATTTCAATCAGCTCTGGATTTGGGCTTTGTCCATTTATTGCACATTGCAGGAGTCTGCACTAAACCAGCGGTGTTTCTATCCACCAGAAGGGGCATGTGTACGACATTGGCCAGAGGGGAAGGGTCTCACCATCTGTTCACCCCTCTCCTGACATGCATCCAGGGCCAGTGTAACCATTAGGTGAACTAGGCGGTGGCCTGGGGCACCAAGATTTGGGGGCATCAAAAAGCAGTGCCCCAAAATTTTTTTTACACTATTGCTTAGGGGCAGGTACCTGTCAGTCTCCAGCACTTGGGCCACACCAGCAGCCTCTTCACCTCGGAGTCTCCCCCGCTTGCCCGGGGGCCGCTCCTCCTCTCAGGCTCCCCGGCCGCTGCCACTGTAGCCACCCAGGAGGATGCGGGTAGGGGGCACTGCTGTGGAGGAGATGCAAGGGGCCAGGCTCGGCTGGGGCCCCGCACCTGCTGACCGAGAGCAGCAGGAACTGGGCGCCACTCGGGTGGAGCCAGGCGGCCCGAGCCAAGGGCTGTGGTGCAGTGGCGTAGCCAGGTTCTACTAGCAGGGGGAGCAAACACATAAAAAAGACTCCAAAGCAGCAAAGAAAAAAAACAACCCAGGTCTTGCTGCTGAAGACTGAAGGACTTGCCACCGAAGACCCGGAGCGACTGAAGGACCTGCCTCCAAATTGCCGCCAAACACCTGGAGCAACTGAAGGACCCGCCTCCAAATTGCTGCAGAAGACCCAGATTGCTGGGGTGAGTGTAGAAATTAAAAAGGCGCCACTTTTGGGGAATATGCTCAGTGGGGAGTGGCTGCTTCCCCTCTCCCCCTAGTTACGTTACTGGGCAGCAGCCTCCGCAGCAGCAGGGCCAGGCTGGGAGCGTAGCCTGCCATGGGGCAGGAGAGGCAGCACTGCTGCTGCTGTTCCCCACCTACAGCCGTCCTCCTCCTGTGCCGCGCGGCAGGGCCGAGAAACAGCAGCAGCAGCACGGCCTCTCCTGCCCCACGGGTGGGCTATGCTCCCTGCCTGCCCCTGCCACCATGGATGTTGCCGCCGCCCTGGGCTCAGGACCCCCAGCTCTCCCCAAGCAGCGCCCGGTTCCTGCTGCTCTCAACCAGCAGATGCAGAGCTCCAGTAAAGCCTGGCCCCTTACATCTCTTCCACGGCGGTGCCCCCCACATGTGTCCTGCCACAGCGGCAGCAGCCAGGCGGAAGAGACTCCGAGGTGAAGAGGCTGCTGGCCCTGGCGCAGCCCAAGCGCTGGAAGCTAACAGGTACCTGTCCCTGCCCCATCCTGGCACCACCTGCCCCCCAATCCAGTAAATGTTACCTGCCTCACCAGCCTCAGTGCCCTGTCCCATACTATGAGCACCCCAAGCTCACTGTGACACCAGCAACCCTTGGCAAAGGGCCCCCTGATCTTCACAAACAGCTGTCACCACAGGCCTTACAAACTCACTGCACCCCACACGTGTCTTACAGGCACTTACCCACAAAGAGCAACATGGAAGGGATCTACACAAGGCTGGTAACTTGACAAGAGTGAGAATCTTTGAGAGATGTGTGCATGGGTAATATGGAAGGAATAATGTATTTACCTTAAAAGTCTGCTTTATAGACTTGGAGTAGAAATTAGTCACCAAGGGATAGTGGCCCCTTGGGGCAAGGGGGGTTTGTTACCCTGCCTAACCTGGCTGGTGATTCAATGCAAGGCTCAATTGTTTAGCTTTGCACAATAGTAAGACTTTGAATGGGACACCACCAGAGGCAATGGCAAACAACTGAAACGCCTTTGAAGGTAAAACAGAAACATTACAACAGCCATTAGTCATTCTGACATGTTGTTTATTATGCTATGTTTACTAGTTTTTGGAGGTTGTGGGGGAGGCCGGAGGGGGAGGGGACGCAAGGTGGAAGTTTCACCTAGGGAGCAAAATATCCTTGCACCAGCCCTGCATGCATTTCAGTGAAGGCCTGAGTCACCAACAACAGGCTGATCAGCATTGTTGTCAGGCTTGAGAAAAGTTCCCTCTTTCCTCCCACACATACACAATCTAGTGCTTTCAAGAGGGGCACATCTTTCAGAAACAGCACGAAATCAGGTGGGGGAACGAGACAACATACCACTCTCTATAATGGAGAAGGTTACATGTGAGAGTCAACACAGGCTTGTCTACAGTAGAGCTGGCTGGAAAATTTTAGTTGAAATGGGTTTTTTTCTTCTGAAAATGTCATTTCAACGAAACTAAAATGTTCCACACAATTACATCTTTGCAATGGAATTTCCTGCAAAAACAGTTTGCTCCAAAATGAAAAATGTTCCATTTTTTGGACATTTTCGTTTTCAAAAATTTTTGATATTTTGAATCAAAATAATTTTGTTTCAAACTTTGTTTTATTTTGTATTATTTTCCACTGGGTCAGGACCCGTCAGTAGTGCCTAACAGGGCTGTCAGGGCCCGCTACAACGTAGCGTATGTGTGGTTATAATATGCTATTTAGTACTTTGTCCTTTGACTCTTCTGGCGCTCTGTTTGTGCGCTGGTACTACTGCTGATGTCATGCAAACTGTAAAATGATAATCTGTATAAAAAGTAAATTTTGAAAAAAAGAATTTCATTTTGAAGTAAATTTTCGACGTTTTCCAAATGAAATTTCTGAACTGTCTATATCATGGGAAATAGTTGAGTTTGCTCCAATTTGGAATGAAAATAAAGTTCTAAATGCCAACATAGCCCATGAAATGGAAGGTCTAAGTTTTGACCAGCTCTAGGCTACACTCAGTTTTTGCTCTGATTTAACTAAGTGGCACAAGCTAAACTGCTGTCAACACATGTAAATCGATGCAAGTGCATCCACAGCGAAGGTTGTGCTGCTTTAGTTAAACTGGTGAAAAAAACAGCATGTGGCTGAGCTCTGAGTTTGCTTTGGTTTCATGCCTCAGCCTCCTGTGTATGCAGACTGACTATCATCCAGAGAGAGTTTATCCTCCTAGTAAAGCTAAGGGTAAGACCTTTTGAATTTAAAAGCCGCTTCCTTGCAAAGAACTATTCAAAACTACATGCAGGAAGGCAACGATGGAATGAGGAGGCCTTATCCAGCAGGCAGCTCATTCATGGTTGCAAGGACTGAGAGGTTTTCTGAAAGCTCAGAACCGTACTGTGAAGGGCTAGATACAGTTTTAACATCACCACCCCCAATCAACTGTAAAACGCAGACACATCCCTGCAAATCACAGGGTGCAGAAAGCCAAGTTATAGAGAAAATATTTCTTCTCATCATAATGACATGCAGCCAGCTGTGACCAGACACAAAACAGCTCTTGATGGGAGTTAGAAAATACAGATTAAAAATGGAAAACAGCAGCTTTGTTGCCTATTCATTTAACTCAGAATAGAGCCCCCAAATTGTCCTCAGCTATCACACACTCAGTTGAGGTTCTCCAGCTTGTGTCACTGACATTATGTCTTTCTATTGTCATTCTCATTTATGCCAGTCATCCCGCACTAGCTTCCTCTGCTCTGCAGAACCTCAGTGATCATGTGTGGGATCCTACTTGCTGTAGTTGCTACCACAGGGGGATTCCTCAGCTGGAGAAAATCAGCAA
The DNA here is from genome assembly GCF_003597395.2 of Chelonoidis abingdonii. NCBI lineage: Eukaryota > Metazoa > Chordata > Testudines > Testudinidae > Chelonoidis > Chelonoidis abingdonii. Next base: position 67,863,728 of record NC_133775.1, on the reverse strand, counting down.
CATTCCACTGGCTGCCTTTTATGCCATTGGAGGATCTGGCCCAATGTACCTATACCAGGAAAGCAGAATGGGGACCCAATCCTGGATCCACTGAACTCAGTGGTAATTCTCCCCTTACCATCAATGGCTGTGAGGTCAGACCATAAGCTGACACAAAACAGGACAAGTAGTAATAGCAAACAAGGGAGTGAGGGGTGGATGGACAAGGCTTAAAATGAGATCATGTAGCTACATGTCCCGGAGCCCAAGAAGGGGTGAGAAGATGGGGACGATCCCACACACCAATCTCTGTGCTAAACTACACTAACAATAACTACCAAGAAACAGAGAGAGCTAGATAACTAAGCTAAGGGAGCACTTGCACGGCACACAAGGCACAGTTACAACAGCTGCCACAGATGGTAAGAAGGAACTGAAGGGGGGGTTAGGTCGGCAGAGTCATATATTGAGCACCATGGAGGCGCCACTCCAGGGGCTCCCAGCCAACTCAATGGGAGCTGTAAAGGGAAAAAGTTTCCGACAACTGTGCACGCAGCGTGCGCACACCTAATTGGAAGTGACATGAACAAGCACTCAAAGAATGGAAGTGCTGAGCCTCTTCCTGCCCCCGGATAGAGGGGTAAGCACATGGGTCCTTGCACTCACTACCCCCAGCTTCCCTGCGCACTCACAGACCAGCTAGAGATGTACAATTTGCAGTTACCCCCCTTGTGACATCATCATAGATGTTAAGTGATTTCACTTGCCCAACACTAACTTCCCCAGCCCCACCAAACAACATGCAGAACTACAGTAATCCAGGGAGAGTTATCTGAGGAAAACGCACCAGCAAACACACAACAGCAAAGGCCGCCACCTTGTCATTTCCTTGTTAACCTCAGACTTTATCTTCCAATTAACTGAAGGATCAGCTGGGCTGCGACGGGAAATAGGACTTTGATGCACTAGAACCTGTGCTGCGAGTGGCTTCTCTTCACGGCATGTGTCATATTTGTTTAGTTTCTAAAACCAATTTTCTCTCAGATGCCAAAGACACTGATTTCATTACACGGACACAATGGCTTTTAATCAGCCCCGCACAAGGACGGGGGGATGAGACCAGACCAGGAATACTGACGGGAATAGTCCTTTGTCTGGTTGACATTTTGCTTTTGGCTGACTATATTATTTGCTGTGAGTCTCAAACAACACAGAGCCCAGATGTAAAGGCATTGTTCTTCCTTGTCCTATAGTGGCTGGAAACCAGAACTGGTGAAATAGCACAGAGGGATTTCTATCATATATTTGGTATTTATATGATCCTGTCAACATAGTATCTGAGCACCTCACAATCTCTTGTGTATTTATCCTCACAACGCCCCCGTGAGGCAGGGCATGGCTATTATCCCCATTGTACAGATGGGAAAGTGAGGCTCAGAAAGACCAAGGGCCCAATTCATAAAGGAACTCAGGTGTGGCAATGCGGAGTGTCACCACACCTAACTTTCAGGCACCTAGGAAAACCACTGGCACCAAGGCTTCCAATAAAAAGGATGGGGAGAGATGGGAGCATCACTGTCCTCTGTTTGTGACTCTCAGCCGTGAACCCACTCCTTAAGTTAGGTGCCTATGCTGTTTTAGCAGGAATCTTGGGGGTGGGGGTAGAAAGAGGAAGCTTCCTTGTCACTTTTAGCCCACTGGTTAGGGTATATCCACCAGGTGTGCAGGTGTGCTGGTTCAAGTCCCCCTGCCTAGGGCAAGTCAGGTGGGGGGGGGGGGCTCCCTTAGTCTCCTTGTTGAAGCAGTTCCCTGTGGATACATAATTAAAACCAGTTATTAGAGCAGGGAACTGGAGCCTGGGCCTCTCACCTCCCAGGTGAGTGCTCTAATTCTCATGTTTGCTCTCACTCACTTGCTCTCCGGCCCAATGATTCTTTCATTATTTATCCCCAGCGCAACAGCATCAACAGGAGAGATGGAGGGTACCACATCAGCATATCCCACAGTCCAGCGGTAGGTAGGGTGGCCAGATATCCCGATTTTAAAGACACAGTCCTGATTTTTGGGTCTTTTTCTTCTACAGGCTCCTATTACCCCCCACCCGCTGTCCCAATTTTTCCCACTTGCTGTCTGGTCACCCTAATGGTAAGAGCACTCTAGGAGGTGGCTGAGCCCCATTCACAAGCCTCAGACAGAAAGGGAACTTGACTTGGGTGTTTTCTACTTGACTATGCTAACCAGTGACTAGGCTAAAAGTTCTAAGTGAGATCCTCCTTCCCTCTAACCTGTTTTATGTAGGCTCATCTATATAAAGCTGAGTGGCAGGCTCTGAGGTGGTGGGTATAATAGGCACAGCCACAGCCGCTGGACATCCAGTTGTGGGTTTTGGTGGTTTGCATGGGGGAAGTTTTTGCTTGTTATTATCATTTCCCTGGAGATTACTGATGAAGACAGGAAGCTGAGTAGCACATACTGCTGTCTCAGCTGCCCCAGAACCTGCATGGTGCATATAAAAGCTCAAATTCTTCAGGAAGAGACAAACATTTTTCCTGCTGCGCAGCTTGGGGTCTCAGGAGGGAAGGCGCGGCACAGCTGAGGTGGCTTGAGCCAGTTTGGGGCTCCTCCAGCTGATGGAGGATGAAGCTCCCTCTAGGCAGGGGGGCTTGGGGCTCCATCCAGGAGTGTGGGGGTGGGCTTAGGGCTCCAGCTGCAGGGGAGGGGACTTGGGTGGAAGGGGTGGGGTTGGCGGCTTTAGCCTCACCGAAGGGGGGCTCCATCCATTGCCCATGGTTCCGATGGGATCAGGCCCCACAGGTGACATAGGCAGAGGAATACATAGTTCTCCCAGCCCTGTGTATCACTCTGGGGCCAAGCAGATGCAGAAGTAGTTGCAAAGGTCCCTGGGGTGGTTTGTCTGCACATATGGAAGTGCTGAGAGCAGTTAGTCGCCTATGAGGTTTTGTCAATCCCAGTGGGACTGGTTCTGGGATTTAGGCACTTTACGTAGCAGTTAGGTGCCTACGTCCTTTTGCCAATCCAGCCCTATGAGATGTGCCCAAAGTCACCCAGGAAGCCTGTGGGAGAGCAAGGGCTTAAACTTAAGTCTCCACACCACTCCAAAAGAGTTCCCCTGAGGCAGAGAGCCTGGAGCAAGAGCCTCACCACACTGAGAGCAGGGCAAGGGAGTGAAGCAACGTGACATCCAGCACAGTGAGGAGAAATTTAATTAGAAACAATCTGGAATACGAGGTTGTGTAAGGTATGGCCTCTTTGGCAGCAGTAACTTGTATAATATTTACAGCACAGCAATTTTATAAGCTTAGCACAGAATGGTTGGTTTATGTGGTACGCAGGGTGCCGGAGCTTTCCAGAATCCAAATTTACTCTTGAAACCAAACTTTTTGACAGGTACAGACACAGGCCTGGAGCAGAGACAGCACCAAATGTCGTAAGGGACAGCAGAAAGGAGAGGCGAGAAGGAAAAGGATGTTTATTTTTAACCTCTTTTCTGTACATTAAAAACCCAGTGAAGTCAATTTGAAATGGAGCGTGAATTCTGCAGAGACGACAGTGCTCCGAATCCATACACACTGCTGTCACAATGCATCAGCACACTTGGCAGCCTCCCTACACCATGTTTACATCACAAGATACTTGGAGCTGTGCCTTCCACACTCGCACTTACTGAGTATCTAGATTTAATTAGACTTTGTCAGCTGGCTGAGAGCTCTCGCCTAACTGAAAGGAGTGAGAATAATGCAATTGACTCATCTGAAGCAATTAGAGCAGAGCCAAAATGTGTGATATAAACAGACTCAACATGGGTAAGTACTGCAAGGCTGCTTTTCATCAGTGCAGCAGGGAGGGCAATTTCCAAATGTCTTAGGGGTAGCACAGAGGGCTAAGGGTATGACCCAGATATGTGACTGCAGCATGTGTAGACATACTCCTGCTAACTTTAACCAAGCTAGCTGGAAAAACAATAGCAGCATGAGCCGTACATCCCTAGCCAGGACCATGAGTATGTACTCCAGTGGCTAGCCTGTATCAGAGTTTGCTCTGCCACAGCCGCATTTCTGTTGTTATCAGGTATTTCTCCACATGCTTCAGTCACATCTCTGATTGCAGTGTATACATATGCTAAAATGATGGGAATAGATTATCCTAAGCAGTGTTGGGCTGTGCTGGGATTTTACATTCTACATGTGAATGAGTCTCAGTTTATCTGTAATTTTAGGAGATGGCCTAAATTTGGAGAGAGCAATTATCAACTAACACAGGATAGGAAATGCAAACCTGCAATTCACTTTCTTACACTGGAGAATGAGGGTTGGGATTGTGAAAGTAAAATGAATTATATTGTAAAAATAGGAATGGATTAAAGAAATGTTGTATGTACCTTTAAGCAGAAATAAGAAATGTTGAAATACAGGTGCCAGGAAAAGAAACATTAGGCATAAACAATGGTGCTAATGGCGAAACATTAACAGGAGATCGGTAATAGTTAGTAACGAAATAAGATATGCATGCCTAGCCCAGGTAAACTTATCAGATTCTGCTTCCTTTGTTATCTTGTTAAGTTCTCACCCTTTAATCTGTATAAATAAGATAGCTTGTGTCTTGCATGGTGCTCACATTATCTGTGTGTTATTAGCACAGTGCTGTGCTAATAAGACAGAGTGGTCTGACAAACTGAGTCCTGAGCAGGGCCGTCCTTAGGATTTATGGTGCCTTAGGCGGGATTATTAAATTGGTGCCCCTGAGCCTGTCTTGCTCTTAGCAACACAAACATAAGCTTACGCTGTTGGAAAACTTGCCACATGCATGGTATTAAAACCAGTTTAACATTGTTAAGCACACTGTAATGCTGATGGACTAGCACTAAAGAAGTAGCACTATAGAAAAAAATCTGATTTGACAGAATGATGCAAATAATATAATTTTTTTAATTTGTCAACATTTTATTGGAAATTT
>NC_133775.1:67841179-67845519 GCF_003597395.2 Chelonoidis abingdonii | reverse complement strand
GGGTTCATGCAGGCACCCACATTTTGGACGCTAAGGTTCAGAATTGGGACTTATGCTTATAATAGGCTCGCAGTAGCTGAAGATGGAAAAGGCACTTAGACAGACCGAGTGCCTGTTCACACAAGCAGAGGCTGCAGTCCCCCGAGGAAGGGCAGTGCCATTGCACTGGCACTGTAGACAGCTAGGTACACTGTAGAGGTGGGGTTGTCTTCCTATGGAACATACCACCACGTTATAATATGGTTCAGTCCAGCCTCTTTGGACAGAGACAAAGCTACTATGAAACGGAAAGTTTTCCAAACCTGGTTTAGCCCCATTTGCAGAGAAGTCACCAAGTAGAGACCGGGACCTTTGGATGCTATCTTAGCATATAGGATGGGTGGTCCACAGTTGTTACAGTGCTAGCCTAAGACGTGTGGCAAGATCTAGGTTCTTTCATACACCTGGGTGGAGAAGAAACTGAATCAGACTCATATGCTGGCCTACAATACACTTTGCAGACACCTAAAGTAGAGTGCAGTGGCCACCTCAGGACTAGGTTTCTGTGCTTTCCATGGGATGGCGAGAATCTGAACTGGATTTCTTTGTTGCCCCTGGAATTGATTCTGGGAATTGCCCCAGGAAGAGAAGACTTCCACAGAACGCCAGGGCAGGTTTTCTGCCTTCCAGGGACGGTGCCCAGAATCCATTCCATGTGGGCACAGAAATCCAGTTCTGGTCTTCCTACCCCAGTACTATATGACCTGAGGGCATGAAAAATGGGAATCTCTTGGCTTTCCTGCTATAGGATTAGATTGCTCTCTCTTGGTAAAAGCTGCCAGAGAGGTCTCCATGGGAACCCCCTGCAAAGTCCTACCCCAGTCATACTGGCAGAGGTGCGGGGTTCTCCTGCACAACCCAAAACTCCTAGGGATCAGCACAGACCCTGGGGGATGGATCCACAGGCAGGCAGGTCCTATGTCTCTATAGAGGTTTTGCACTGCCAGCACTTCTGGCCCCAGTCCCTAGCACTGTTGCACATTGACAAGGTGCTGCCCATACCTATGGTTCAGCCTCTACCAGACAGGGATTTATCAGAGTTAATCCCGATTAAGCCAGTCTCAGAATCCAGGCTATGAGGAGGTAGCATAATGTATTCAATCTATGGATCGGAAGATTTTCACAAAAAACAGCATAAAAATCCTATTGTTTCTTCTGACACTTCAGGGACTGGAGCAAGGAAATAAAAATGATGCTAAAATGAGGCCCTGTGCATGACAAATATTAAGTACAAGGAATAAAGCTGTTGCCATAACAGAACCCAAAAGCTCGAGGTGTTTCTATAGTCAGAGAGAAGAGATCAGACACAAAGAACCAGGCTATTAACTAATGTTCAGGAAACAGACTGTGAGGACAGGCCCATTAACATTTATCTAGGGGAGTGTCAACAAGTTTGAACCTATTGTGCTGCAGTGTCATAGTGGCACTCAGTTAGACACACAAGCCTCTGTCTTTCTTGATCTATTTGGAGGTTGTATATGGGATGGCTCTCTGTGTATGCAGCAAACATTTGCAAACCTGGGTGCCTAAAGTTATGCACCTAAATCCATATTTAGGCACCTAAATAAGCACAGAACCTACTGAATCTGTGAGAACTGCAGATTCACACCTATGTCTACAAATATACACACAGACAACAAACAAATACACAAGGAGAACTGACTGATGCAGAAAGATTACAAGTGAAGTATATGCAGCTGGACTATGACTAATGACTAATGACTAATGAACTAGTTCAGGTCCCCATTCTCTCCTATGGACTGTGCCCCAGCAGACTACAGCTTCCATAATGTAATGTAGATTTCCCTCTGACCAAGGTGCTTGGTGCACCCTGGGAGACTCCTAGACCTTAAGGCCAGAAGGGACCACCACAATCAGGGGCGGTGCAACCCATTAGGCGAGCTAGGCGGTTGCCTAGGGTGCTAGTATTTGGGGGGTGGCATTTCAGGTCCTTCAGCGATGACAGCGATGGCTGGATCTTCAGCCACCCTGGTCGTCATCAGCATTTAGGCGGAGGGACCTGGGGCAGAGGGGCGCGGGGAGGGCTGCCTGCAGCAAGTAAGGGGGGATCCAGCATGCAGGGGAACCACTCCCTGCCCCAGCTCACCCCTGCTCCACCTCCTCCCCTGAGCATGCCACCCTGCTCTGCTTCTCTCCCTCCCAGGCTTGTGGCGCCAAACAGCTGATTGGCACTGCGAGCCTGGGAGGTGGGAGAAATGGAGCGGCAACAGCGTGCTCCGGGAGGAGGCAGAGCAGAGGTGAGCTGGGGCAGGAAGTTGCCACACGGCTCCCCGGAGACCTGCCGTGGGAAGGGCGCCCTCAGGGTGGAGGGGGAGAGCTGCCATGAGGGGGGTGCCTCAGGGTGGAGGTGGGCGTGGGGAGCTGCCACCAGGCGGGGGATCCTTAGGATGGGGGAAGGTGTGGAGAGCTGCCACAAGGCTCGGTCAGGGGTGCGCAAGGTGGAAGTTTCCCCTAGGGCACGAAACATCCTTGCACCCCCCTGACCACAATCATCTGATCACCTGCACAGCGCAGGCCACAGAACCTCAACCACCCCCTCCTCTGGTAGGCCAACAACCTCTGGCTGAGTTACTGAAGTCCTCAAATCTTGATGTAAAGACTTCAAGTTACAGAGAATCGGCTATTTACTCTAGTTCAAACCAGCAAGTGACCCATGCCCCATACTGCAGAGGAAGGTGAAAAATACCCGGGAGATGAGCCAATCTGACTTGGGGGAAAATTCCTTCCCACCTCCAAATATGGTGATTGGTTAGACCGTAAGCATGTGGGCAAGAGTGACCCACCAGCCACACACCTGGGAAAGAATGATCTATAGTTACTCAGAGTCCTCCCTATCTAGTTTCCCATCTCCAGCCACTAAAGATGATTCTGGATGCATCAGGGGAGATGTAGTCCAGTCAGAGAGCCTAGCACATAGAGAAGAATGGGGGCATCAGACTTGCAAACTACAACTCCCATGAGACAATGTGTCATAATGGGAAAATGCTGTTGAATATTGAACTGACTCAAAACAAAGCATTTCAAGTCAGTTCTACAAACCACAATGAAACATTTGGATTTCAGCTATGTCGAAATGTTTTGTTTCAATTAAAAATGGCAAAATGCAATGTTTTGATTTACATAACACATGAACCAAGGGTTACCCAATGAAATTCAGAGGCAGAAGATGTAAAAGAAACATATGGAAGCACTTCTTCACATTATACCCAGTCTACCTATGGAACTGGTTGCCAGGGGATGTTGTGAAGACCAAAAGTATAACTAGGTTAAAAAAAGAACTAGATAAGTTCATGGAGGGATAGATCCATCAGTGGCTATTAGCCAAGATGGTCAGGCACACAACCCTATGCTGTGGCTGACCCAGTATGGCCATTCTTAAGATATTTCTGAATCCAATTTTTTTGGAATTTCCACTCCATGAAAAATTTCAACGTTTCACTTTTTTATCCTAAATTAGGACCAAAAAAAGTGCTGAAATGTCAGCATTTCCAGCAAGATGGAAGGGCTGAATTTTACTCAGCCCCAATAAAAACTTATCTCAGGGTGAAATTCACCTCCATGCAAAGGCCCATATAAGGCCACATGAAGAGTGCCATGGGTCACTTCACCCATAAAACAGAACTTAAGAGGACTCTAAGTAATACATGGACCTTGTCCTGGCCTTCTGCAAAGGGTTGAATTTCACCCCATAGGAAAGACAACAATGACATAGCATACTGAGAAGACATAGCTGCCAATCATACTAATCTGCAGTGAAATGCAAATGATGGCATGAAGGTGAAAATGTGTATCCCCAATATCACCCATCCAATGTCTCCCCGAGTACCAGCAGCGACAACTTGTCTGCCATGTAAGATTGGATCTCAGGAGGTCATCTAGTCCAACCCCCTGCTCAAAGTAGGACTAATCCCCAACTAAATCGAGAAGCTGGATATGAGTCAGCAGTGTGCCCTTGTTGCCAAGAAGACTAATGGCATTTTCAGCTATATAAGTAGGAGCATTAGCAGCAGATGGAGGGACATGATCATTCCCCTCTATTCAGCACTGTTGTGGCCTCATCTGGAGTACTGTGTCCAGTTTTGGGCCCAACACTACAAGAAGGATGTGGAAAAATTGGAATAAGTCCAGCAGAGGGCAACAAAAATGATTAGGAGGCTGGAGTACATGACTTATGAGGAGAGGCTGAGGGAACTGGGATTATTAAGTACGCAGAACAATGAGGGGAGGATTTGATAGCTGCTTTCAACTACCTGAAAGGGGGTTCCAAAGAGGATGGATCT
>NC_133775.1:67748315-67841162 GCF_003597395.2 Chelonoidis abingdonii | reverse complement strand
ACTTTTTCACTAGGAGGGTGGTGAAGCACTGGAATGGGTTACCTAGGGAGGTGGTGGAATCTCCTTCCTTAGAGGTTTTTAAGATCAGGTTTGACAAAGCCCTGGCTGGGATGATTTAGTTGAGAATTGGTCCTGCTTTGAGCAGGGGGTTGGACTAGATGACCTCCTGAGGTCCCTTCCAATCCTGATATTCTATGATTCTATTAATCTGGAAATAAGGGGCAAGTTTTTAACCATTAGGGGTAATTAACCATTGGAACAACTTACCTCAGGATGTGGTGGATTCTACATAATTTAAAATCTTTAAATCAAAAGAGTATCCCTTTCTAAGAGACCTGCTCTAGCTCAACCAGAAGTTATGAATTCATTGTAGGAGTTAGTAGGTTTAACTCTGTGGCCTGTGTTACAGAGGAAGTCAGACCACATGACCACACTGGTCTCTTCAGGCCTTAAATTTAGGCCTTGAATTTGTCTAGCTTCAATTTCCAGCCACTGGCTTTTGTTCTAGCTTAGTACGCAACATTAAAGAGCCCTCTACTATCAGAAAACTACTTCTCATGTCGGTACTTCTAACTCTGATCAAGTTACCTCTTAATCAGTCTTGGCTTAGATAAATAACTCAAGCTTCATTAGCTTCTCACTGCACTGAGAGGCAGGTTTTGCAGGCCTCAAATCATTCTTGTGGCCATTTTCAGAACTTTTTCCAATCCACGACATCTTTTTTAAACTGTTAACACCAGAAATGGACACAGAATTCAAGCATGAGTCTCACCAATGCCGTATACATGGGTAATATCACTTTCCAACTCCCTATTCACCTGTATATACACCCTGCAATTGCATTCACATTCTCACTTGCAGCACTGCACTGGGAGTTCATGTTCAGTTGGTTACCCACCATGCCTCTTCAGTGTGTAACTGTTTTCCAAAATACAGTCCTACATCAAGTAAGTGTAACCTGCATTCCTTGTTGCTAAACTATGATGTAGCATTTGGTTGTAGTAAATACATTTTATCGAAATGAGGCCAGTTTACCAAGCCATTCAGATTGTTCTGTATAGCTGTCTTGTCACTATTCTTCACCACTCCACCCATCTTTGTGCTATCTGCAGACTACCAGCAGCAATTTGATATTTTCTTCCAGTAATTTGTGTCCTTTTCTGTCAGGAAGTAGAAAGGAGAAGGTGAATGGCCAGAGGAACCATCTTTGTAAGGACAGCCTGTGGCTTCTGTCACACTGAGAACAAAAGGAGATGGCATCCATTTTGAAACAGGGCATGTCTTTATGGAATTCTGTGGACCAGGACTTTAGACTTTAGCCTCAACTGAAACAGAAACTGTCAGTTATGCAAAATAATGGCAAAAAATACTGCTAATGCTAAAATATTGTCTTCAAATACAGCCTATGCACAAAAGTTCAATGAATTTAAGCTATATGAGACGTTTGAGGAGTCTGCATTATTTCAATATTAAGATAATTCAGGACAAAAAGAGATCCAGGACAAGGTGCTAAATTTCTTAAAGGGCCTAGTATTTATTAATCTAAACTCAAATTAATCAACAGATTCACTTGTAAATTCTCAAAATATTCATTTTATGCTCCAAGAGTATGCGCTATAACTTGGGAAAATACACTCTATTTTTTAATACATAACAAAAACAGTTTGAATTCCTGTTTTAAATGCAAAACTCAATTACAATTATCTATAGAACCGTAATCGGTGCCTCCATCAATAACCATTGCCTCAAAACTTTCTGAGGCTTGGTCTACACTTAAACATCATATCAGCATAGCTGCATCAGCTGGGTGAAAAAACATGCCTCTGACTGACACAGCACTGCTGACAAAAACCCCACTGTAGACACAGCTATGCTGACACAAGACTCTTATGTTGTCTGGGGAGGTGATATTCCTACACTGACAGAAAAAAAACCTTGCTGTTGGCATCAGCTGCATTGACAATAGGAGGCTGTGCTGATGTAGCTAGGCACAGCTCTGAGTCGCTGGTGTAGCTTATCTCAGGAGTTAACAAAATCCTTCCGTTAAACTGGTAACATGAGCACACAGACCAGCTCTTTGTGTTAACACTTCTATTGTGTTTGGCAATCACAAACCGCCTTCATCAGCTCTTCTCCCCTAATAGGATCATTTAGCCTGCTGTCCCCTACAGGGCCTATTAACACAAACCAGAAAGTGCCTGAAGGAGGGAGTTCTGCTAATCAAATGTGCTATTAAGATCCTAACTCATTTCATTATTCCGTTTCATTTCCCACTTAGTGAGATTCAGAGATGCTCTATACAATGGGGAGAAATGCACACAGCCTTGTTCTAGGAGAAGAACCTTTTCATTGGACTTGTCATTTCAGTTTAATATTTTATTTGCTTATTCTTAAAGCTAAGGGGAATTAAAGGTACATAGCTCTGACTACAGGTGGATTTTTTTTTCTAAGTATGACTGCCCAGACTGAGACCATTACACTTCTCCTCATGGAATCAGAACCACGTCTTTACGAGAAGTTATCACTGGGACTAATGTGCTTGTGTAAGCAACCTCTGCTAAGTGACCATGGTGAATGGTCATTGACTCAAGACAAGAGGTTCTCTACTGCACCCAGCTCCTTACAGCCTGCTCAGAAAGACCAGACTGTCCCATGCTACCTTAATCCTGGCAGTTACTGCTGTGTGAGTGATTCACTTTTCTTTTAATTCTGTATGGAATTGCCTAGGATTTTTTTTTTTAAGACAGACAATTCCATTATGCAGGACTATTCTTCAGAGTTCAGTATCATGCTGCATCCTGCACTAGTCTGCAAACTCAGTGAAGCAAGGGTTCCTGCATCGTTCCAGACAGATTTGCCAGTACTCTATTTGATGCCACATCACACCTGCCCAAGGCTACTACATCCATGTTAAAAAGTAGTCCAGGGCCTCCAGGGTGTGAGGGTCCCAAATGTTCTTTATGCCCAGGGCCCCAATAAATCTTAAGCCACCTCTGCCATAATGAAATGTTTATTTCCCATTGACCAAGCTACATGGGGCATCATGGGAGTCACATGACTCTGGCTTCTTCATGAGAGAGGTAGTCCAGCCAGGAAGCCTGGCCCATAGGGGAACATGGCGGCATCAGGCTCCGGAACCACAACTCCCAAAAGGCAATGCATCACAATGGAAAAAGCCAGCTTCATGTTGAACTGATTCAATATTTCAGAATCGATATTTTCTGAAGTCTCCATTGACCAAAAAAATTCAAAATTCCAATTTTTGGCCCAATTTGGTATGAAGAGAAATACTGGAATTGTCCACAGGCTGGAAATTACAAATTTTGCATAGCTGTACTCTGAGCCTGCACTAGCTACACCTCAGTGAGGAACAGTGACAGATGCTAATTCTTCAGCTCGCTCAACGGCCCCAATATACAATTCCCGATCACCTGGTGCCCTGAATCACAATGGTGACTTACAAAAATAAATCAGCATAGAGACTAAATCAATGATCCTCAATTTTTTTCTGTAGCACCCTCCCCTTTTACCCATAATGGAACCTGTCCGCGTCCATTCCCTCCAGGGGCATGGTTGGAAGCTGCGGCCAGTAGCGGGTTCAGAGCCACGGTTGGGAGCTGGGACCAGGAGTGGAGCTGTGGCCAGGAGTGGAGTCACAGTCAGGAGTCGTGACCGGGAGCAGTGCCATGGCTGGGGCCAGGAGATGAGGCTGGGGCTGTGGCCAGGATCCACAGCCTGGGTCCAAAGTGGAACTGCAGCCAGGGCTGGGAACAGGGCTGCAGCTAGGGACCAATGCCAGGGCCAGAGCTGGAGGTGGGGCTGGGGGCAGGGCCGGAGTGGAGTTGGGGGCAGAACATGGCTAGGTAGCACTCCCTCCCTGCCTCTCCCGTTCGGGGCTGGCCCAGGCACTGCCATACCACCTCCCAAACGTTCCTCCAGGTGTGCCCCACAGCTTGGCATCCATAAAAAAGATGGAGAAAAAATGTTCTCTCTTGGTACAGAGGACATGACAAACTACAGCAAAGCAGATTTAGATTAAATCTCAGGAAAAACTTCCTAACTGTAAGAGCAGCAGAACAATGGAACAGACTGCCTAGGGAAGTTGTGGAAGCTCCTTCACTGGAGGTTTTCAAAAGGAGGCTGCATAGCCATCTGTCTTGGATGGTTTAGACACAACAAATCCTGCATTCTGGCAAGGGGTTAGACTAGCTGACCTTTGTGGTCCCTTCTAACCCTCTGGTTCTATGATTACACTGCTCTACAGCCAAAATGCTTCTGAAATAAATGTAGTCAAACTTTACTAATTCTGGGTCACTGAGAACAAAAATGATGCTTAAAATTGTTGATCGGCTCTAGTCTAGCTGTTGGGCTCCAGACTACAGCAGTGGAATCTCCTGGCAGGTGATGTTAGGGTTTCCATGTTCCGTGACCGTCAAAAGGATCTTGTCCCATTCTTCTTCATGGAAGGTGATCTTGTAGCCTGCAACAACATCGATGGTGTGATGGCAGCCCTCAACATCGTTCACGATCCAGATGAGTGGAGACTGTTCATTGATTCATCGAAGACGAGTCTTAAAGCTGTTTTGCTGCATAATGGCAATGTTTTGCCATCAATTCCAGTTGGTCATGCAGTCCATATGAAGGAAACCTATGACAACATGAAACAACTTTTGAGGTGCATAAACTATGACCTACATCAGTGGCAGCTTTGTGGCGATTTGAAGGTTGTTGCTCTCTTGCTTGGTCTGTAGACTGGATACACAAAGTACTGCTGTTTTCTCTGCGAATGGGATAGTCGTGCAAGAGATTCCCACTACATCAAGAAAGATTGGCCACTCCGACAGTCATTGGAGCCTGGGAGGAAAAGTGTTCAGCATCCACCACTTGTTGAATCAAGGAAGATTTTGTTACCACCCTTACACATCAAGCTGGGTCTGATGAAGAACTTTGTCAAGGCCATTGACAAAACACAAGCAGCTTTCAAGTACCTCCGTGGAAAATTTCCAATGTTAAGTGAAGCTAAGATAAAGGAAGGTGTCTTTGTTGGTCCTCAGATTCGTGAACTTCTTCGAGATGATGCATTTGACCATGCACTGCGTGGCAAGGAAAAGACGGCATGGAAAGCCTTCCAGTTAGTGGCAATAAATTTTCTCGGAAACAACAAGGCAGACAACTACAGGTTGTTGGTGGAAAACCTCCTCAAGGCATACAAAAGCCTTGGTTGCAACATGTCACTAAAGATACATTTTTTGCACTCTCATCTAGATTTTTTTCCACCGAACTGCGGAGCAGTGAGCGACGAGCACAGCGAGCGATTTCACCAGGACATTGCAACAATGGAGAAACGCTATCAGGGCAAATGGAGCCCATCAGTGCTTGCAGACTATTGCTGGACAGTGACAAGAGATGCTCCATTTAATGAATACAAGAGACAAGCCAAGAAGCGCCGAGTAGACACTGAATAGGACTAAACTATGTACATAATAGTTTTTTGCCTTTTGTTTCATAATAAATTTTATTTATATAACCCTTTTGCTGATTTTTAAAGTGTTACATAAACAGGACAGGTGAAATATTATCATGTAAAGCAACCATAAACACATGAAAAGACCTAGGTTTACAATTTATGATTAAAACTCTACTATCTACACAATATACATAGACATAAAATGTAAAAACTTAAATATCTTAGAAACAGTAGCCAATCAGTTGTTTTAATTATCATATTTGAATTCAGCACATCAAAATACATAATAAGTACCACATTTTATCTCTGAAGCAGACGACTTCTCAAAAATTGTAGACTAGTGTTATTTGACCTTCTTGTTTGTTATAGAGAAAATGAAAAGCACAATATAAACATGGTTACTACTGAAGCACAAATATGATTGAGATCTGGTGTCATTCTGTTTATGTAACAGATCACAAGCTACCTTGAAGAGAAATTTGTTCTTCTAAAGTGCAATAGTGGCTTCATTCTCATTTGGTTTGCCTGTTTTTGTGTAAGGTGAACTAAGGACTTCTCCCTGTCTTGGATATGGACCATAAAATACCCACAAGTACATGAGACACCTTCCCTCTGCACTTGTGTTAAATCAGGTGAACTGACAATCTGCAGCTGTGGAATTCCAATGGAGCCAAACCACCAGGATGAGAAAGGATGTGGGGAATAAGGTGGAGGGTTCTCCTGAAGTGGATCATTTCAGAACTCAGGAATGTCCCTGAAAATGTGACCATCTCAGTGAGATCAACTGTAAATGTGAGGAACACAAGGCAGGCATTGTTACCTCTGTTCCCCTAACAACCAACCCAGAGTCACACTTGTATTAGTGTTACTACAATGCCATTGTTAGGTCAGATAGAAAAGAGATGGAGCTTTTTCCTACACGCACACATACACTGCATTCATACCCTCATGCACCCACACACTTACACAGGAGGAGAGTTACCAGAGACAGCATGGAGGCTGAGAAGCCAAAGCGTGGTAGATCTGGTGTGTCTATCTGCAGTCATGAATTTAGGCTGCTGAGCAGGTCAAGAAGCAGGGGCTTGTGTGCATGCCTTCTTCCTCTTATTTTGGAACTGGGCAGCTCCTGTCACGTAGACTGAGTTTCCTTTCTGTGTCTGTCACCGAGAAGCGTTCCCAGACCAGTTCCTTTCATGCACACCAGGTTCTTCTTTTCATTACAGCACTCCGTGATTGCCTTCTCAGGGCAGATTATATTAGACCAGGGGTCGGCAACCTATGGCACGCGAGCCAATTTTGAGTGGCACGCTGCTGCCTGACGCGGTCCCGGCCCCCAGCCCCCAGCCCCACTCAGCCTCCTCTGGTCACCACTCTCTCCTGTGGAGGCAGGAGGCAGAAGCTTGGTCCTGCGGCAGCCAAGCTTCTCCCCTTCCCCTCTTCTTCCCCCAGGGTGCTGCTTTCCTGCCCCTCCTCCTCTCCTTCCCTGCACCAATCAGCTGATGGCCCTTGCAAGGGGGAGGGGGAAGAGCGGCAGCGTGCTCACTGCTCTGTAGAGGAGGCAGAGAAGAGATAGGGATGGGGCCTTGGGGAAGGGGGTGGAACAGGGCATATCCCTTTCAGCCCCATGCCATGAGCCACTCAGGGCAAGGGGCTGGGAGCATGCCCATGAGCTGAGCACTCCAGCCCTCTGCCCTGACCCCTGAACCCCCCTCCACACACCCAGCCTTCTGCCGTGCATCCCCCACACACCCCAGCCCTCTGCCTTGACCCCTGAGCCCCCCACACCCAGCCTTCTGCCCTGCACCCCCACAGCCCCCATCCCTCTGCCCTGACCCCTGAACCCCCATACACACCAGCTGCTGCCTGCATCTCCACACCCCCAGCCTCTGCCCTGACCCTGAACCCCCATAGCAGCCTTCTCCCCTACCCCCCACCCAGCCCTTGCCTGACCCCTGAACCCGCCCCCCCAGTTGGGGTCCCACTGCTGGCCCTTGCACACCAGCATCCCGCCAGGCCCCACTCAGCCGCTGCTGCGCCTAAGGTGAACAGAACCAGAGCTGGCAGCGAGCTGAGCAGGCTGGCAGCATAAGATCAGCATTTTAATTGAATTTAAATGAAGCTTCTAAACACTTGAAAATTGTTACATTTACATATACATAAGTTTATAGTCCTACAGAAGAGACTTTCTAAAATGAATAAATGTGTTACTGGCACACAAAACCTTAAATTAGATGAAAAATGAAGACTTGGCAACCACTTCTGAAGGTTGCTGATCCCTGTATTAGACACACCTGCTCCTCTAGTTATCTCCAGCCGACGTCCACATACACTCCCTTATTCAACTCCTTTGTCACACTCTCTGATTGTATGATTGGATACACTGACTTGGGAAGTTCATACAACTGGGTAATTGAAAAGGTTACAGAGCTTGCAAAGGTTACAAAAAAAAAAGCAGCAAAAAATCCTGTGGCACCTATAGACTAACAGACATCTTGGAGCATAGCTTTCATGGATACCCACTTCGTCAGATGCATGTAGTGGAAATTCCAGGGCAGGTACATATATGCAAGCAAGAAGCAAGCTAGAGATAATGAGGTTAGTTCAGTCAGGGAGGATGAGGCCTGTCTAGCAGTAGAGGTGAAACCAAGGGAGGAGAAACGGTTCTGTAGTTGGCAAGCCATTCACAGTCTTTGTTAAGTCCTGAGGCTGATTATTCAAATTTGCTGATGAACTGAAGCTCAGCAGTTTCTCTTTTTGAAGTCTGGTCTCTGAAGTTCTTTGCTGCAGGATGCACCTAAGATCTGCTATTTGTGTGCCAGGTGAGTTTGAAGCTCTCTCCCTACGGTTTTTCGTTCTAGCGCAGTTATCTAAGTCTGATTGGTTGTCCATTTATCCTTTTCTGTAGAGACTGTTCAGTTTGGCCAATGTACATAGCAGAGGGGCATTGCTGGCATATGATGGTGTATATTACATTGGTGGACGTGTAGGTGAATGAACCGGTGATGGTGTGGCTAATCTGGTTAGGTCCTGTGATGGTGTCACTGGTGTAGATATGTGGGCAGAGTTGGCATCGAGGTTTGTTAACTTAAAAGGCTATGCTAACAATAACTGAAGTTACAAAATCTGCAACAAGGTTGCAGAACTTAATGATACAAGTTACAGATCTTACAATCGCATTTGAGTGGAGGCTTTACATAACAGGCATAACACTTTAGGTTTGATGTTACAGGTCCACTTCTTGTTCCCTGGGCCAACAATTTATGTTATTCTGGATGAACCTACAGAAGTACTGAAGTCTATGGCAAAGTGCCAAGTGCCGCCACCTAAGTTCACTAGGGACTTTGCTAGTGCCCCTGATTTAATGTGGATATCACTCAGATACTGTGGTGATGGATGGCAGTATGACTGATAAGTCCCACACAAACATTTCTATCAGTTGTTGACACAACTCACAGCAGTGCGAGCTATGGAAAGAAGAGTATAATGTATAACAATGTTAGAAACCCCTTCAGAAAAGTCATGCTATTCCTTGATAAGACATTACTTCACCACACTTCTGGGAAATCAACTAGAAGAGCCTCAACTGAACATTTTGGAAAGTGAAATGATTAATACTTCAGCAAGATCTCAGAGAGTTTCTAATTTATTTCCTCTTGTGATTGGGAGTCATGAGAGCGATTTGAAAAGGTCAGTAGAAAGGTGGAATGGAGAATTAAATCCAGATTATTTAGAGTAAGACTGGAAGTTGATCTATGAGCAGGTTAAATTTGTATCAATAAATTTTAAACACAGGATGACATTATTTGATTTGCAGCTCAGATTATAGATCTCTTCAAAACAAATGAATATTGGGAACATTGTATTGGATATACAGCGGATTTTGTACATGTGGCTGAGAAATGCAGAAAGGTCAGAAGTTATCAGGTCAATACAAGGTTAGCTGAAAGCCATAGGTTCATTTCATCCAGATGTTTGCATTTCAAATAATGTAGAAGATGTCGCAATGACTAGATAGCAAAGAAAATATATGGGACTAGCATTATCAGTAGCAAGAACACGCATAATAAGATACTGGACACAGGACTCAGTGCCTCCATTGTCAGATGGGATCAAATATATGGATGCAGGTATCCTGTTTGATTGTATTAGCCATGAACTTAGAGGACATCCAGAGACATTTAAAGCAACATGGGACACATAGATAAATTTCATTTCATTGGTAAATATATTCCTGTATATTGTTTAGTTCACTGCTTGCAGAGTATATGGATATTGCTTCAAAGTTAATATATCAATATGTTTTAGGGGATGTTGCACTATGGGATGTGGTTTGGACTTTTTTCATGAAAAATAAAAATATAAACAGAACATGCGAGACAAATAAGGCTCATCTTGGCACCCTTGTTTCTACGGGACCAGATTTTCCAAAGGGAAAACCAGAGACCTCTGTGATGGAGAATGGAAATGTGAGTTGGAAAGGGCATGCCAGGGATGGAGGAGTAAAGAAGGTGACCGTAGGGTAGAACTGTCAGCTGGTAGGACGTCTCCTATCCAGGTGGGTCAGTCCCTAAGAAAAGGGAGACTCTACCTGGAGAGTCCTGGGGAGGGAACCCCAGTTACTAGAAAGAGCCAGGTAGTCATAATCGGGGATTTAATTATTAGAAATATAGATAGTTGGGTTTGTGGTGACTGGGACAACCGCATGGTGAATTGCCTGCTGGATGTGAAGGTTGTGGATCTTGTGAGACATCTAGACAGACTTATGCACAGTGCTGGGGAGGAGCTGGTGGTTGTGGTACGTGAAGGTACAACTGACATAGAGAAAGTAAAGAGAGAGGTCCTGGAGGCCAAATTTAGGTTTCTAGGTGAGAGATTCAAGTCCAGGACCTCTGTGATAGCATTTGCTGAAATGCTTCCAGTTCTGTGTACAGGCCCAAGAAGACAGGCAGAACTTCAGGGTCTCAATGCATGGATGAGATGATAGGAGGAAGAGTTTAGGTTTAATAGGAACTGGGGAACCTTTGGGGAAAGAAGGGGCCTAGACAGGAAGGATGGGCTCCACATAAACCAAAACAGAACCAGATTGCTGGCATGTAAAATTTAAAAGGTTGTAGAGAATTTTTTGAAGTCAGGGTTGGGGGAAAGTCAGCAGGTGCGGAAGAGCACACATTTCGAGGGGAGACATCCCTTAGGAATGAATTTATTAAAGGAAGAACTCTATATGCTAGTAAACAGGAGAGGAAAGAAGTTGGTAAAGTACAGGTAGGAGCTAGTGAGGAACAGTTAAACATAAACAAGTCCCATTTAAATATCACATTAAGGCAAGCAACTGCATATTGACCAAATGTACAGGTCCTTATATACAAATGCTGGAAATCTCAATACTAAGATGGGTCAACTAGAGTGCCTGGCTTTACATGACGATATTGATATAACAAGCATCACAGAAACTTGGTGAAATGAGGATAATCAATAGGATGCGGTAACACCAGGATACAAAATATATCAGAATGGCTGAGTAGGGCGTGCTGGTAGGGGAGTGGCACTATATGTGAAAAAAAGCATAGAGTCAAATAAAGTAAAAATGTTAAATGTATCAAACTGTCTCATAGAATCTCTATGGATAGAAATTCCATGCTTGACTAATATGGGTATAGCAGTAGGAATATACTACTGACCATAGTCACCAACTTTCCCTGGTGCTAGTGGGTGCTCGTGCCCCCCTGCCGCTGGCCTCGCCCCGACTCCCTCCTTGCCCCACCCCCATGCCAACCCCTTCCCCAAATCCCTGGCCCGGCCCTGCCTCTTCCCTGAGCATGCCACATTCTCCCTCCTCCCCACTCCCTCCCAGCCATGCAAAACAGCTGTTTCACAGTGCAAGTGCTGGGAGCTAGGGGGGGAAAGCAGGCACATGGCATGCTCAGGGGAGGAGGCGGAGCGGAGGTTAGCT
The DNA here is from genome assembly GCF_003597395.2 of Chelonoidis abingdonii. NCBI lineage: Eukaryota > Metazoa > Chordata > Testudines > Testudinidae > Chelonoidis > Chelonoidis abingdonii. The sequence continues at coordinate 67,829,745 of NC_133775.1, read as the reverse complement.
GGGCGGGGAGCTGCTGCTGGGTGCAGAGCACCCACCAATTTTTCCCCATGGCTGCTCCAGCCACAGAGCACTGATGGAGTCGGCACCTATGCTACCGACCACCTGACCAGGGTGTAGCATCCATTTTACAAAAGATCGCTTTCCTAGCTAACAGGGCCCAGGATGTCTGAGCCCATTCACAATGAGTTCCACCAGCCGTCAGTACAATACTGTCACCCTGCAGCTATATTCAGTCAGAGAATGAAACTGACACCACCTTTGTCTCTCGACCCCCCCCCCCTTTTCCCAGCTTTGGAGCTTTCCTTGCCTAACTTGAACAACCCAGAGGTAGGATGTTTTATTTGCCTGTATTTTATAGCTCCTCATTAGCTCTAGCTCCAGGATTTTCATTGTCTGATGTGTTTGCTATCTGGACAACTAGTGTGGATAATTCATCTGTGATTAAGCCACGCAAAGGATGTGTTGAGTCTTGGAAACAGGAATACAAATCAGCGGCTAATTAAGAGACTGCAATATAAAATCTGCAGGATGGAAAGCAGAAAGAGACTGCTGTCCTGGCTGTTGAAATATGTTCCTGTTCATCAATAGCTGATCGTCTGGCCCTGAATATAAGCAGAAGAACTTCTCTTGTTGGGATGGTGCCACTTCACTGTTGGGTAATGGTGCAGAAAGCACACTTGGGCAGTTGTTACATCCCATTGTGCTGTATCACAAGCCTATTGCTCCCAGAAAAAGCCTCTTTATAAACTGCACATGACTGATGTGGATAGGACAATACTGGAAAAAACTAGCAGAAAGATTAAAGGAGGGAAGGAACAATTACAAAGGTTCTAGAGGATCTGACATGATATGATAGTGAGAGAGCAACTGAGTCATGGAAGTACTCAGAGCTAGATCAACATAAAAAGCTTCAAATCATTATTGTCTCTCCATAAGACAGAACTGAATAGGGGGGTACCATCCCCCATGCTGGAACTTGATTCTGTGCATGTTTTTAGAGACCCAGTCATTCTACCATCACATATAAAATCTCTTTATAAACTCATTTTATTGTAATTTTTAAGGAACACAATATAGTACAAAAGTATTTCACAATAGAGATGGCCAATTAATGAGGATCAGGACCTAAGACACAACGAAAGAAGAGCTGCACAATATTGCTGAGATCAAAGGTTCCTGAATGTTTCATTAGCAATAAATGAGGCAGTGGGCAGGCACAGCTGTTAGAAAGAGATCTCTATTAAGCATGCTGAGCAACCAATGTTATATGCTGATCCTGTACAATTTTATGTGCCAGCAACCAGGGCCCAGCTTGCATTCCCCCATGGTGACACACTGAACTAAGTTCCTCCTGAAACCTGATCTTCTTGCTTCAGTCCCACTCATCAAACTGCATGGGGCACTTGTGAGCAGACAGCTTTCTGGTCACGTGGTGCTGGCTAAATTGCACTGAGACAGCAAAAACTACATGAAATACATTCCTAATATTACATTTCGAAAGAACCAATTTGTGTGGCAGGGAGGGTATAAAACCGTGATTGGTCCCTTTGGTTCAGGTTCCCCAAATGACCCCATCACCCAGCTTAGGGCATTGTGTGCCATCGAGGACTTGTCTGTTATGGGCTCCTGGTTTAGGCACCATCACTGGACCTGGGTTTCAAACAATAGGCATGCCATGAAGGAAACTGACCACATCCTCACCAGAAATCACTCCTTAGTGCAATCTCACCCAGTCTGCAGCAGCACAGAAGCACCGGTAAAGAAGAGCTCCAAAGCTCAAAAGCTTGTCTCTCACACCAACAGAAATCCGTCCAATAAAAGACAGGACCTGTCCCACCCTCTATCTTTCATATCCTGGGACCAACACGGCTACAACACTTTAGTTGTCACTCAGCTGTCACTAGGGTGACCAGATGTCCTGATTTTATAAAGACAGTCCTGATATTCGGGGCTTTTTCTTATATTGGTGCCCATTACCCCCCACCCCACCCCGTCCTGATTTTTCACACTTTCTATCTGGTCACCATAGTTGTCACTGCGACTTCCAACTCTTCACAAGCCAGACATCCACCAACAATACAATGGCCAGCATCTCTCTGAGGTTCCTGCTGAAGCCATAAGATACACCCAGGCTATCAAAGATGACATGCATAACTTTGATACGCTCTCGGATGACGTGGCGATCATGTGGAGTAGTATACATAATGCTGTATCACATGCCACTGCTGGAACAATTGGGCATCAGATGATCATGAACAAAACTGTGGTTTTCTGAAGAGGCCTTTGATATATTAGTGAGAAAGGCAGAAGCACACAAGCAGGGAGATGTCCAAAAATGTAAACTGGAAAGCCATTTTTCAGGCCATGGCAAAACATGACTGTATGATCTGCATCAACTCCCTGGCCAACAAAGCAGAGGATAGTCTAAAGTCAACAATCTGTGCCGTGTCTACAAAACACACACCTGGGTGGCAGCCATAAACAGCCTTCTAACATCCCCATCACAAACAAGAATGCTTTACCTGCTTCTGCACAGATGGAAATCACGTTCTGCTGATGACTGTCCAGAGCAATGTGACCTGACAAACCACATGGCTGCACTGGTGACAGACACTGATCCTCCATTACTCAAGGAAGTATGAAAGGCCGTCCAAAAGTCATGGAGCATATGTGCTGCTGGACCAGATGGTATTCCACCTGAGCAGCTCAAAGGTACCTTGAAACATTTCACTGCCTGGTGTGAGCTGTCATTGACGTCATGCAGCTCTCCCACTTTACAGCAGCATGTTTGTAAGGCAAATCCTGTTTGGTTGGGCCTATATTTTGTGAGCCAGATCAGAGGTGGCAAGGCTGAGATGTTCCAACCCACCTCAGGTTCCACACCTTAAAATTCTGACCCACCAATATTTCGTTTCAGCATTATATAAACGAATAGTTTCCAGACCCAGACTCACTCCCTGGGTAATACAAAATGTACTAGCATAGGACTGCAGTCCTTGATTCTGCTGCCTTCACTATCTCTGGTAGGTCCCCCTCTGTACACTATCTCTGTATGATCCCCCATTACCACAGCATCTGCACACCACCCCTGGGAAGCAGGGAAGTGTTATTAGTAACAGTTTACAGATGAGGCACTGTGAGGCTAAGTAACTTGCTCAAGGTCACACCCAGGGCCGGTGCAACCCTTTAGGCGGACTAGGCAGTTGCCTAGGGCGCCAAGATTTGGGGGTGCCAAAAAGTGGTGCCCCCCAATTTTTTTTTTAAATGGTTGAGCAGCCGCTGCTGCTGGGACAGAGAGGGAGTCTGAGCTGCTGGCAGCAGCGGCTGCCGGCAGCCCAGGGCATCCCCTGGGTCAGGGCACCACGGCGGCAGCCGGCATCCCAGGGACTCCCCCGGTTCAGCGCGCCACCGTGGCAGCCAGCAGCCCAGGGCCCCCCCAGGTCAACGCGCCGCCGTGGCAGCCAGCAGCCCAGGGGGCCACCCGGATCAGTGCGCCGCTGTGGCAGCCGGCAGCCCAGGGGCCCCCCTGGGTCAGGGCACCGCTGTGACAGCCCAGAGGTTCGGGCTGCCCGTGGCGCGCTGACCCAGGGGAATCCCTGGGCTGCAGGCAGAGGCTCAGAATCCCTCTCTTTCCCAGAGCAGGGGCTCCAGCCTATGCCATTTTTCTCATTGCTGGCAGGGGCACTGGCGGCTGGGCAGAGCTGCGCAGCTCTGCTTAGGGCACGTGGCAGGAGCCCTGCCAGGGCAGCATGACACCAGGGCTTCTGGAGGAAAGCGGGGGCTGCCCCCTGGCTCAGCCTCCACATCAGCCCCAGCAAGGGGCACGGAGAAGAAAAGAGCCTCAGCAGTGGTCTGGTGGAGCGGAGGAAGAAAGAGGACCCTGATGCTCATGCGATGGGCAAGGTAAGTAAGTGCTTCCCCACAGCTTGGCCTCAGGTGCCTGTGCTCCTGCCCCCTTGGTCCTTGGCTGGTCCCTGTTCCTGCTCCCCTTGTGCCTGGATGGCTGGAGAGAACAGCAGCCTGCAGAGCTGAGCTTCTCCAGTGCCCCCAGGCACCCCCCGACCCCTTCCCCCCTACAGCCCTGACCCCCAGCTCCAAGCCCAGTCCCTCTGAGCTGGAAACCTCCTCAACCCCATCCCCCCCACAGTCCTGACCCCCAGCGCCAAGCTCAGTCCCTCTGAGCTGGAAACCCCCTCACCCCATTCCCCCCACAGCCCTGACCCCCAGCTCTGAGCCCAGTCCCTCTGAGCTGGAAACCCCATGACCCCATCCTCCCCACAGCCCTGACCCCCCACAGCCCTGACCCCCAGCTGACAGATAGTGTCCCTAACACAGTTATTGCTCTTTGCATCCTCTTGACTCCCCCAGTTTCTGTGGCCAGTAGTAAGCAAAGCTTCTCGAAGCTCAAGTTGATAAAAACATACATGCGAACATCAATGTTGCAACAAAGACTTGTTGGGCTATCTACCTTGTCACTTGAACATGACATTGCTCACAGCATTGACTTGGAGGAACTTGTTTCTAAATTTGCTAAACTTAAAGCGCGGAAACATAAATTCTAAATTATAACATGTTACTCTGTGACAGTGTATTGTGTATAAGGTATGTGATTTTTTTTGGGTGCGGGGGCGCAAGATGGAAGTTTTGCCTAGGGCGCAAAATATCCTTACACTGGCCCTGGTCACACCGGAGGGTTGTGTGCAGCATAGAACAGAATTCATGTACTGAACCCAGGTTTTCCAGACGCCAGGCTAAGGCTTTCAGCACTGGACCCTATTTTCTCTCTTATCCACACCAAGGAGCCTTTACCATTGCAATCAATCCCATGGACTTTGGCAAGCACTCCTCGATGCAATTAAAAGTTTGAGATTTGGGCCCAGAGTGTTTAGAAATGACACAAGAATTCATGATGTTTGGAGAATCAAATGTTGAGGGAAAGAGTCTGTTACTACTGACTCCAGCAGCTTCAACTCAAGTTTTTCTGGTATTTACTCCTTGTCTCCCATTGAGAGCATTCCCTCCAGAAAGTTGGCAAATTTTCATACAGGAGTCAGTCCCACACCCAGAATCTCTTTCCAGGAACAGGAATATTTTCCATCCATGGACAATACCAACCAACCAGTTCCTCAGCCCACCCAGGGGACTTCGCCCTTTCGTCTCTCCTGCTTTAGGGCCTATGGCAGAATTCTGCTATGCTTTTAGCTCAGCACCACCTCCCATGGCTTTCTTCCTGGAGGTGTTTTCCTCCCTGGCAGTAGGTTCCCACTTCCTCTCCTCCCATGGGACTCTGGCAGCTTTTCCTAGGAAACTCCCTGCTGCCCCTGCTCCCTGAGCAGTGCCCTGCTTTATTCACAGCCTGGGTCTTTATAGCCCTAGGTGCCACACTGCCCGCTGAACTGGGAGCACATGTTCTAGCACAGGGGTGCTGGACCTGCTTCATGCAAAGGGGCCTGTGACAGTCAGCTCTGCTTTGCCCTGATCCTAGGGCCAGCCTTCCTGAATTCGCTCGCTCCCTGTCCCCTGGACTGCAGGACACAGGGCTGGTGTGTTTGCAGTTGGCTCCTGCTGCACTTATCTCCAGCTGTAAGGATTGGTGGGTGAGTGGGGCTCTGATGCCTGAGTCTCCCCTTGTAAAGGCCCAGTGATGTCAATGGGAGTTACCTGTGCCCTGTAGTGGGAGAGCAGGGGCCCAAGTGATCACACCTGCCGGCCAATGGGAGTGTTTTCACAGGCTAAGGAAGAGAGTGATTGGATGGAGAGATGGGGGAGAGGTTCCCTGAGGTTATGGATCTGGGGGAGTGTTTGGTTCACTGGTCACAGGATCCTTCTGCTCTGCAGAGTGGAACAAAACAATGGAGACGTGCTGCAAAGCCATGACACTGAGGACACAGCGAAGAGATCACTATGCTCTAGCCTGACCTCCCTGCATAACACGGGCCAGAGAACTTCCCCCAGAGAATTTCATAAATGCTGATGGAGCTACATCAGGAACATGCTGAATATCCCGTGTCTGCTGCAAGAAGCAGCAGCGCTTTAGCTGTTTGGGGAACCACTGGTGTAACTGGGTCTCCCAAATGGTAATCTTCCTGCTGCATTTCAGCAGCAAAACAATCAACCCCAGTAAGGTGTGCTGGTTGCTTCAATGTGTTGAGTTCACGCTCTATCCTGCTGCTGTGTCCTACAGTCCAGATGAGTTTATTGGGCAAGTGGATACCTCTGGCATTGTTCATGGGTGATTCTGAGCCCCATATGTTAAAGGGAGGCACAGAGGGTTGAGCTGCATCCTATGGGTTGGTAACAATTCCACCTGCCCCACTCCTGAAAGAACATGGTAGGCTTCCATCCCAGCTCTTCAAAATCTCACATGTCAGCCACCAGCCTGGTCTCAAAAGCACTGCATGGGACAGGCTCTGGCTGCAGTTGAGCAATCCTAGGCATTCTTGTGGTTGTGCCATTGCTCCAGCTGGCTTGTGGGAAGAAAGATGAGATCCCAACATCAGTCCTAGGAGCACAGCAAGTTGCTACCAGCCTACTCAACCAGCCCACATGCCAATTTTCTGTAATGAATGAGCACATCAGGGCTTTTTATAATGACCCCTCCCATCCCTTATACTGCTTTCATCAACCCAGAGCTATTAGAGTTGGCAACGACCTTAGGTTACATCTAGCCTATCCTTCTCAGGAGCAGGTGTAGAAATGTGCCCTGCTGGTAGTTCTCCAAAGCTTTAGCTGGTCAACTTTTACACATCCCAGCACACACAATGCGGCTGCCACAATTCCCTGGGGAGACCAAGATGCATTCTAATAGAGCTCACAGTTAGTTTTAGCTTGTGCCACTCTGAAGTGTGCAATTGAAAGGTTACAACTCAAAGGCAGAGAATAAAAAGAGTTTCTTAAATCACAAAAGATTGTCTGTTCTGTCAGAGATGCACATCCTGCCCTTTTCGGGAATGGAGTCAGTGCAAATATCAGATGAATGCTAAGTGACTGCTCAGAGTGACTCTTGTTCAGCTAGTGGTGATAAACCAGCCATTGGACACACCTTAAACATCAGTTAGATGTAAAGACAGCACATACTGGCAGTAACAAGCACTTCAGCTATTTCAGAACTAATTCAGGAATGATTTCCTAGCACATTCCTGCTGTGATGCTGCAAGCCATGTCCAGGGGTGGGTGTACAGTGAGACAGGTGCTGGTGACTGGCATGAAACTCATCTAATCTAGAGGAGAATTTGTAGAACACAACAGGAATTAATCAGTCCAAAAGTCTCATTTTATAGAGTACTGAGAGTTTGGCTCCAGTACCCAAAAACTCCAGCTGTTGGGTATGATATCAGATTAGCCAGTGAAGACAAGACATGTTAATTACACATTGCCAGTCTTTTAGCAAGAGGCTCCCAGCAGAGTTTCCCATGTGATAAACCCCATATACATCCTTAAAAAGGTTTGTCCCTTTGGAGACACATTACTGGCTCCCGGGGCACCTCCTCAGCTGATATAAGTTGTCCTAGCTCCTGCTGAGGATCTGGCATCAAGACACAGACCAGAAGCCCTTCCAAATGGACAAGCTCTTTCAGAGGCTTGGGTGGAGCATGAGACTAGGGATGTGTGGTGTGGAATGAGAAGAGAAGTGATTCAATTGTAGCTGTAATGAGCTGGGTGAAATGCTTCAGGTTTCTGACCCTGAAAAATGTGACACGTTTTTCACACACAAAAAATCCCAGCTCTAGCCATACCCAAGACGAGTCATTGCCACTTGGCAAGCTCACTTATACTACATGCACGTGGTGGAAATCTTCCTCCAGGAAATCTCAGTTCCAAAGAAGACCCCAATCATGGTTGTCCTCTCGCCCCCGCCCCCAGGTGCTGCATATTACATAGCAAGCACCTGTCCCTGCCCCAAAGAGTTCATGGTCTTGGGGCAAGATGGTACCTTACTCTATGCATAACCCTCAGTCCTCTCTGGCATTGTTGCTCCATCTCCAGGCTCTTCTTTATCTCTCATCAGGGCCATCCCTCACCTCACCCCACTGGTGGGCCATTGTGTCCTGCCCATCACAGGAGTGGGGAGAAAAAGGAGGACGGAGGTGGAGCAGTTTTAGACCACACAAGTGGCTGTTATACCTGCAGCTTTGCCAAGCCACACCTAGTTCCACTTCCCTGAGCACTGGTGCCCCATGTCTTTTTCCTCTGGAGTGTTGGTACGTTCTTGAAGCAGACAAGCCCCTTGATATAAGGCCTCAGTTGTAAACCCTATAGTTCCTTCTCTTGGGCTGCCTTTCCTAACACTCTCCCAGCACTCCTTTCTCTGGTGCTGCCTCCCAGATACTGCCCAGAACAGCTGAGCCAGTCTGAGGTGGGAAATATCCCACTGCCGGGACAGACAAGGTCAAGAGAAAGCTTTTGCTCAAATAATATGACACAAGTTTACAACAAACAAAATAAGATGGAGGCTGCAAGTTTTGTAAATCAGAAGGTAAACAACGGGAATATTAATTTAGCGGTCTGCACACTAATGAGAAATATATGGGTAACAAACAATAATAATGATACTTAGCTCTTAATTACCACTTTTCATCAGTAGATCTCAACGCACTTCACAAAGGAGGTCAGTAGCATTACCCCCATTTTACATATGGGGAAACTGAGGCACAGAGTGGTGAAGTGACTTGTCCAATCACCCAGTAGGCCAGTGGCAGGAATAGAACTCAGGTCCCTGAGTTACAGTCCTCTAGTCCTCAAGCACAGTTAGAAGGGATAAAGAACTGCAATCTCCTGGACATATCTAAAATATGGGAAGCTGGTTAGTGTGACCACCATGCCAGCAAAGAGAGAGAGAGTGTCAGGAGAAATGGAGGTGGAATAATAATACAAAACCCTTATACTAGAGAAGTGAACATTGTATAGAACATCTGCTCTGGGACACCGCATGAGCATCTGCCGTGGGTGAACTCTTTGGCCTCTGAATATGGCCAGCACCAGAGTGCGTGTACGCTTTCACTTCTTGGTGGGGTTAAGTCCTTTCCAATAATGATGAATTAGGAGGACTCAAACTCCATGTTTCTTGCTCTGCTCTCTCATTGCCTTTCAAGATTACCAATTTTTGGGCAATTGGAAAACTGCAGGAGCAGCATCTCAATTCTTTTTGCAATGAAAGCCCTTCTTGCTTCATCAGGGGTGCCAGGGCACCTGGCTTCAGCAGAACATCTGCCAAAGACTATAGCCCAGACTGTACTCTGTTGGGTTCAAATAGAGTCTGTGCTCAAACATATTCCTGGGGCAGGCGTCTCTGGAAGGGCTTTTTCTCACTACTTGGAGACCAGAGGCAGAGGCAAGGACTGGAGCAAGGCTGTGAGGTGGTGTGATAAATTAAACACACAGTGTTTTCATTCAGTTGTCCTAGATACGCTAGAGAAAAGGAAAGCCAGTCCCTGCCCCTACCATGTACAGCAGCCAGGTCTGTGCTATTTGGGGAGGTTTAAATGCCCCAATGGGAGGTGAGTGCCTCGCTCATGTGATGACTGTGCTCTCTGGCTACGAACAAACTATTGATACAGCTAAAGGGCCAGAAGCTGGTGCTCAAGAGTAGGTTTCATGGACCTTGGGCTTTCAGCACCAGCAAACCCACTGTTATTGTGCACTGCAAAAGGCTTGCCCTGTGCAGAACTTTCTACCCACTTTTAACCACTCCCTGAGGCACCTTTGATCATTTTGGCTGCCTATATAGCAGGGGTCGGCAACTTTCAGAAGTGCTGTGCCGAGTCTTCATTTATTCACTCTGATTTAAGGTTTTGCGTGCCAGTAATACATTTAAATGTTTTTAGAAGGTCTCTTTCTATAAGTCTATAATATATAACTAAACTATTGTTGTATGTTAAGTAAATAATGTTTTGAAAATGTTTAAGAAGCTTCATTTAAAATTAAATTAAAATGCAGAGCCCCCCAGACCAGTGGGCAGGACCTGGGCAGTGTGAGTGCCACTGAAAATCAGGTTGTGTGCAGGCTTCGGCACCCGTGCCATAGGTTGCCTACCCCTGCTATATAGGATGGAATTTAAAAGGCATCTGAGTCCCATTGACTCTCAATGGCACTTCTGCTCCTTAGCCAGCTCAGTGTTTTTGACAATCCAGCCCCAAGCTCGCAGCCCTGCACTGTGGGGTGAAATCCTGGTGTCCTTACTCATGTTTGACTTTCTCAGACAAAGTCCCATTGCCTGTGCGCCCCAGTAGGGCCCTCATGCTTAGCCTTGTGTAACTAGAACTTAGGGTCCACTGAGCAGTGCTCCTTTGCAGTGCTCCCCATCGTCCCCCTCCTGTGCAGCGTGAACACAAACTCAGGAGGAAATTCACCAGGGTGTGGAGACCCTATGCCATGCCCTCTGCACTAGTGACATTCTGAGGCGGGGCTGTGCAGGGGGACACAGCTGCAGCTCCATCTCCCTGTGTGTCACAGGTGGGGGCGGGTGCATCTCAGCACCAAATCCTGTTAGGTTAACATGGAGGAAGCCATTGGGGGTGACATGGGGAAGGATCAGGAGAATCCATCCCTAGGCAAACCAAGTGGCCCAGGACCCCTATGGGGAAGGTGCAAAGGGGAAGAAGCCAGGCACTGCCCTAGTGCTTTAGAAGGTGTCTGCTGCTTGCCTTGGGGAGAGAAGTGAATTCCATAGTCATGACCCCTCGCATAAGGCCCAATTACTGTGCAAGGCCAAGTGTAATTTCTCCCAGAGAAACTGATCCATCACATGCAAAACCAATACTGATGCAGTTCAGAAGCTGCACAGTTAGAATGGTAACACATTAGGAAAAGCAGAAATGAAAGTGCCTACAAGATCATTATCTCAGGCACACTGCACCACTGATCTGTAGTTATTTCTTTGTTAAACACCGACAGCGTGTTGGTGTAGTGGTTCATATGTTTGCTTTCCTTGTTAAATGCAGGAGTGTGTTTTTAACATACAATATCCTCTCAAAACAAAATTAAATACACAGCACAGTTTGCAAGAAAGTGCCTATTGAGGTCTCGGAGCATAAATCACTCACTTTCTATCCCTGTCATGCTGCAGAGAATGGATAAAGTGCTGCAGACTAGGAATGCAAAAGAAATCTATTGCAGAAAAAAAGCATCCTCCCAAATATGTATTAGCCAAAGCACAAGTGGTTTCTTCAATTTTTCCTTGAAATTTTCATAGATCTGTGAGCTGATCTTACCGTCAATTGCCCACACAACTCCTGGACTACATTAGGAATTACAGCAATCAATCTACATTTATAAATCACCCTTCTTGCATAGCACAACTTGCAGTCCGGCACTGAGACACATGGTTAGAAGTATTGTCAGTGACAGACCCAAGGGCCAATGCAGAGCACATGAAATAGATCACAGCACCTTGCACAAACCAACAAGGAGCTGGGGTGTGCAAGGTGTTTCACTTGCATTGACTTGCCATCTAGAGGGGGCCCCCAGCCTTCCTCATGCCAGCAGTCACTGAGGCAGCACATTCAACCCCTGGGAGGAGGCGTGGTGCACCAAGTAGCATCTGCACATTCAGAAAGAAGTCATATCCAGCCCTCTTTGGTGCTATGGAGAGGATGGCAGCAACACAAAAAGCTCTTTCGGGTAGGTGTGGGACTAGCCAGGGGCCCTGCAGAGCTCTATCCTGGCCATAGGAGCTGAAAGGCTGCATGCAATCTGAAAGAGCTTCTCCAGCTACTTTATTTGCTTAATTTGGGGCCTTTTCCATACACCTGAGCAAGCCAGAGAGATTAGAAGAGGGAAGGGGTAACTGATTTTCTGGGCTAGAACAGAGCACTGTCCTCAGAGCTGTGAAGATAGATAGAGATAGATAGATAGATAGATAGATAATATGCATAAGGACGGACAAACTACCCTAGTTCACCTATCAGCCTGTGTCCATTACAATACTAGTGTGGCGTTCAAGCTGTGGAACTGAGTGACTCATTTCCAGGTGAGTTGAGCTCTGCTCCCAGAGCTGACACAACTTGGGGTCTGTGACATTTTTTCAGACGACTCCAACTTGATGTTCAGAGCTTTAATGATTCACAGTTTGTGTTGGCAGAGCACTGATCCCTCTGCCTTGGGGACAAATGACAGAGAAGGTGGAGACGCATGGGGAAAAGAGGGAGAGCGAATTCACTTTGGAAGGGTGGGATTCTCCATCTCTTGGAGTCTTCCCATCAATATTGGGTTGCAGTTTCTGCTCAAACTCAACCAGAAGTAATGGGCTTGAGGAAAAAAGCCCTGAATGGCGTACTCTGGCCTGTGCTATGCCGGAGACTAGATAGTCATAATGGGCCCCTCTGGCCTTAAATTCTGCGAATCAATGAAGATAACAAAGGGAGGGAGGGGCCAGGGTTAGAACGACTCAAGATAACATAACTCGTGATGTTGCAAACGTAATTCACTGAGGCAATCGGCCCCATTCCATTGAACAATGATTGGCTCTAAGAGATAATTTGGTCCTTATTTTTCACATCACCATGTGCCATAGCTGGGCTACTTTAGCATCATTAATTTTACCTCCTCATATACCTGCTTTAATCTGGGTCTTCTTTTCCCAGGAATATCGCACAAAAGCCATTCGTATTTCCCTGAGCTCTCTGGCAGCACTAACACACACTGCATTTCTGCTGCCCTTCCTCTCTCCCTGCACCTTGGCTGACCCCTTCTTTCCCAGAACAACTAGAGCCCAGGCAGCAGCACTTCAAGCATTCTTGGCATTATTTGTTCATAAACTTGCCCTGCTGTCTCAGGAACCTCTCTTCTTGCCTTGGTAAAATGAAAGATGTTGCATTCCAAATTTGGACTTTGGAGGTGCAAATTTGCCCACCTCAAATGCCACCACAAAAGGCATGTCCTTTAATTAGTCATATGAGTAATAGCATGCTATATTACAAGCATGCTTTCTAGGGCAAATGCTGCTTCAGTGGCTAGCCAGAAGTGTATTTCCTTCACTGAGAGACCAAATTAATATTGGTGCCCGGCAGACATAATGATGCTGAGTAAATAACCTACAATTGAGTTTCATTGTTATGATGATTTTTGTTGTTGTTTTAGCCCCAAGAGAAAGGCAATGAAATGGAAAGAAGGCAAATAGAAATCGGTAAGTGCCTGAAATAAATGTGTGTTTTGAGTGAGAGAGCGAGATTAATACTGATTCATTTAGGGCGCATAGGAACACAAGAATTGCCAGACAGCATCAGACCCAAGATCCATCTAACACAGTCTTCTGACTCTGACAGTGGCCAGCAGATGTGGGGTAATCTTCCCCCCACATCATTCAAATTTCTAATAGTTAGAGATTGGTTAAATGCTGAGAAAGGAGGTTTAATATCCCTTCCAAAGTGTTTGTTAGCATTAACTGTTGTAACACACTTACCCATGTAAGTTCCAATTTTTTTTTCGAATCTTGCAATGTTCTTGATCTCAGTGATATCCTGTAGCAATGAATTCCGCAGTTTAATGGCATTCCACAGTCTAAGAGCAGACAATGCGTTCTGTGGGTTTGGGCTCTCTAAGTACTGACACATCAGAGAAGCCGTAGTAATTCCAGTTAACCAATGGAGTGAGTCTGGGTTGAAATAGAATTTGGCTCAGGGCAGTTAAAGCACAGAGAAAGAAACAATGTGGCAGAAGGGGACATGGTCTAGTGAATAAAGCCTGGCCAGCACCATAGCATCTAGTAGCTCCCAGCATGGGCCAGGATGCCATTGTGCTGGGCAGAGATGGTCCCTGCCTCAGGGAGTTTACAGTCTAAGTCTATGACAAGAGATAATGGCTGGAGACAGATTGGGCAGCACAAGGAAACAATGAGACACTGCTGCTGAGCAGGATGGGCAGGGCTTTCTGCCCCCAGCAGCACAACTGCTGTCAAGTTCTGTGTGTTCTTGGTACTGCCACAAGCTTTTGTGTGATCTTGAACCATTTGTAACGTTGGCCTACTTCCATCACTATCACTGGTTTGAGGGGGCCCAGTTCAATTCCCACAGGCCTCCAAATAGCTGCTACTTGGCTGGTTTTCAGTCACTGCTCAGCAGGGCTATTAATCTGTAATCCAACCCAGTTCCCTTTCTGGGCTGATTTTTTCTACCTGTGGGTAAATGACCTCTGTTTAGCAGCAGGAGGAGTATTTGGCACATCTCAGCTGATACCAGTGCAAGAGGGATTCTACTCTTTTGCAGAATACACAGGCTGGAGGTCAGTCAGGCATTGATGTGCGCAGCAGTCATATTAATTTATGGCGTGTTATCATTCTAAAAAGATGTTTTAAAGACATAACATTATTGCCACACAAGGTGTGATTAGTCAAGTAGAAGAGAAGCATCTCCATATGGGAGGTTAACATTACAAAATACACATTAGGGTTTTTTAAATTAATCAGTATAAGCAAGAGGAATACATTTAAAAATCTAATTAGAAAGCTCATTTACTTTAAAGAACCAGAGTGAATTAATATTAAATCCCAGAGCCATAAAGTCCATAGAGCAAACTGCCATGAGGTGAATGATGGGCGCTTCCTTTCTTTTAAAGAGTCACCTTGTGAAAATGCAGAAGAGATGTCATGATATTGTTACCAGATTTGCCAGTTACTTTGGGGTATGCTCATTTATTAGGGTTACTCTTTTGGGGCAGTGTTCTGTAATTCTATCAATGTACTGCTTGTGTCACTTGTGTTCTCATACGAAGCTCTACTTCTCCTTTCTGCAAGTCCCCTCCCAATGGAGCTATCCTGCAGGACCTAGGTTCCCCAGGGCTGAGTTCTTCCAGCCCCAGAATCAGACAAACCCACATACACATTAAGAGAGCGCATCTGAAAGGACCAGGTTAATCAGCACTTCCAAGCTGTCACCCTCATATGCCCTTGGACTCAGCAAACTGGGTCAAACAGCACTTCCAAGCTGCCACCCCCATATGCCCTCGGACTCAGCAAACTGGGTCAAACAGCACTTCCAAGCTGCCACCCTCAAATGCGTCAGGTTCAGCACATTCTTATCCCCACTTTCACGTTACAATTGTTCTGACAGTAACCCACTTGATGAGCAAACCCCACAGGATTTTTGGGAGCTGCAGGGATCTTTAGCTTAAGTATGAGAAGTGTCGCTGCAGCACAAATGGGGAAGCCCAAAAACACCCACAAGGAGTGGGAGAGAGAGAGAGAGAAGCAACCAGATTAACCATGACATTTATTTATTGCCAGGTAATAACCATACAGGGGGAGCCAAACAAATGAAACAGTTATAATATTAAATTTAATTTAAATCTGATGATAAAAGTCAGGTTTAGAAAACTATAACAAATCAACATCAGAACTGAGAGAGAGAGAGAGAGAGAGAGAGAGATGGATTCTCAACACTCTGTGAAGCTTGAATCGATTGGGGGTCCCAGGTGGTGGTGGTAGTTGAGGGCCCGGAGTGCTGGAGACAGGAAGAGTCCCCACCACGATCAATCAGGAGAAAATGAAGTCCCAATGGAACTGGTGCAGATTTTGGATCCAGGCATCAGAGCACTTACCTGAGCATGGGTAGGGGTTTTTGTAGGGAAAGAACAATGGTTCAAGGGAGAACACTAGATTTGTTTATGGGTAAACTGATGGCTCAAGGTAAAATACCAGAGTTGTTTTGTCCAGGCTAGACAATAGGAACAGATTATTCCTGGCTATGGGCGATGTTCCTTCGAGGGAGCTCACAATGCAATTAAGCAGCTTCAGTACTTTGGATACCAATAAAGGATTTATTACTAGAATTGGACTGATAACTACTGAGCTGAGTGTGTGCAGGTGTGGGTTCATTAACATCTGGAGCAGAGATTCCCCATCATGCCGTGTTTCCCTGCTTTTCTGGTCCCAGAGTTCTGTGCGGTTCTTGCCTTGGAATCTCTGTTCTCCATTCTGTATGCTAATGCAGATGCCTCCCTGTGCCATCTTCAATGCAAATGAGGCTAGGGGAGTTTTCTTAATCCTGTCACCCTTGTCCTGGGGTTTAGGTATGTCTCCCACTGCCTTTTCACTACTTTTTGTAAGTCTTTCTTCTGGTTGGTTTTGCTTTGAGCAGAGGCCAGGAGGAAGGTCTTTCATGAGTCAGACAGGCTGGGTACTGTGCCCTGATTCCCCAAGAACACAGAGCTGACAGGCAACAATATTTGACACACTCTCATCCTGTATTTCTAAAACCAATTGTGGGTCTTTCTATAACCTTATAGAATAAATGAGGAGGAGACATCATCTTCCTAACTGTCAGGATGATTAAGCACTGGAATAAATTGTCTAGGGAGGTTGTGGAATCTCCATCATTGGAAATTTTTAAGAACAGGTTAGATAAACACCTGTCAGGAGTGGTCTAGATAATACTTAGTCCTGTCATGAGTGCAGGGGACTGGACCAGATGACCCCTTGAGGGCTCTTCCAGTCCTATGATTCTATGTCTCTCTGCATCCTGTGAAATCAGCAAACTTGTATCATTCTGGGTCAGCAACTGTACCTGTGTTATAGCAATTAGAAAACAAAATAAAATACAACACAGTAGAGAATCGATACAGTAAAACTTTGCCACTTGTGAAAATGCATTGAGTCTTTGCTATTTCAGCTGGGATGGAAGGAACCGAATGACAGAAAATCAAGTTTTGTTAGTTTAGCTAGCAAATGAGTTTGGATGAGATAATACTTATGCCAAGTCTTTGGCCTAGCCTCTGCTTAGCATGAGTGTAGTCCTTTTTCCTGACAAGACGAAGGCGATGTTTTGTTACTGCACTGGAAGATTTAGATAAAAGGAAGTAAATTAGTATAACAAATACACAAAATTGTAATGTTAAAGGCCCTATCCTGGGAAAACCACAGCAAGATAGCATGGAGACGTAATGAGATGAGAATAGTGTAAACAGCAAAAGTTGCATAAATTGAAGCTTATGCAAGCGTATTTTACAGGTCTGCTAAGACACAATGCTTAGAGCTGATTGGAGAAAAGCTAATGAATATCTACTGTGGAAATATATAAGAAGTCAAAGGAATGAAATACCAGAGAAATACCAGACCAAAAACTGAAGGAATGAGCCTGAAAGGCCAGACAAGGGATCAGAGGTGCAGGGCTTTCTGGAATCCCAGAACTTGGTAACTTGGGCCCCAACCTGTTTGTCTTATCTGTTCATCCTCGGGCATAAATATGTGTCCAGGAACTGTACGTGACAATAATTCTTTCTGGGAAATGGAGTTACAAGTCCACCCAATCTAGGCTTAATCAAATTTCACCTTTGTTTACACATTTTCAATTTATACTTTCAGCATGTCCGTGGCCCGTAAATTCAGGGTAACTCGCTCATTCTGGGCACATCCTGCACAATTCCTATTCCCCTTCATGAGTACAGCCACAGTAACAACTAGTTGTCATTTATACAGTCAGAATACAGACAGTTTCAACCACACACGGTATATGGAGCTGTAGGTTAGCAGCATTATAAAACTGGTGTAGCCTAATTGATGGATAGGTGTATTGTCCATTGACTAATTTCTTAGACTATAAGGATTCCGTCTTCTGAATAGGTACAGCACCAGGAAGATTATTACCAATGTTATTACAATGAGACACCTGAGGAGCATGTGAGAAACAACTGCAATTTATCACAAGTCCCTTTACTAACAAATCCACTAAGCCGATAAACAATCCCACAAACACTGAAATACCACAGCAGAGAGAGAGTGCAAAGTGGTTGCCCTACGACTGGCATCAATGTCATCTCCTGCTGTGGTACCCTCAGTCCTTGTCTTCCTCATCATCACCATCTTTATCGTCACCATCAGCAGCAGCAGGTGTCATCCTGGCATCTCCCACAGCACACAGGCCACGACACAACTTTTATGTGTGATGCTGACACCCGCTGGGGTTCAGACATATTTATGAAGGTTTCAATCCCCATTTCCGCATTTGAACTTCCACACCTGACTACTTTTGTTGTGTCCTGTTTTTCATAAGCTAGCTTGTTAATTCCCCTCATACACGTTAAAATTTACATTATACAATCACAATAACAACTCGTGGTTAGCACATTGCTGATACTTTCTATCAAAAATCTCCAAAATATGCTCACTATCTTTGAGCAGCACATTACAGTGTATATTTCCAAAATGTCAGCAGTTTAACACGCTTCCTTCATGAAGCATTCTCTCTTAGGACATCCTATGCTATAGATCATTGCTATCTTGTGACAATTTATCATCTAGGGTCACTTACTCATTAGTTGCTTGTTTCTCATCTTTCTTTAGGCCTGAGGCCTTGTTTGGCTAAGCTAAGTATCTTACTCGCCTGAAGACTGCAGACTCTGTGTTACGAGGCCAATTAATACTTATATTTCACCTTTACATCCTAGATATACCTGATACCTTTTATCCTTGGCTATACTGGCCATCTGGCCTCTCCCCTGTATGGGAATGGGAACCCCCATCCCTCTAAGTCTAGGGTTCTCAAACTTTTGTACTGGGTACCCCTTTCACACAGCAAGCTTCTGAGTGCGACCCCTCTTATAAATTAAAAACACTTTTTAATATATTTAACAGCATTATAAATGCTGGAGGCAAAGTAGGATTGGGGTGGAAGTTGACAGCTCGTCACTGCCCATGTAATAATCTCGTGACCCCCTGAGGGGTCCCAACGCCCAGTCTGAGAACTCCTGCTCTAAGAAATCTACCTCTAGGGCTTACATTAGTAACCAAAAAATGAGGGGATATCATAGAACGGGCATTTCAGCCTTACCTATTGGAGTCCCTCATTCCTGCTCTGACGCACATAAATCTTGCCACACATGACAAGAGTGGAGGATTGCTATAAACTAGTGTGTGATATCCCAGTTCAGTGCCATGCTGTGGCTGACACTTGGTGGCTTTGCTAGAGACTCATCTACCTTCCACTTGACACACACACATTGAGGACCCTCCAATACTCTGTTTGAAAAACAATCCCAGCCTGCAGCTTGCATACCTGGCCCTAGGCCACTGCTCTCAAGTGCAGGATTATAGGGTAATAGCTATGCAGCAGCCAGGAGCCATCTCATGCCAGAAGGGGATGACTTACACGTCTGAGCTGGTTTATTGTTGCTCCTGACTGTCATGTTAAGCCCTTGATCCTGTACCAGGAAGCTGAGGTGGAGTGGGAAGGTGCGGGGGTGTTTCAGTGTTAACTGGGATGCTGATTCATCCCCACATGCTTCCTGTTGCTGGGTGATGGGACAGTGTGAGGGCTGGAGGTAGCTATTTCAGTAGGAATGGAAAAATGCCCAGCACTTTCTCCAGGGCACGATGGACCAAGTGAAATAGCATCCAACAGACTATAGGGGAGGCCCTAGTGGCACTGAAGTCTCCAGCTTTCTAAGCTGCACATATCCCCAGGGTAATGGGGCTCAGGGCCAGCGGTTCACAATACTCCCGCATTAGCAAGGCTAGGAGACATGGTTCACCCACTTCAATCGCTGGCTCTGAGATCTTCTCCCCTTGGGCCAATCCATTTAAAGAGTCCCAGGAAATACCCACCCACCTGTCTTGTTGGATCTTTTCTCCCTTCCTTCCCCAACTGACCTATGGACTAGTGGGTCACTCTGGAGAGGGGAGGGCTGACTGCGACACCTCATACATTGCATGGGAGAAAGTGAGATGCGATAACACTCCATGGGTCTGTGGCCCATAAAGAGGTGACCACTGGTTTATCTTCAGATGGTCTCAAGGAAGCTCCAGGCAGGGGCTTGTCTCCATGGAGTGACATAAACGGAAAGCGTACTGGACTGGGACTCAGGACCCCTGGAGTCTCTTTCCTGGCTCCGCCACTGATTTGCTGACATATCTCATTCAAGTCACTTCCCCGCTCTGTGCCTCAGGTTCCCTATCTGGGAAACAGGGCTAATGGTGCTTTGTACAGCACTTTGAGATTGAAGTGGAAAGCATTAGGGTATATCATTAAATCATCCAGAGAAGCAGGTGATCGTTTGATGCATCTCCTCGGTATTTCTTGGGTAACTCATGGGGGCAGGGAGTGCTGGGCTGGTAGGGAACATAGCTGAGACCCGGTCGCCTTGGTGCTGACCGTTCTTCCAGAGGCCCAAGAGCCCTCTTGTGGAGGTGGATAGAGATGGCAGGCTGGGAGGATTTGCTCCTTCCCTTGGCTGGAGCCAGTTCAGCAGGTGCAGAACAGAGCTCCTCCAGTGGGAGAGAGCATGACAAATGCTGGGAATAACAGTCTGTGACAGTTCATATCCAGCAGGGACAGGAGCAGTTACAATTACATAGTCCCGGGCACGGCCGCTCCCTGCTTGGCAAGGGAGCAGGTAGGGTACAGCAATGCCCATAAAGCAGAGTGCAAAACACTAACTCCAGTTCAGAACTGCCTCCAAGGCATGGGACAAAGCCAGCACCCTCAAACTGCCCCCCAGCCAGGCCAGTATCTGTTACTTGTCAGCAACCTCAGAGCCACCTGTCACTGGCAGAAACTGAGCCCAAGACAACTGCTGTTCTCTCTCTCACACAGCTGCAGCCTGTCTGTTTGGATCAGACCGGGGCATTGCATGCTGGGATCTGCACTCTGTCGCGTTTCCTGAGCTGGGTTAGGCCTCAGAGCCTGTGGGGAGAGCGGCTGGGTGAAATCTGGCTCCCATGCAGTCCACAGGATAACTTGCACAGACCTCAGCGCAGCCAGGATTTCACTCTTTGTGCACACAGCATGCCTGTCGTGGCCATCAATAGCGTGCAGCACTGCAGGAGATCACTGCAGCTGACTGGCCATGGAACAGGCACCACTAAACTATGCTGAAATGCCCTGCTCTCTGGCACCCTCAAGCCCACTTGTTAGTCTCTTCTCTTATAGAGTGCAAGTCCTCTGGCAGGGAGTAGCCCTTCCTAAGAGTTTGTACAGCACCTAGCACAGTGACTGCACCATCTAGATAAAACTAGACTCACCCTCTTGGCTGGCTGAGTGAAGCAAAGTCCTACACTCACCTCCAAGGCCTACCTCTATCTGTCTGTATATCTACAACTCAATGATATACAAACTCAGCATCTGACCAATTCCATTATCCCAGGGCATGTTCTAGGTATCAGTGGGCAGACCCCTAGTTCAGGAGGAAATTGGAAAATCAGAAAAGTCAGATTTTTTAGGGGAGAGACCCAGGAGCAGCTGGGGAGATGGACCTGGCTGGGTGTGCACATTTTCCTGTATAAGCAATAAAGTGTGTGACCCTCTGTTAATAACACAACCTAGAGCTTATCTAGTGCTTTTTGTCAGCAGATCTCAAAGCAGTTTACAAGGGAGGTGTCAGTATCATTATCCTAATGTTACAGATGGGGAAACTGAGGCACAGAGCAGGGAAGTGACTTGTCTAACGTCATCCAGCAGGTCAGTGGTAGAGCTGGGAATCAACATCATGCCTCTTGAATCCAGGCTCTATCTGCTAACCCAGACCATTTATGATAAAAACCAAAAAATATCTAATAAAAACCTGAACATTTTTTGTCATAGGGACCCATTTTGTCAGTTTCCCACAAGCTAAACATGTGCCCAGCTCCTGTGCTGACTGGGAAGGAAGCTACAGTTCGTTGGGCAGTGATGGGATGATGATGTCCACGAGTGAGCTGCCAGATAGATACAAGGCTCCCGTTTTGCACAGCATTGATACTGTCTATAGAACAGGACCACCCCATATGTGATAAGCAAGCAGCTTGCCAGGGTGCAGGGGCTGCTGGGAGCTGTAGTTCACCGGCAGAACCCCAACCGCTGCAGCATTGTAGCAGCTGCAGTGCTAGTAGTTGAAAGATGAGACTGGTGAGAACAGCTGAGGAACCAAACTGCTGCCATCCCATGGCTTACCAGCTCTGGGACAAACAGCACATGTACATCTGGGGCAGGGGGAGGTGTGACAAACTCATGGTGGGGGAGAAGAAAATGGAGCCCTTAGATTGGCCCATAAACCTTTCTACTTGTCTCCTTTGGGAAGTGATACAAGCTGGAGCTGTTCTGTCAGAACTGGAAGGTGGTAGGATCCAAGCACCAGGCTGAGGGAAGGTAGTGCCTTGTCCCACGCTGGTCAGGAGAGCATGAAAGTGCCCACTGGCATGAAATCAAATTGACACCTTATAAGTCCTTCCCAAGGACCTGGGAGGAGGAAACCATTGACGGTGTGTATTTATTCTCTGTGTTTCCCAAAAGTCAGGGGGAAGAAAAGATTTCAGACAGCTAGGAACAGGCTCACAGTAGGTGTGAGTTAGCTGAAGGATCAGATAAATTCATCACAGGAGTTAGCTCTGGCTGCAGATTTCAACACAGTCTTTCCCAGAGAGTGCAGCTGCAGCTTCCTAGAGATTCCTGTGACTTCTTCCCCCAGTATAATCCCCCAGTACACTGCCTCTCCCCAAGGAAGCAGAATGACAACAGAGGAGAGGATCAGTCACAGGAGGCAAAGGGATTAGGACAGAGATGGGCAAAGTTTTTGGCCTGAGGACCACATCTGGGTGGGGAAATTGCAAATTGCATGCATGGCCATGAATGTAGGGCTGGGGCAGGGGGTTGGGGTGTGGAAGGGGATGCGGTGTGCAGGATGGGGCTCAGGCCAAGGAGTTGGGGTGCAGGAGGGATGCGGGGTGTACAAGGGGGCTCAGTGCAGGGGGCTGGGGTGCAAGAGGGGTTGCGGAGTGTGGGAGGGGGCTCAGGGCAGGAGCAATATGGGGTGTGGGCTCTGGCCCGGCGCCACTTACATGGAGCGGCTTTGGGGTGGCAGCAGCACACAGCAGGGCTAAGACAGGCTCCCTGCCTGCCCTGAGGTTCCTCATTCCCAGCCAATGGGAGCTGCGGGGGGCAGTGCCTGCAGGTGAGGGCAACGTGCAGAGCCCTCTGACTCCCCTCCCCCCCTCCCCGCCAGGGGAGTCAGGGACATGGTGCCGGCCACTTCTGGGAGTGGCAATCCCGCAGGCCAGATCCAAAGCCCGGATTCAGGTTGTAGTTTGCCCACCCCTGGATTAGGACATAGGCCAAGGTGAGCACTGGGAGTGAGGATGGTGTAGGGCAGGAACCAATGATCCATAGCAACAAGCCACAGAGGACTGTTTCTTCCTTTGAACTAACCAGAGAAAGGTGAGGCAGTGCAGCGCAGGGTGAGCTTTTGGGAGCCGCATTCACATTCCCAGGTCCTTGCAGATTGGCACCCAGTACCTCACCATGGCTTCACTCTCTATCTCCAACTCTGATCACATCAGCAGTAAGTCACTCCAAGCATTTCCTGCCAAGGACTTGACAGAACATCTTGGTGGCTGAGTCGTGTGTGCTATAACTAGAGTGTGTTTGGTTTTTCAAAGCTCAATGCTGCCCTGGCACTAGGTCTGGGCTGGGGCCTGGTTTGGGATTTACATTGGCAGCTTATAAACACAACACAATGAATAATTATTATATAGGAACATAGCACAGATCTAGCCCATCTTGCCCCATACGTTGGACTGTTCCTTAGCTCTCTGGGGCAGCAACTGTCCTGTTCTGTTTATAAGGCACACAGCCCAACAGGGTTTTGATCTAGGAGGTGCAATTTTAATTGGCTGAGCAAGGCAAGGCCAGAAAGCCTTACAGACAGAGAGAGGTCATGGGGCTGAATGTAATGCAATGGCCTTTGAAATCCGCATTGAAGAATTACAAAAGTTCAGGGCACTGTCTAGGTATCGATGAGCAGAACTTTAGGGTATGTCTACACTACGGGATTATTCTGATTTTACATAAACCGGTTTTGTAAAATAGATTGTATAAAGTCTAGTGCACGCGGCCACACTAAGCACATTAATTCAGTGGTGGTTGCGCGTCCATGTTGTACGATGCTAGCGTCGATTGCCCGAGTGTTGCACTGTGAAGTACTATCCCATAGCTATCCCATATTCCCGATGATTTATCAAGATTTTGTCCTTCTTTTGGTAGGCTTTGTTTCTTTTTTTTTTGCATGTCGTCCCCACCCACTTGGAACATTTCTTGGGTGGTGAGAGCCCATGCTGATATGGCTGCAGAAACAGTCAACGGGTGATTCTAGTAAACTGGGTGCACTCACCATTACTTCCTCCATGAAATCATAGGCAAGGTCAATCATTTGTCCCCTTTTTCCCTGGATTCCCTGGCAGATGAATCCAGTATAACGCCATTTCAGCATGGCAACCATACGCCTGTGGTGCCTTTTGGCACGTCACTGTGTTACTGGGATGCTGCTGACAGAGGCAAGTACTTTGCCATTGTGTTCTGCATAGCAGTATTAGTTTGCCTTTGCAAGGTATGCAGCGATGTTACCATCCGTATGCAGTTCCGCTGCTCATTGTATGGGCAGGAATGAACGGTTAAAATCCAATCATCTTGGTACATGTTTGCAATTGGAAATGAGCTAATGACAGTACAGATTAATGTTTGTACTGTCTTGCTTACGGAGTCAATGGGTCTTCCTCTGGGCTGTGCCTTGTTCTTGCTGCAGGTCGCAGGGGGCGCATGGAGCAAATGGATACCAGGGTACATCGGTCCTAGTCATTCTCTTTATATTTTGTCAAAATAGTCAGCTCTGCTCTAGATATGGGGCAAGTCCTATAGAGAGCCAAGAACAAGCCACTCCGTCAGAGCACCCCAGGATCCCGCAGAAATGATGAAGCGCATGCGCATTTGCTAGGGGGTGCCCCTACACAACCCCACCTGTTGCTTCCCGTCTTCTCGATCCCCCCTCCTGCGCTACATGCAAGTGTCCCCATTTGTGTGTGATGAACGTATAAAGAATGCAGAATAAGAAACATGACTTTTAGCAATAAAAGAGGGGGAGCGCTTCCTCGCCAGCTGCTTGTAGTCCAGGCAGGACATTAAGGTGGGGAGTAAAGTGAGCGCAAGCCTCCCACTTGGCTATGATAGTCCAGAGTACAGATCTTTATCTTTGAGATGCAAGAGGAAGTGGATGGGGATGGAGCTCAGGCTCAGCCTTATGATGAGGACGGTTTACGCATACATTTCTGTACCGTCTGCCAGGAGACATGGGAGTCATTCCTTTGACCCACAGGCACCCCCCAGCCGCACCCTCACCAGGCCAGCCTCAGAAGACGTCAAATGGCTGCACGAACGGATTTTCCACACAGTTTGGTACGCGTCGCCATCAGGAAAGGAGGGGAGGGATGCTGCTCAGCGCCGTCAGCAACTGCGTCTCTAGCAGCATGGCATAGAGATATAGCGGCCGACATTTGAAAAAGGCAAGACGCGATGGTTTTCCCTTTATCTTTCATGGGAGGTGAGGAGGGTAAATTGGACCGAGATATTTAGCCTGAACACACCTCCCCGACAATTCTTGACCGCTTCAGGCATTGGAGCTCAGCAGAATCAAATGCTTTTCGGAGACTGCGGGACTGGGGATAGCCTGGAGTCCAAGTCCCTCCCTTCCCTCCTCCATGTATGTCCAGTTTGATTCTTTGGCTTTCCCGTTACCTATGTCACGCCAGCACCTGCTCGAGTCCCGGCTGTGGGACTCTGCTCTATCATAGCCTGGAGTTTTTCAATGCTTTGTATCTTTTTCGTCTCTGTAATGTTCGAGCCTGATCAGAACAAGATTTGTCTCCCCAACAGTAGATCATATCCAGTATTCTCCGTTATATGGTCCATGCTGAGCTCTTTTGGAATTTGGGACTTGCACGGCCACCCGTGCGATCAGAGCTCTCAACGCTGGGCAAACAAGAATGAAATCAAAAGTTCGCGGCGCTTTTTCCTGCTGCCTGGCCTAGTGGCATCGAGTTCAAAGAATTTGCTTTCCAGAAGCGGTCACATAGGTGCATCTGTGGATACCGCCTGGGCCATATACGTCGAGCTGCGCCTACATGAACCTAATCCGACATGGCAATACCGATTTCAGCGCTACTCCACTTCGTCGATGGAGGAAGTACAGAAACTGGTTTAAAGGAGCCCTTTATATCGTATAAGGCTCTCTAATGTGTGGACTAGTCGATGTGTTAAATCGGTTAAACCGCTGCTAGTTCGTTAAACGTGTAGTGTAGACCAGCCGTATGACTGAGGGGGAAGGGCTGCCTGGAGTTGTGGCCAATGTGGGCTTTGGCCTGCGCATAACTCAGCAATACAATAAGCGAAACAGTAATGTAAGCACAGAATCATGGATATTTAGGGGGATAGGAATGCCTGCAGCTCAGGAGGTCACTAGTACCCAACCCTACTGCTCAAGCAGATGGGACATCCCAACTAAATCATCGCCAGCCAGGCTTTGCTCAACGTCTGACCTTAAATAACCTCTAAGGAAGGAGAATCCACCGACCTCCCTAGGTTAAACTCATTCCAGTGTTAACCACTCTACTGAACCGTGAAAAGTTTTTTTCCTAAGATCCACCTAACCCCCACACTGCAACTTGAGACGACATACTCTTGCTCTGTCATCAGATAAACCTAGAACAGTCTAAGATCCAGCCTCTGTGGAAACCCAGTTCAGGTAGTTGAAAACAGCTATCAAATCCTCCCATTCTTCTCTTCTCGCAGACTATAACAATCCAAGTTACCTCAGCCCTCCTCAAGTTTCGTGCTCCAGCCCCCTAATATTGTGGCGTCTCCGCTGGACCTTTCCAAGTTTGTTCCACATCCTTCTTGAGTGTGGAGTGGGCCCAAAACGAGGACACAGTACGTCCAATGAGGCCGCACAGTGCGAATAGGGGAATTGCTCATTCCCTCGATCGGCTGGCAAGGCCCCTACTTATTACAGCTCAAAAATGCCGTACGTTAACTTACTTGGAACAGGGCGTACCACTGGGTCCTGCTCATAGGCTCCAGAGGCCGTCACTGTAACCCTTATGTCCTTTTTGTTCTGCCAGAACGGCTTCCTACCATTGGTCCCTATCTGTAACAGTGAATAGGATCTTTCCGTCCAAGTGCAGGAACTCTGGCACGTGTCCTTGTGGAAACCTCATCGAGGTTTCTTTTGCCGCAATCCTCTAATTTGTTCTAGTCCTCGGATCCTATCCTACCGCGTGTCCAGCATATCGACACTCCTCCAAACGTTTAGTTGTCATCTGCAAACTTGCTAAGAGGCAGTCCACGCCAATCCCTCCAGATCATAATGAAGATATATGAACAAAACCGGCCCCAGGACCGACTCTTGGGGCACTCCGCTTGAACAGCTGCCACTAGACATGAGCCGTTGATCTACCCGTTTAGCCCGACGATCTAGCCAGCATTCTATCCAGTTTATAGTCCATTCATCCAGCCCATACTTTTAACTCGCAAGGCAAGAATACTGTGGGAGACGTATCAAAAGGTTTGCTAGTCAGTTGGAATAACACATCAACCTGCTATTTCCCTTCATCACAGACCCAGTTATCTCTCATAGAAGCAATTAGGTTCGTCAGGCATGAATGCCCTTGGGATCCATGTTGACTGTTCCTGATCACTTTCCCTCTCCTTTTAGTGCTCAGAATTGATTTCCTTTAGGACTGCTCCGTGATTTTTCCAGGGACTGAGGTGAGGCTGACTGGACAGTAGTTCCCGGATCTCCTTCTTCGCCTTTTTTTATAAGATGGAACTACATTAGCCTTTTCCAGTCATACGGGACCATCTCGTTCGCATGAGTTTCAAGATAATGCAATGGGCTCTGCAATCACATCTGCCCAAACTACTTTAGCACCTTCGGATGCAATGCCATTCCAGCCCATGGGACTTGTGCTCATCAAGCTTTTCCTAAAATAGTCCTGCACCATTCTTTTTCCACAGAGGCCTGGTCACCTCATCTCTATTACTGTGTGCCCAGTGCAGGAGTCTGAGAGCTGACCTTGTTCGTGAAGACAGAGGCAAAAAAGATGAGTACATTAGCTTCTTCCGCATCCTCGTCACTCAGGTTGCCTCCTCATTCAGTTAAGGGGCCCACACTTTCCTTGACTTTCTTCTTGTTGTAACATATATCTGAAGAAACATCTTTGTTACTCTAACATCCGCTTGCTAGCTGCAACTTAAGTGTGATTTGCCTTCCTGATTTCACTCCTGCATGCCTGAGCGATATTTTTATACTCTTCACTGGTCTTTTGTCCAATCTTCTACTTCTTGTAACCTTCTTTTTTGCATTTAAGATCAGCAAGGATTTCACTGTTAAGCCAAGCTGGTCGCCTGCCATATTTACTATTTTTTCTACACATCGGGATGTTTTTTTCCTGCAAATTCTAGTACAAATAAATAACAATAATAATGACGATAATTAACTATTTTTACTACATCACTGATGCTTATGGCCTAATTCAAAACAAACTGGGTCCAAGGAAACACTCCAAAAGACTTTAATGGGTTTTGGATCAGCTCCTAGTGCCTGGACAGACACATGCTAACATACTGGATAAATCCGAATAAACATGCATCCCAAGGGAGGAGGGCGTTCCCATGGGGGAGGGAAGAGGAAAGCATGCTGAATTCAGTCCTTACTTAGCCCCAGAGGAGTCAATCCCACGCAGAGAGCAGGCTGGGGGGGAGTTGAGACAAACACCTGCAGTTCTGCAATGGGACAGCAGCTGGAATAACCAAAGCAGGGAACTTTTAGCTTGCATTACAATGATACTCATAACTTGGAGGAATTGCAGGCTTTTCACAGCTCCATAGGTCAAAGTCAACAGCATGGATCTTGCTGCCAGACTGACTAGTTCTGCCAGTGCTGCATCCCTCACTCACAGTACTCCAGACTGAACCCTGATCAGTGGGGTATGTGACCCCCCGGTCTGACTCTCCAATTCTTCCCTCCTCTCTTTGGACCTGATTTTTCCGGAACAGCTGTGGGGCTTGTACGTCACAGAGGCCTCTAGCAGAGCAAACAAGAACTCAGGCTCCACTTTCCAGTGTGCTAATAGAAGCTGGGAGAAGGTGAGAGTTGGCGGAAGCTGAAATATACCTCTGAAATGGCTGGCTGCCCCAAAATTAGTCGTTCACTGGCCTTTGATGTGCAGTCGGCCAAGCTACACACCAGCCCATACCTCAAATATTTATTAGCGATGCTTGGTGCTAAAATCAAAGCACAAGATGCAAGCAATGTGATGCTCTGTACCAGGCCCTGCTGACACAGAGCCTGTAGGTAAGAAGGGAGCATGCTGGGGCTGCCTGCTCCTCTGCCTGAGACAGAAGCATGCTAGAGGAGAGAAGAGTGACTAGCTGGCTGGTTGCTGGCCCACCTTCCACTGTAGAGACAACTGCTTAGACACTCCTTCTTCCAGCACTCCCTCCAGATAAGAGAATATGGCCTTTCTGTCCTCTCACACTAGTGTAAATCCAGAGTAATTCTGTTTGCTACAGTTCTCAAGTCATTATCCTTCATACACCCCATTGACTTCCAGTTTGTCTACATCCTTCTGTTACCGTGCCTCAGTGGGTCACAGCTGAGGATGCCAAATTTAGGACAAACTACTGAGAAACAGGGCAAACAACCAACCCAAAATTGGTGCTTATTCTTTTATAAGATACACCAAGCCAGCCACAAAAGTAAACTCCTGTTTCACCATACTGGCTGACAAGAAAACATAAAGGCAGTTTCCTCAGGCATTCCAGTTCTCATATCACCACCGAAAACACTGGATTCAGAGATGAGTGGTACTTTACAACCAGTCTCATCAAATAATAGGGTCTTCTGATCCCAAAGGACCAGCCACACACCCAGTATATAACTTAGATCTTACCCCAAAATCATGCTTGTGCCAATCCTTTAGTATCCAAAATCTAAAGGTTTATTCTTAGAAAAAAGAAAGAAAGAAAAAGATGAGTTAAAATTGGTTAAAGGAAACAATTACATACAGTAATGGCAAAGTTCATGGTTCAGGCTTGTAGCAGTGATGGAATAAACTGCTGGCTTGAATCAAATCTCTGGAGTACATCCACAGCTTGGATGGGTCATTTAGTCCTTTGTTCAGAGGTTCAGTTTGTAAGAAGGTTCCTCCAGAGGTAAGAAGCAGGAATAAGCCCCCTAACAACCAAATGCAGGTGTTTCCAGGGCATTTTATAGCTTTTGTGATGTAAAGGGCATCCCATTGTTCTCACTGTAAAAAATTACAGCAACAAGATGGAGTTTGGAGTCACATGGGCCAGGGCAAGTCACATGTTCATGTCCAATTTCACCCAGTCATTGCAGGAAGCCATTACCTACACTCCAGTCAGAACAGTTACATGACAGTCCACTCAGTGTAGATGGGCGTCTCCCATGGTCTATTGTCAAGTAGGAGAAGGGAGGTGATATTCTGTCTGTACTTGGCACAGGTGAAACCACTGCTGCAATATCATGTCCAGTTCTGGAGTGCACCCTTCATAAGGGATATTGACAAGCAGGAAAGGGTTCAGAGAACAGTGACAAGAATGATTCAACTCTGGAAAACCTGCCTTGCACAAGCTCTATTTAGATTATCCAAGAGAAAGTTGAGGTAACATGATCACAATCCACAAATCCTACATAGGATGATTTTTAATATCTAAGGGCTCTTTTTCTTGGCAGAAAAAATCAGAAGTGAATCCAATGGTTGGTAGTTGAAGCTAAATAATTCAGCCTAGAAATAACGTGCAAATTTTAACAGTGAGAGGAATTAATCAGTGGAACAACTTACCATGGACTGGGGTAGATTCTCTGTCACTTGGAGTTTTTAAGCTAGAAGGTCAAATGCTTTGTTGCTTATGCAAGCTGAGCTGGCAGGCAATGGGAAGGCAGGAAAGTAATGTCTATCTCTGCCTGAACCTGTATCAATTTTACAGGATACTACCACTACACCTACATTTGCTTGTCTAGATGCCTAAGCCACTCAGCTTCTTCTCACTTCCCTTTGACAGTGCCCATGTGGTGCTGCAAGCAGAGGAGTCTGAACAGCAGCATTGTGACATCAGAGGTTACTCAGTCAATCACCACTCCTCCCTCCAGTAACCCTAACTTTAAACCCTGCCACTTGCCTTCATCATCTCACCCCTTCCCAGAGCCCACTTGATGCTGCAGGTGGAGGAATTCCTCTGCCTGCTGCACCTAATGGGCATGGGTGGCGAGTTATATACCCACATGGTGCCCGGGCACCAGCAATATTCAGAGCCCTGGGGCCCAGCTCCACCAATGTTTGGGGCCGGGTCTCCCCTTGGCCCTACCTGCCACCCCCCCGTGCCTCCCTCGAGTGTCCCCCGGCCCCCCCTTGCTGGTCTCATGCATGTCCCTGGGACCCAGAGGAAGCAGAGCATCCCTGCCTCTTCCATGCAGCTCCATGCTGCGTCCCTGCAGCAACTGCTGCCGCAGGGTCCTAGCGCCCCCCATATCGACTGCCAGGGCAGACTGACTATTAGCTTGCCCTTCCACCTCAGAACCTTCCCTTTTCCAGCGGGACCCTCCACCAGTATAGCTCCCCCACACCTGCAGTCACCACTCCTGCCCCATGCTGGGCAAGGAGGTAACCCCACCCCCAGTGAGGCTACAGTCAGCGCCAACAGCTGGGGAGGAGGTGCACGCAAGACCCCCGGATACCCACCAGGGGGGAGGCGAGGGAGATTCCTGCACCTGAGAAGGGCCCCAGGAGCACATGCAGTGACAGTGGTGGGGGTGACTGTGCTGCTGGGGAGGTGGGAAAGTGGGGTTCCTCCCCAGAGCTCGCTGCTGCCGGCAGGGAAAGAGCTGGGGGAAGTCCTCCTCTCTGGCTTTTGTCCTGAAGCAGCCTGCCTGCATCCCAAACTCATCCCCAGCCCTGCCCCACCCCAGACCCCACACCTCCAGTCAGAGCTTTCACCCCACACTGCACCCTCAAACCTCTGCCCTAGCCCTGAAACCCTCCAGCACCCCAAACACCTCATCCCCAGTCCCAGCCCTCATCCCCCCTAAACCCCAGCCCTCTGCCCCAGCCCTGAGCCTCCTCCAACACCACAAACCCCTCATCTCCAACCTCAGAGCCCTCACACACCCCTGCACCCCAACCCTCTGCCCTAGCCCTGAGCTCCTCCCACACCTCAAACACCTTATCCCCATCTCAGTCAGAGCCCTCATTCTGCCACACCCTAACCCTCTGCCCCTGCCCTGAGCCTAACACCCCAAACCACCCAGCCCCAGACGGCACCCTCACCCCCTACACCCTTACCCTCTGCCCCTGCCCTGAGCCTCTCCAACACCCCAAACCACCCAGCCCCAGAGCCCTCACTCCCCACACCCTTACCCTCTGCTCTAGCCGAGTCTCTCCAATACCCCAAACCCCTCAGCCCCAGCCCCTCACCCTCCTACTCTTGCCCTGAGCCCCTCCCACACCCCAAACCCCTCATTTCCAGCCCGAGCCCTCACCCCCTACACCCCTACCCTTGCCCTGAGCCCCTCTCACACCCTAAACCCCTCATCCCCAGCCCCAGCCAGAGCCCTCATCCCGCTGCACCTAACCGTCAGCCCCAACCCTGAGCCCCCTCCTCCATCATGAACTCCTCATCCCCACCCCACAGCCCTCACCCCACACCCCAACCCTCTGCCGTAGCCCTGAGCCCCCTCCCACACCCACCCTCTCATCCCCAGCCCCACCCCAAACCCAGCCCCACTCCTGCACCTCCTCCCTCCCCCAAACTCCCTCCCAGCGCCTGCACCCCTTCCCTCCCATCCCCGAACTCCCTCCCAGCGCCTGCACCGTGCACCCCTCTTGCACCCCAGACTTCCTTCCCCACCTAAACTCCTTCCCAGAGCCTTGGGCAGATTGGGGCAGAGTTTTGGGGGGGCGGAGTTTGGGCAGGTTCTGGGCACCACCAAAACTTCTACAAACCTGCCACCCATGCTAGATAAACAGTTCTAACTGAGCAAAGGTCAGTGACCTCACCTGAGCCAGGCATAGTGTGAAGACGGCAATACAGCTCCTGAACTGAACCAGCCCCTGCCATTCCCACCCTGCACCCCTGCCCCCCCCCCCCCACAAAGCAGCTCAGTCCTGAACTGCAGTTTCATCTGCTGACTCACTTCAATGAGACTGAAGTATGCAAGTGAACTGCAGGGGGAGCGAGTGATGAGAGGCTGTTACCTCTGCAGTCACAATGCTCCTTTGCCCACAGCACCCTCAGATGGGTACTGTCTGGAAATCAGGCCTTATGAGTTTTTACCAGAATCCACAGGGTTCTTTCCACTGATGTCTTGAACATTCCCTGAAACGTTACAGCTAGATATGCCCCTCCGATGAATGATGGCCCTTCTGTCCTTAAAAACCCATGAACTAAAATCAGTTGAACTTGGTGTATTTCATCTTTTGAATAACTGCAGCCCAGATACTCTTCTTGTCGGCTAGTTCGGACCTGGGCTGTTTTAAAACATCAGACCTGGCATGAGATGGGCTGAGGTTTGTGTCTTGTTCAAAGACACTGGCCAACATTTTTAAAAGGGAGGAGGCCTAACGTTAGGTGCTCAAGTCTGTATTTAGGCTCCTAAATAAGTGGTCTGGCTTCCAAAGTGACGAGCTTGCTCACACTGACCTAATAGGCTGCCAGCCTGCTGTAATGGGGAGTGTAGGGGATTTGACATTGCCCACAGGAGAAGGGCTTTGGCTTTTGGAAGTAACAGAGAGACCGAGCAGGGAAGAGATATGTCCCAGCATGGAGAGAGCAGGAGGGCAACGGCAGTGCTGTTGGTGGAGCTGTCTGCAATGTCTCCGCAGCCTCCTGCACTGCTGCGTTTAGGGGGGCTGGGACCTGTTTGACCCTGGGACACTTGGGACTGTGTGTTACCTTCCCCACTGCCTAGGCTCTTATGGCAGGCAGCTGAGTCGTGAAGTGAGGGGAAGCATGAGGATGGGGGGATGTCGGTTTCTATTTGAGAGACTCTCCTGGTAAATGAACTCCGCACCAGGAGCACTCGAAATAAAGCCTACAGAGGTGAATGCATCCACTAACCACCAGCTCCCCCAGCTGCACGGGTGCAGTACATTGAGGGCTGGACGCAGGAAACCCAGAGGGAACCAGAGACATACTTGGCTGGAAATTACTCCCAATTGCCCTTCTTTACCAGCAGGCACAATATTGTGGGAAGCAGCTATTGCAGATGACTCATCACTTTTTGCAAAGAAAGCTTCCCTTGTTTTGGCTTCAAGTAGGTTGATGCTCTGTTATTTTTGGAGGAGTATTTCTGAATATGAAATGCAACCCAGAGTTACTAGCTGCTTAAATATTCAGGGCCAATTTCATTTTCCTAGCAAGATGTTTGGAAAGCAAATAATTTGGTCAGCAGGCACCAATTACAAGAGAGAAGCGGGTTAAACAGCAGCCATGTACAAACACCTCCATGGTATTGTATTCAATAGATACACATGAAATATTTACACTTGGATGGCACAGATTCCATGAACAGCCTCCTCCTGGGATATGCTTGGAAAGAGCTCTTCATTCAACAGTGGTGTTTTTGAGCTCTTAAACAAAGAACATACACTGCAGGTGGAAAAGCATAATTGAAGGAGCCTAAAGAAACACTGCATGTTTCCAAGTTCCTAACAGTGGGGCTGGCTGCAGAGGAGTTCCTGTTAACAGGACTAGCTGCAGGCTGTTATAAGCCCACCATCTGAGATCCATCTCAAGTCCTGAATCTTGATATGAGTGATAGGTCAGGTGCTTCTCACCTTCCAAGTCCTCCTGTAGCTTCTGTGTTGTTCATTTTACGTAGAGGCACCAACTTCCAAATTAGCTAATCTCCCCATACCTAATCCTCTTTCTGAGAACAGCCTCAAACCCAAACAGTTCTGTTTAACTCCAGGCTCAAACACATCAGCAACATCTTGGCATTGTTCTTCTCTTCAAGGGATTTTTGCTTGGCTCCTTCTAAACAACAGTTCATAATACCTGCCACTTATCTCAGATCTGGAGTCTTCTCCAGAGACTCTGTTTAGTCCCATCCAGTCTATTCTCTATGACAGTCCATTATCCCTCTTCTCCCAAAGCCATCAAAAGTCTTGTGGTAGTGACACAAACTTATGTGACCTTGAACAAATCACAGTATATCCTTGCTGCTTGACTGCAAAATGGGGATTAGAACACTTCCCTCCTTCATAGGAATACTATGAGGTTTAACTAACGTTTGCAAAACACAACAACATCAGCATATGAACAGAGCTGCTTGAATCTTCTTTCTGTTGTGGCAGCACTTTTCAGTGGCCATCCTTTACAAACTTCTGGTGTAACCTCGAGCAAGTCTTCGAAAATTTGTGGTGATCGGGGAAGGTCCCAGACAATTGGAAAAAGGCAAAGAGTGTGCCCATATTTTAAAAAGGGAAGAAAGAGAACCTGGGGAACTATAGACTCAGTTCCGTCCCCAGCAAGATCATGGAGCAGGTCCTCAAGGAATCCATTTTGAAGGACTTGGAGGAGAGGAAGGTGATCAGGAACAATCAACATGGATTCACCAAGGGCAAGTCATGCTGACCAACCTGATTGTTTTCTATGATGAGATGACTGTCTCTGTGGATATGGAGAAAGCGGTGGATGTGATATATCTTGACTTTAGCAAAGTTTTTGATACCGTCTCCCACAGTATTCTTGCCAGCAAATTAAAAAAGTATGGATTGGATGAATGGACTATAAAATGGATAGAAAGCTGGCTAGATTGTCAGGCTCAACAGATGGTGATCAACAAGTCGATGTTTAGTTGGCAGCCGGTATCAAGCAGAATGCCCCAGGGATTGGTCCTGGGGCTGGTTTTGTTCAAGATTTTTATTAATGATCTGGACAATGGGATTAATTGCATCTTCAGCAAGTTTGCAGATGACACTAAGCTGGGGGGAGAGGTAGACATGCTGGAGGGTAGAGATAGGGTCCAGAGTGACCTAGACAAACTGGAGGATTGGGCCAAAAGAAATCTGATGAGGTTCAACAAGGACAAGTGCAGACTCCTACACTTAGGAAGGAAGAATCCCATGCACTGCTACAGGCTGGGGACCAACTGGCTAAGCAGCAGTTCTGCAGAAAGGGACCTGGGGATTACAGGGGACAAGAAACTTGATAGGAGTCAGCAGTGTGCCCGAGTTGCCAAGAAGGCCAACGGCATATTGGCCTGCATTAGTAGTACTGCCAGCAGATCGAGGGAAGAGATTATTCCCCTCTAGTCGACACTGGTGAGCCCACATCTGGAATATTGCATCGAGTTTTGGTACCCCCACTACAGAAGGGATGTGGACAAATTGGAGAGAGTCTAGCGGAGGGCAACGAAAATAATTAGGAGGCTGGGGCACATGAGTTATGAGGAGAGGCTGATAGAACTGGGGTTATTTAATCTGCAGAAGAGGAGAGTTAGGGGGGATTTGATAGCAGTCTTCAACTACCTGAAGGGGGGTTCCATAGAGGATGGAGCTAGGCTGTTCTCAGTGGCGGCAGATGACAGAATAAAGAAGCAATGGTCTCAAGTTGCAGTGGGGGAGGACTAGGTTGGATATTAGGAAACACTATTTCACTAGGAGGGTGGTGAAGCACCGGAATGGGTTACCTAGGTAGGTGGTGGAATCTCCATCCTTAGAGGGTTTTAAGGCTTGGCTTGACAAAGCCTTGACTGGGATGATTTAGCTGGTGTTGGTCCTGCTTTGAGCAAGGAATTGGACTAGATGACCTCCTGAGGTCTCTTCCAAACCTAAACTTCTATGATTCGAAGTCACTTGGCATCTCTGTGCCTCCGTTCCACATCTGTACAATAGGGATAGCAACAGCAGCCTGTCTGAGGCATGCTTGTGAGGATAAACACATTAACGATTGTGAGGTACTTGGGTATAACAGAAATGGCATCTCAGTTTCTCCCATTCTGTGCCTGGGGGACACAACAGATAAGTCTCCTGAGGACTGAAATGCTTTAACTAAAATCACTGGGCTCAATACATGGACATCTGGGTGAAATGTAATGGCCTCTGATATACAGATCAGACTAGATGATGTAATGGTCCCTTTCTTGCTTTAATACTCTATGAAAGATGCTCTATGAAAGTATCTAAAATAGATAATTAAACTCACTTTTCTTCCAAACTGGCTGATCTCCTCTGCTCTGGATCCTTCCATACTCATCATACTCCTTCCATACTCATCTGAGATTGAGTAGGCTTTGCAGTTTTTGAACAAGTAGATTACACATTACTGGTGGTTGAGAAAAGAACAGAATAAAGTCACCCTCAACAAGGGAAGGATGACTCTTAAGAGGCTCAGATAGCTAGGATTTTCCAGGCTACAAACTTTACTAAGGCATCTGTGCATGTTCCTGTTCTGGTGGGCTGGTCTTGTATTTCTAAACTGCCAGTGAAACAAATGTAAAAGGACCGTATCAGGTGCTTAAGACCCTGATATTGTTTAAAAACTTTTAGAAATCTAGTCTGACTAGACATGGTTCCATGATTATTTGATTCAGTTCAGTGAATAGTACTTTTATATGTGATCTCTCAGCAGCGTTGTAAATGAAAAGGCAACACCTTTGACCAACTCATGAGAACCAGAACGCACACCTCTCCACTTTCAAACCTGCCAGTGCGTGTTACAAATAATCAAAGAGTACGACCAGTCATTAACATGTAGAACACCTGGGTTTTGTTGTATGTTGCACCATAATTGACAGGATATACTTTAACTATAAAACCTACTTTAAAGGAGATTTTCTTACTGCGCAAATTAAATAGAAGAAATCAGGAAGAACAAATTCTCTCACTTGCACCCAAGAATTTCCATTACATGATACTCCTAGGGGAATTCTGGTGACACTGAACGTGCAGAATTCACATCCACCGCAGATTTCTTTGCTTCCCCACAGAAAAATGACTTTCTGACAGGGAAACAAAGGGAAGCTGCAAAAACAGTCACACACAACTCCCTAGCAGCACAGGTACATCATTTCAAGCATCCACAGCAGCTGGCAAAGAGGCAAATCACTGTGGGGCTGGGGACACCCCGTCAGTGGCTCCTACCCTGAGCTGGGATCAGCTGCTAGTCCCAGCTGGGCTGGAGGCAAGAGAGGATGGGACTTCCTCTTCCTCTGCAAGGAGTGGCTGGGGTTGTGTCATACCCACCCCTAGAAACCTCCCCCAGCTGCAGGGATCTCAGGATCCTACCGTGCTTCCTGTCCTCATCACTTATCAGCTGCAGAGGGAGTGGTCACTGTAGGAGGAGCTGTTCCCCCATCTGCCCAACCCCCAAGGCATCCAGACCTCCCATACCCAGACACCCCCACCAAGCCTCACTCTATACACCCAACCCCACCCCCCCAGCAATCCATACCCAAACCCCACCCCACTGAACCTCAAACACCTGCATCTGGAGCCCCCTGCATCCAGACCCCCTGCCTCCAGACCCACCACCCCTGTACCCAGACAACCCTTCTGATGAATCCCACTCCCCTGAGCCCCCACATCGACCCCCAACTAGTTACACCCAGACCCCCACCCCACCAAGCCCCACTCCCCCCCAGCACCCAGACTCCCCCGCTGAGACCCCCACACCCAGACCTCTCCACTGAGCCCCAACCATCTTCACCTGGAAGCCCCTGCAAAGTCCATTGCCTCTGCACCTGGAACTCCCCCAGCAATGTTAGATGGGGTGGGATCTGAGTTACTACAGAGAATTCTTTCCTGGGTGCTGAGTCTTGCCCACATGCTCAGAGTTTAACTGATCGCCATATTTGGGGTCGGGAAGGAATTTTCCTCCAGGGAAGACTGGCAGAGGTCCTGGAGGTTTTTCGCCTTCCTCTGCAGCATGGAGCACGGGTCACTTGCTGGAGGATTCTCTGCACCTTGAGGTCTTTAAACCACGATTTGAGGACTTCAATCATTCAGACACAGGTTAGGGGGTTGTTACAGGAGTGGGTGAGATTCTGTGCCTGCATTGTGCAGGAGGTCAGACTAGATGATCATAATGGTCCCTTTTGACCTTAAGTCTATGAGCCTCTGTGCATCCAGATCCCCTCACACCTAGACCACCACACTGAGCTGCCTGCACCCAGATTGTCCCAAACAGAACCCTCTCACCCCACACCTGGGTCCCCCCACAGTGAGCCCTTCACACTTGGATCCTGCCTGGATGAGCCTGCCTGCCCCACACCTGGTGCACCTGGCACAGAGGGGCGGGGCCCCAGGGTGTTTCAGGGCGAGGCCCAGGCCCAGGCCCAGGCCTTGTGCTGTGTCAGGGTTGGGTGCAGCCTCACCACTGAGTCTCTTTTCTGGGGATGGTGCTGCAGGGTGATATCCCACCTTCATGTAACCAGTGGCCTGTGCTCCTCACTGCCATGCTGGAGCCTCTGCATTTACTTATTGACAAATAAAACTTGCTGAATTTTAAAATATTGTGTGTAGAATTTTTATTTTTTTGGTGCAAAATGACCTCAGGAGTAACATGAGATGCCAGAAGGGCTTGAATCCTGGATCTTCAGATCCCCAGCACAGACCACTTGAGCCAGAGGAGTAACTGTAATCTATTTTGTGCAGCCACCAAAGACAGATCTGATGCACACTTTGCCAGTAGGTTATACAGCTATTTGCTAGACAGAAGTTTAATACTGGGGATATCAGATCTGAGGTTCTGTTTCAGGCAGAAAGGAGAATATGGTCAACTGACAGAGTCAGAGGTTTGGTATGTCTGAAAATTTTATCTAGAATAACCCAAACACATATATTTGGAACATTCAATCTGAAAAGCAGTGTGGTAGAGTGAATAAACCTTGAGTCTGCCATAAGAGGCCTGAGTTCTATTGCCATCTCTGCCTAAGGTTTCCATTATAACTTCTGCCCTCTCATTTTGCAAAGCAGGTAACAGAGAGTATGACGCCTTAGCCAGTAATAAGGACTATAAAAAGTCTATAGAAATATGAACAACAGTCAGTGAAGGTGAGACCAAAACTCAGTGTTATCTCAGTGCACCTTCCCCAAGGCCACAGGGTACCTGGATGCTCTCCTGTGGAACGCTGCCAGATTTGGCAGTGCAGCAGCAAAGTCCCCCTTCAAGAGGAATGCTCTGCAAAATCTGGTATGCTTTAGATCCAGGCACTTTCACTAGAAACACAGGGCCTGATTCTCCTCTGCCTGGCCCTTTGTGTTATTCACATATGTGCAGAGGGGGATAAAATGCTACCAGTAAGAAAAAATGGCTACTCAACTTTCGTAACTATTGTTCTTCGAGATGTGTTGCTCATGTCCATTCCATTGTTGGGGTGTGTGCTCAGTACCAGAAGTTTTTCCCTCAGTGGTTTCCGTAGGAGACCAGCTCTGGCGCCCTCTGGAGTGGCACGCATATGCATCAGTATAAGGGGTGCTGCCAGCTCCCCCCTCCCTCAGTTCCTTCTTTCCAGATCTCCGACAGAGGGGTAGGAAAGTGGGTCATGGAATGGACATGAGCAATACATCTCGAAGAACAACAGTTATGAAAGGCTAGTAACCATTTTTTCTTCTTTGAATGCTTGCTCATGTCCATTCCATTGTAGGCGACTCCCAAGCAGTACCATCGGAGGTGGGTAGGAGTTCATGGACGTGTCAATTGCAACACAGCTCTACCGAAGCCAGTGTCATCTCTGGCCTGCAGGGTGATGGCATAATGCATTGTGAACGTGTGCACTGAAGACAACGCCATGGCCCTGCAAATGTCCTGTGCCAGAAAAGCAGCTGAAGATGCCTGGGCCCTTGTCAAATGAGCCTTCCCTATTGGTGGAGGCACACCTGCGCCAACTGGTAACAAGTACGAATGCAGATTCAATTTGAAATCCTCTGAGAAGACATTGGAAGGCCTTTCATCCTGTCAGTGACTGCAATAAAAAACTGAGTTGATCTGCAGAAGGGCTTGTTGCGTTCCAAGTAGAAAGCCAGGGCACACCTGACATCCAGTGTGTGCAGACACCTCTCCTTGTTGGTCATGTGAGGCTCTGCACAAAACACCAGGAGGAAGATATCCTGGTTGACATGGAAGTGCAACACCACCTTTGGCAGGAAGGCTGGATGGGGACAGATTTAGACCTTGTTACCCCAAGGGGACTAAGGTAATGCTTCAGAGACAAAATACTCAAAAATTGTAGGGGGAAAGATAGAAAAGGAAAGCCTCTTTTCTCAGAAGAGCAGACTCGGCTCCTTCCGTGTCTGTCACCAGTGGATTTTGCTTACAATAAGAGTGTCCCTCCCTCCCTGTGTGACGTAATACAAATGAAGAAAAGACAAGGTAATATGGTGCAAACAAAGGTAAGTGTATTAAGGGTAAAGGTACAGAAAACAGAGAAAAATGGGGGGAAGAAACACAAACTTAACCATACGGTGATTCAGTGACTGGCTTTAGGAGCTTGAAGATCAGACACACAAAACCTGCCTTGGCATTCAGAAAAACAATAAATGAAACCTCAATACAGAAACCTTTCCTCTGATTTAAGCACAGTGGACATAGCGTACAGGTGCAAAGCCCAGGACCTTCTACTCCTGGGCTGATTTAGAGCCTTCAAAGAGGACTACTGGGAAGTCCATACAACTGTTGGATTTCATCACAGGCGGGGAGACCCTCTGAGATGATGGACACCAGGAAAGCACGACCGTCCAGAAGTAAAATGGATTCAGTTCTCTGTGGTGGGGATAGTGATGACAGGCCTCTCCTTCCTCAACCTTGCTGTGGGATAGATGGTACTCTTCTCTCTAGCTTTGGAGCATTAGGAAGACCTGACCGTGCACATACTGCCGCTGGAATAGACAGCCCTGTGCAGGCTCTGAGCAAGATCTTATATAATCTCTAAGGCGGGAAAAGCTGGTTCAGTCCAGTTTGAGCCAGAGGACTACAGTGTCTAAGTTGTAAACAAATTTGCTTACTAAGATGGAGTCCAAGTCCAAGGGTCATAGTTCATATACTCCATATTCAATTCTATTGAAGCCAGTGATTTACTTAACCTTATTTCAAAAATACACTACTAAAATACCTAACTGAATATATTAAACCCCATCAAGATATTTTTTTTTATACCTAACAACCTTGCCACGTAGATCATCATGTACATGAAGGCTTTAATCTCGGAAACTTGCCTCGCCGAGGTAATAGCTACAAGGAATACAACCTTCCACAACAAATGGGAAAGGGATCAAGAAGCTAAGAGCTCAGGAGGAGGGCCCGTGAGCCTGGCGAGGACCAGGCTGAGCTCCCATTGAGGGACTGGGTCCTGAACCAGTGGAAAGAGCGTCTTTCAAGGCCTTTCAGGAACCTGATTATCATCTCATGTGAGAATACCAATCTACCCTGGATGTGGAGGAGGAAGGTTGATATTGCCACCAGGTGTACCTGGATCAAAGACAAGGCAAGGCCCCAGTGCTTCAAGTGAAGCAGGTAATCCAGAATGGACTGTAGTGATGACTGGATTGGGGAGATGTTCTATTCTGACGCCCAGCAGGAGACTCTCTTCCACTTTTCTAGGTAAGTTGCTCTGCTGGAGGGCTTTCTACTCTCCAAGAGTACTTGCTGCATCTGACTAAAGCAGGCTTGTTTCTCTGGATTCAGCCACATAGCATTCATAGCTGTGAGGTGGAGAGAGGCAAGGTTCAGGTGCAGCAATTGACTGTGATCCTGTGAGAGTAGTTCCGGGTGGCTGGGAAATGCCCACGGGGCTGTTACAGCTAGGTCCATGAGCATGCCAAACCAACGTTGGTGAGGCCAAGCCAGAACAATCATAATGACCCATGCCTTGTCCCTCTTGATTTTTCAGAGGACCTTGCTGATGAGCAGAATTGGTGGGAAGGGGTACATCAGTTCTCTTGACCAAGACAGGAAAAAGGCATTGGAAAGGGAACCCCTACTGAAACCTTGCAGACAGCAGCGCTGATGACATTTTCTGTTCTGTCTGATGGCAAACAGGTCCACTGGGGGAGCTCTCCACTTCTGAAAGAGCATTCTGATGACCTCCAAGTGAAGGGACTACTCATGGTGAGAGAAGAAGGGCCTCCTGAGGTGAGTCGCTAGCTTGTTTCAGATACTGGGGAGGTGCAAGGCTTCCAAGCGGCTTGCATTCTGAATGTAGAAGTCCCACAGCCGAAGAGCTTCCTGGCACAGAGCCAATGAACAAGCTCCCCCTTTCCTGTTGACATAGAACATGGAGGCTGTGTTGTCCATCAACATCTGCACCACCCAACCAGACACGTGGGAAGGAACACTCCGCAAGCCAGATGGATGGCTCTGAGCTCCCTGATGTTTGTATGTAGCAGCGGCTCCTCTAGCGACCATAGGGACCAAGATGTGCTCCCTTACTGAGATCGGACGCATCTAATATCAAGGAGACTGCAGGTTGCGGGCTTGCAAACGGCATACCCTATAACACTTAGCACTGGGTTCGAGCACAACTGCAGGGAGGTAAGCATTCACGTCGGGATCATAAGGAGCTTGTCTAGGTGATGCCTAGCTGGAGAGTGAACCGACGCCAGCCACATCTGGAGAGGACATAGTCTGAGCCTCACGTGCCGGAAGTACATCCATGTGCCCTGACAGTCTGAGACAGACCCGGGTAGTGGTGAGTGGATGGGCAGTGACTCTGGCAATCAGATCTGACATTGCCCTGAACCTGGCCTCTGGCTCGGGTAGAGCCAAGGACCGCTCCTATAAACTCTATCCTCTGAATTGGAACCAATGTTGATTTCTGTTCATTTATCAATAGGCCCAGAACTTGACAGGTGGCTTGAAACGTCTCAATGCTGTGCTGGACATGGACTCTGGAGAGGCCCTTGATGAGCCAGTCATTGAGGTATGGGTAGATCTGGATACTCCAACATCTGAGATAGGCCGCCACTACCAACATGCACTTTGTCAACACCTTAGACGCCATTGCTAGGCCAAAGGGGAGCACTGTGAATTGGTAGTGGGTAGTCCCAACCACGAATCATAGGTACTTTCTGTGTTCATGAAATATCAAAATGTGAAAGTAAGTGTCTTTCAGACGGAGGATGGCTGAATCCAGAAGAACAAACCTTCTGGATCCAGGGAAGGAATGTTGAAGACCAGGAAAAACATGCAGAATTTCAACTTTCTGAGATATCTTTTGAGGTTTCACAGTTCGAGAATGGGGCACAGACACCCCACCCTACCCCCTGGCCCTTGGGATCAAAAAATAGTGGGAGTAAAACTCTTTTCTGCTCAGATGTAAAAGGACTTCCTCCATGGCTCTCACCTGCAGGAGGCCTTGCACCTCCTGAGTGAGCAGATGCTCGTGAAAGGGGTCTCTGAAGAGGGATGGGGAACGAGGATGGGAGGGAGGGATAG
Source organism: Chelonoidis abingdonii (assembly GCF_003597395.2). Lineage (NCBI taxonomy): Eukaryota > Metazoa > Chordata > Testudines > Testudinidae > Chelonoidis > Chelonoidis abingdonii. The sequence continues at coordinate 67,785,565 of NC_133775.1, read as the reverse complement.
AAATAAACTGGAGTATATATCCCCCTGCTACTGTGCTGAGGACCCATTGGTCTGATGTTATAGAGGCCCAGGCAGGGATGAAGGGGGACAAACAATTGGAAAGTAACAGGGGTGTTGCATCCAGGATACAGGTTGGAAGGTTGCCCTTGAGCACACCCTCAAAATGCCTGATTGTTACCTGATTTGCTGAGGGTAGAGCTCGAGTGAGCTGAGGGGGCTGGTTGACAGCCTTGCCGGTGCTTGTAACCCTTTTCCTTCTTGTGGAAGAGCTCCAACTGGAATTGGCTCCCTAACCTGTGGGACTGTTGCAGCTTGAACCATTTTCTCACAGGCGCCGGTGTGTAAAGGCTCAGAGGGCGCAAGGCACCCCTAGAATCTTTCAGGCCATGTAATTTGCTGTCCGTTTGTTCCAAGAAGAGTGTCATGCTATTGAATGGGAGGTCCTGGATGGACTGCTGAACCTCCACTGAAAGGGCCGACGACTGTAGCCAGGATGCAGGCTTCATGGGAGCCAAAACCATGGTCTGGGCCACGTAGTCTGCTGCATCTGAGGTCATTTGGAGGCCTCAGCCCTGCCCACATCAAGGATTGCCAGAACTCCTTCCTGCGCTCCTCTGGCAGTGAGTACACAAACTTGGCCATGGACTGCCAAATGCTAAAATCATAATGGCCAAGCAGGGCCTTATGGTTGGCCACTCAGCTGGAAGCTGGCTGTAGAATAAATTTTTCTGCCACAGATCAAGCCTCTTTACCCTTCTTATTCTTAAGCGTTGATCCCAGTTACTCTTGTCTAATCGCGCTCATTGGTTGCTGAAACAACCAGTGAGCTTGGAGCGGTGTGGGTATACAGGTATTCAACCCCCTTATGAGGGATGTAGTACTTTCTCTCCACCTGTTTGGAAATGGCGGGCAGGAAAAGGGGTTTTCTGCAGGGCCTTGATCAGTTTCACCACCCCCTTGAGGACAGGCAATGCCATCCTGAAGGAGGCTGCTGCACTTATTACATCAAACAGGGAGTCAGAGGGTTCAGCCAACTCCTTGGCTTCCAGCCCCAGGTTCAATACCATTCTCTTTAAAAGCTCCCAGTGAGCCCTTGCATTATCCTGGAGAACCAAGTGGGAAGACCCCGCTATCGCCTAATCGGGTGAAGACAAAGACGATGAGGGGGGTATAGGCAGGTCTGCCTCTGCCAAAGGAACCTTGGCTGAAGCTGGCTGTCCCTGGGGACTTGTTCTGACTCCAACTCTGGAGTGGTGTTGTGAGTTTGGAGACTAACTTGGATGCTCCAGGCACCAAGACTCTGGGGACTTGCAACGTGCCTCCTGCGCCAGACAGTCGGTGATCGACACCAGGATCCCAGGGAACCTTGCCTAGAGTCCGGGAGCACTCTGACAGGTAAGCTGACCTGTATCCAGGGGCTGGTGGTGCTGTTCAGACAAGTGCTGGCGGGGCATCACCTGCAGCAGAGAGCAGTGCTGCAGGGATGGATACCACTGGAAGGGTCCCAGGAAGATATACCCCTTGAATGGGGCACTTCGCTGGCTGACGTGGGCAGCACTAGAAGGGACAATATGTCCTTAGTGGCCTGAAAGGCCTCCAGCATGGATGGCCTTACCAGGTGCCAAGTACTTCTGCTGCTTCCCAGGGTGGCAGGCAGGTCTCGAGAGGGCTCGACAACTCAATGGATGCTGAAGCCTGGCCACCGTCCAGGGGGGAAGAACTACCCCACATGGGTCTTTGCTCTCCTCCAATTCTCTTCTTCCCTGTATGGGACATAGGCAAATGCTCTCTCCTGGCCTTTCTTTGCCTTTTAGCCAGTACCGGGGATAGGGATCGGTGCCAGACAGAGGTCGGAGCCAGCAGTGTGCTCTGCCGCAAGGCTGCAGTGCTTGGAGCAGAGGCTGATCTAGCTGGCTCTGAGGCTGTTGCAAGGGCTGACTCCATAAGGAGTGCTCTAAGTCGAATGTCCTGCTCCTTTTTGTTTTGTGACCTGACGCTCTTACAAATGCGACACTTGTCGCTCACATGGGTTTCCCCTAAGCGCTTTAGGCAGCTTTGATGGGACTCATTGACTGGCATAGATTATTTGCAGCGGTCACAAGGTTTGAAGCCCAGAGATTGGGGCATGCCCTGACCCTAGGCTAAGTCTTGTATGGAACTAACTATTTCTAACTTTGGCACTAAGGGAACTAATAAACTCTACAAACTTCCTAATAACTATCCACAAAAGATTCACAATTAGGCACAGTTGAGAAGGTAAGGAGACAAGCTGATTCAAGGAGATGTTCCAGCACCGACACTAGCGGTAAGAAGGAACTGAGAGAGAGAGGAGCAGGCACCTCCTCTTATACTGGTGCATAAGTGCTCCACTCCAGATGGCACCAGAGCTAGTACCCTATGGATACCACTGAGGGAAAAACTTTCAGCGCCAGTGTATGTGGCGAGCACATACACCTACTATGGAATAGACATGAGCAAGCACTCGAAGAACTCTACACTCATGGCGGTGGCAGCATTTAAACCTACTTTCGACATTATGCAAATGAGTACACAAGATGCAAGGCCATTGGAAATCAGGCCAAGAAAATTAAACTGGCTAGTTTCATTGCCCAGATGTTCTCAGGTGCAAAAAGTAACCAAATGGCATCAATGGTACAGAGACAAGTGGTTTTTCAGATGATTCCAGTTTTAACACTGCTAGGTGACAGTGCCTGCACCAGTAATAGCGGATTTAATGTTTGTTCTGACAGCATCCTTTCAATAACACAGCTTGTTTGTGAATATGATTTGCTTGTGTCATGCAATAAATACAACTGCCCAGGACTCTCTGTAGCTGTTTTTATAGCAACACATTTTTTACATTTCTCCAGAGAGAAAATAATCAGGGTCAAACAGAGCACCCATGCTCTGCCAGTTCCAGTCTAGACTGAAATGGGATTGTCAGGTGAATATTAAAAACACACTGCATTGTAACTACTGTGTACTGACAAATATTTGCAGTTAGGAAATGAGTTCATGTCCTGGTATTAAAACCAGAGTGATGATTGCTAGCTTAAGTGGACAGAACGGTGGAATACAGCAATATGACAAGATGGGTGAGTAAGAGGCTAGATATGAGCTAGAGCTGCAGAGTGCAAAACCAGGTCTGTGCAGGGCATTTGGACATGGTTCTGTGAGGTGTATCCCCTGGAGAAGAGTTTGGGGGTTAGTTTAACACAGTCATTCTCTCTACTTCATTGGGGATCACGCATAGAACTAAACTATCTCTCAGCATTGGCTAGTTTCAAGGCCACACTACCATGAGCGTTGGCCATAGTATAGGCAGAGCACATGTTTTCCTTGCCACAGTAGCTGGATTACTCTATTAGTGAACTCAGGTACCCCAGTACATGGGAACCCAGGCAGCCTCCAGCATGGCTCACAAAGGCTTCACACGCCACTGCACCCCACCTCTGCTTTGGTCTGTGAAGAATGAGGTGGGACCTCCGTACTGAAGATACTGGTGGCTACACTATGTCCCACGTTATGCAAATGAGGTGCACTCCTGCGGTCCCTGGTAGGTCGATGACATGGCTTTCAGTTGGGCCAAGGCTGGGCACCCAGCTCTTGTTCTCTGCTGTCTTACACCTGGAGTCGTCATTGACACCTGTGCACAATGCCTGACACCTGTGCACAATGACAGTGCGACTCAGCAGATAATTCAGATCTGGCAGCATTTTATACCAACTTTGCATGGTAGTAAATGACTCCCAAAAGGGCAGCGGAATGAAGTGTCAGCCCTTGCTCCTCCCCCCACAACCTTACTTCATCTCACAAAAGTGATGCTGCTAATACAAATACATGAACATGATGATGTCCTCAAATGCACTTTTACTTTTGGTTCTTGAGTCACAGGCAACTGTTAATCATCCAAACAGAAGAGCTGGGAGTAATGGACAGAAATCCAAACCAAGGTAATCCTGCTGCTCTTTGCAATTCACAAAAGAAAAGCAAATTGTGTTTTTATTTCTGAAGGAAAATCACAAGAATAAAAGCAGTTTCTTACTGAAACCAAGCAGAAAGCGACGAAAAGCTAATGCCAAATGAAAGGCTTTACATTCTGGGGGGAAGTCTCCAGAGGCAGACTATGGGGTTTCTTAAAGCCTGGAATTTAAGGCCTTATTTCTATTTTGCAGAAGCATTCTCTAGTGAATATGGAAATGATATTACTGTGCTTCATAACTGAATACATAGTTTAATAAAAATGGGTGTTTCCCTAGAGAATCTGATCATTTGAAGTGCATTATGCCTGTGAATAAAGAAGATGTCACTTTTATTTGCTACTAAGCATTTTGTATCTGTTTTGTGATAATTGTATATATTCTGTGCCTTGCCACACAATATGGAACTAGCTGAACTAAACAGCAGCCTTTCCTGCACATTTCATTCTTGGTGCTTTGCATACCTTTCAGCATCAAAGGCCACACTCATCTCTGCTCAGTTCCTGGTTTTTTAGTAGTCATAAATACTCTTACTTGCTGATAAATGCTGAATGTAATTAGTATTTCAGTCTGCAGACCTGCAAATACTGTCTGTCTAGAAACAGAGAGTTCTGAAAGTGAGCCTGTGCCTGGCAGGAGCATCAGAAAGCTAGATGAAGGAGAGATTTAAAAACACCCCACCCCCCTCTAACACCTGCTGTAGAATTTAATTGGTAAGGTAAGTAATAAGGGGCAGCAGACAGAACCATTAAGGGTGCAGTGTTCTGGCCCCAATGCATATTATAAAGAAGTGACAAATTGTGTTTTCAAGGCTGAGAATTAGAACCACATTCAGATCTTCATTTTACCCACTCTCAGGCAACAGTTTATAAAATGCCTTCTGATCAAACAGCCCTGTGCCCTTGTCCTTTCTTGATGAGAACTTATCTTTTCATAGGTGGGATACAAATCACTCCAACCAGCCCTTCTGCAATCTCATCTAGCTTGTGTCTGCACTCTTCCTGCAGCCGCTTCAGCTCCCTCTTCAGAGTGGCCTCTTCCATTTGCAGTTCACTGATCACCTCTGTGGCATTAACAACATTTGTAATGGGCTCCTTCGATACCGAACGGAGGAAACCTGTTTTGCTAGCAGAATGCTTGTCTTTAAATACCAGCCTGTACAGACCATGCATTCCATTCTTTTTATGGGCACAATGGTATTTAAGATCTGATAGTTTTAGCTTGACAGCTTCTGTTATGGTCCTGACAGCAGCACAAAACTCCCTTTCATCTGGAAGTGTTCTTTCTCTTGATTTGACCTGGAGAGAGAAAAACATGGTCAGGCTTATGTGCAGAATTCCTCCCTCCAGACACCAATGCAAAATGTCAAGGCTGGAGGGTGCTGTACTGGAAATTCTCTATTTCACAATCAAATATAGCAAGTAGGAGCAGTGACTGAATTCAGTGCGTAAACCTCTGTGCTATTAAGAATAAGAGACTGACAGATCTTCAAAGCCCTTGCTCCTCTGATGACTGACATATGGCAATTTCCTCTCCACTCCACTCCTTAGGGCAGTTATAAAGCCTGGGCAGTATGAGCCTAGAGTCAGATGAGATGTGTGAAAAAATGTGCATGGCCTGTTTCTCCATTCACACCTGAACAAAGGATGTGTAAAACACTACTATTGTGACAGTGTAATGGGTAACATCTCTTTTGCACAGGTTTGATTGCACAAGGGGCAGGACAGTGAGGAACCATGTCTGTGGTGAGAGAGCTGAGCCAAAGAAGGATTCTCTATAAGGCTTTAATATAGGCCAGCTGAGAATATTGTATGAGACAGGGCTGCGTGTGATACTAACTGTGCTGTAACTGGCTGGTGATACAATGATGTGATCACTCCTGATTTGCCAGTGGCCAAACTAATACAAGATACATTAATGACTATGGACCCAATCTTCAAATGCATACAAAAATGAGTAACTTAACTCACATGAGCAGATCCACTGATGTCAATAAGATTAAGTATACTAATCAAGGTACTCCAGCATGTGCTTGCAGCAAGGGGCCCTTCAACTGCAGCTTCAGGCCTCCTGGCACCAAGCGGTAAATAAGGACTTTAAGGGAGATGCAGGCAGAGAGTGAATGCCCAAATAGACTATGCATCACAAAACTAACATCACAGCATGTCTTCAGAAACTGCTCACACACTAGGAAAAAAAACATGCAAGACTATGCAACAGTGTCACCTGGTGACTCCTGGCATTCACCACAAATGGACCTTACACCTCTTATGACCAGTTATCTTTGCCATGTTTCACCTGACTTGATTTTCTAGTGTATGTGTTTTGTGATGGGACAGGAGAGCAGGCAACAGCCCACTGCTCCCCAAGATTCAAGAGAAGACATTAGTGCTCATGTCTAGAAGAATAAAATTAAAAGGCCTAGCCATGCTATGCAGAACTTGCAAAAAATGGGAAATAATAGAATTGTTCAAAGTTGGAGAGAGAGATCAACTCAAGTGCTTGATTCTCCTCCTGTGCTTACATCAGTGAGTCATTCAGTATAATGCATTCGGTTCTGCTGTTGAACTCTGTGCCTTCACAAGAGAAGACTCTTCAGATAAAGAAATGCACAGCACGCATTTGATGCAAATATCAAATCTTTGCCCTTTAAGCAAAAAGCCTTTTTATAGCACTCCCACCTCAAAGCTAGGATTTTTTTCTCCACAACAGATGCTTAGCAGTTGAGTTTCAATCTAAGTCTCGGATACAGTTACACACACTCTTTAGTCCCTGCTCACTGTGGTTTGTTATTCCACAGAGCCCACCTACAGGAGTTGGGATTACCTATATTTGATTCTGACTTAAGGTGCACTGGCCTAAGAGACCAACCATACCTACCAGGGATGGGTTTCTGGAAAAGTGACATTTATTTTCATTGGGCTAGACATCCCCACATTCTTCCAGTACATTATTTAATTACCTTCTGTTTAACAACGTTACTTCAATTTGCAAATACATCTATACGGTATACAAACTCAGAATACCTGGTGCCGCTAAACAGTGTGGATGCGAACAGCTACCTACAGACTCATTAGTTCTCGTTATAGACTCCTAACCAATTTTCTAATTGTCTTGCTGCAAGTGACAGTGTCCTATTTTTCCCAAAGGGTGCCCATACCTCAGCTCAGTACGCCATAACTATGTAATGAAATTTGGAAGAGGCAACAAGCAAAAATTAAAAGCAGATCTCTCCCTAAATGCAGTGTCCCCAAAAAAGTAGCTGCAAGCATAAGCAAAATATTCAAAAACAAGTCAATTTTCAAGTTAAGAAAAAAGTACCAGTGCGGTAGTGGGTAAGGGTGGGTACGTGATACACTCAAAAGTGCATGCAGCAGGTTTAATACAAACAAGAGGAAATACTTTTTCACACAATGCACAATTAGCCTGGGGAACTTATTGCTATGGGATGCTGTGAAGGCCAAAACTATAACTGGGTTCAAAAAAGAATTAGGTGAGTAGATGTTGAATAGGTCCATCAATGCCTATTAGCCAAGATGGTCAGGGATACAGCCCTGTGTTCAGAGAAACCCTAAACCTCTGACTGACAGAAGCTAGGAGGGGAAAACAGGGGTAGAGTACTCCAAAATTGCCCTGTTCTGTACACTTTCCCTGAAGCTCTGGTACTGGCCACTATCAGAGAGAGGATACAGGGCTAGATGGATCACGGTCTGACCCAGTATGGCCATTCTTACGGTTCTTAAATTCTTATGCATGATAATTTATCAAATTGCTCTAGGTTTCTTTGTGGAAATTCCCTCCACTTATATCATGTGTATTATAACAATAAGCTTGTGAGAGTTTCTGGCATGTTTTCCATCAAGGTGTCACTACAGAGAAAGAATTAAGTTAAAACTCCCCATCCACTGGGGTGTGTTGGTGTCAGCACTATTAATTAACCGTAGTTAGTGATTCCCATGTTTCTCATAAAAAAGTGATGTACATAATGCTACACGTCCGTTGGACTAGACTGAACAACTTCAACTATCGTCTAATATAGTTTGGGAACAGAAGTATAAATATTTAAGATGAAACAGCTAATAGGCCATTGAACTGTGTTCTGTGGCCACTACAGGATTACTCCCTAAAGCACATTTTCTAGCATTTTATCTAATCTACTTTTAAATAGGTCTGGCAAATGATTAAAAAATTAATCGCAACTAATCGTGTGATTCAAAAAAATTCATCATGATTAATCGCGCTGCTCAACAATAATATAATAGCATTTATTTAAATATTTTGGGGTGTTTTCTACATTTTCAAATATATTGATTTCAATTACAACACAGAATACAAAGTGTACAGTGCTCACTTTATTTTTATTACAAATACTTGCACTGTAAAAAACAAAAGAAATAGTGTTTTTCAGTTCACTTAATACAAGTGCAATTTCTTTATCTTTATCTTCTTTATCTTTAAGGCTGAACTTACAAACGTAGAATTATGTATAAAAAATAACTGCATTCAAAAATAGAACAATGTAAAACTTTAGAGCCTACAAGTCCAGTCAGTCCTACTTCTTGTTCAGCCAATCGATCAGACAAACAAGTTTGTTTACATTAGCAGGAAATAATGCTGCCCGCTTCTTGTTTATAATCCCACCTGAAAGTGAGAACCGGTGTTCACATGGCATTGTTGTAGCCCGTGTCGCAAGATATTTACGTGCCAGATGCACTAAAGATTCGTATGTCCTTTCATGCTTCAACCAACATTCCAGAGGATGTGTCCCCATGCTGCTAATGGGTTCTGCTCAGTTACGATCCAAAGCAGTGTGGATCAATGCATATTCATTTTCATCATTTGAGTAGCTACACCAGCAAGTTGATTTTCTTTTTTGGTGGTTCAGGTTCTGTAGTTTCCACATCAGATTGTTGCTCTTTTAAGACTCCTGAAAGCATGTTCCACATCTCCTGCCTCTCAGATTTTGGAAGGCACTTCGGATTCTTAAACCTTGGGTCGAGTTTTGCAGTTATTTTTAGAAAAATCTCACATTGGTACCTTCTTTGCGTTTTGTCAAATCTGCAGTGAAAGTGTTCTTAAAATGAACATATGCTGGGTCATCACTGGAAACTGCTATACAGACACCCCCTGAATTATGCAAACCCGACTTATGCAAATCCGCACTTAAGGAAATAGTTCCGTAAGCTAGAAATAGGAGCTTTGGGGGTTTTTTGCATGTAAAGGTCAGGTATACGTTTCCGACTTACGCAAAATTTGAGTTACGCACGGAGTTCCAGAATGGAATGCTTGCATAAATCAGGGAGCATCTGTAATATGACATATATGGCAGAATGTGGGTAAAAACACAGAGCAGGAGACATACAATTCTCCCCCAAAGAGGTGAGTCACAAATTTAATTAACACTTTTTTTTAACAAACATCATCAGCATGGAAGCATGTCCTTTAGAATGATGGTCAAAGCACAAAGGGGCATACGAATGCTTAGCATTTATCTGGCATGTAAATTCCTTGCAATGCCAGCTACAAAAGTGCCATGCAAATGCCTGTTCTCACTTTCTGGTGACACTGTAAATAAGAAGAGGGGCAGCATTATCTCCTGTAAATGTAAATAAACTTGTTTGAGTGATTGGCTGAACAAGAAGTAGGACTGAATGGACTTGTAGGCTCTAAAGTTTTACATTGTTTTGTTTTTGAGTGCAGTTATGTAACAAAAATAAATCTACATTTGTAAGTTGCACTTTCATGACAAAGAGATTGCACTACAGTACCTGTATGAGGTGAACTGAAAAATACTATTTCTTTTATTATTTTTACAGTGCAAATATTTGTAATAAAAATAATATAAAATGAGCAGTGTACACTTCGAATTCTGTGTTGTAACTGAAATCAATATATTTGAAAATGTAGAAAAACATGCAAAAATATTTAATATATTTCAACTGGTTTTCTATTGTTTAGCAGTGCATTTAAAACTGACTAATTGCGATTAACTTTTTGACAACCTTACTTTCAAATATTCCAAGCAATGGAGCCTTGAAAATTGTATTTATCCCTCCCCATGATAAATTAAACACCCTTTAATCCCTCTCCCATTTGGAGACTGGGCAAAATTCTAGCCCCCTTGAGGTCAATGGCAGAAGTCCCATTTGATTTCAACAAGGCGTGGATTGCACCCTATGCATTTATATCAAGCCTTCCATCTGATTTTACAGTGCTCTGCAGATAATTAATCTATCCTCTCCACACTTGTGCAAAAGTGAACATTTGCCTCATTTCTGATATGAACAGTGAAATCAAGTAGGAAAAGTTCCTTAGAATACACAAAGTACTTTTATCAATGTAGAGCCTTTTACTAAGTTGGTCCCTGTGCTTGTTAAGGGGTTTGCTCAAGTACAGAGGGACTTAGTTTTGTCAAAACAAAACAAAACAACACAGCCACCCACACACCACTATCACAAACACCGATGAATCCCAGAAAATATCTTGGCTAAACGAATGTCTGAGAACCAATATTCTCACGCAGATTTAGGAACAAATCTGACAAAATAAAGAATTCACGTGCTATTTGGTCACCCCCCCCCCCCCCCCCCCCCCAGTATGTGATTAAACTATATGTGAAGTCTGTACATAGGGAACTTAACAATATGGAATACTGGAGGAGAAATACTCCTATTAGTTGTATAAAGTGAAGTGCCCAGAAACTGGAGTGCAAATCATGTTGTTTTGAAATGACAGAATCATGCAGGACATTTGCTGGCCTGGACATTTTCTAAATGGAACACTTGTTTTTTCATGCTCTTTACTAACCAAAAGCAAAGAGTTATTAACTATTATGGGTGAAACATGACAGCCTTACAGGACTTCTTGGAATATCTTGTTCATTCCAGTAGAGAAAGCAGTGAATTTCAAATGATTAGAGGAATGTTTAGTTTTACTGGCGTGATAAAGAGCCTGCTGTAATGATACAGACAACACTATATTCTATCTGCAAACCACCCAGGACAGCAAAGCTGTAACAAGAGCTCTATCCATTCTACCATGGGAAATGCTCTATATATTTATTAGTAAAGTGTGCCTAAATTCTGCAGCAAGGCCCCTACTTTCTCGGACAGTGTTAAGTGGATTAAAAAAGGGAGGTTTTCAAAGAATTAAGTATGAAAACAGATAATGCAACCAGGACAGCAGTACTCATGTCATTTGTGACTGGCAGGGATTAGGAAGGAAGTTTGGGGTTTTTTTGCAATGAGGGGGCTGTTGAAGTCTTTGATAATGAGTAGCCTGGGTGGCAAAGTCTACAGCCATGGAATTGCAGAATACACTAGTTGCTGTCTGGAGATTTTACTGGTTAACAGACATGAAGATGAGTTACCTGACCTCAAAGTAGTTTGTTTCTCTCCCTTTTTGCACCTTACGTGCTCAAGGCAATTCCATCAGCCTCTTCCTGTACACTTAATTGCTGCTCCTTAGGCTCTCAGTCTCTCTCATTAGTCAGCAAATCCTGTTATTCTGGAGTGAAAACAATCTCAGCAGACCATTTTATATTAAACAAACGTGTTTGAAGACATAAGGATTCTCAGCATTTTCAGTCATCAGAATCAGATAAGTAGCTCATCTAGTCCAGGATTCTGTATCCCAAAGCTCTGCCTTTCAATTTAGATCTACCAGCTGTAACTGAAATCCACAATGTGCTATGCAGCGCAGTATGACAGCTGCTGTGCATCCTCTCTGAATAAAATGAAGTGATAATCATAGTTTCTACATTTCTAGAGCCCACTTCACCCCAAAGGAGTCCAGAGTGTTTTAAAAAACCATACAGAGAATACATCACCTAACAGTGACACGTAGCCACCTCTGGAATGGAGCAAAGCATGCGCTGAACAGCTCACAGTGATACTTTACAAGAGATTAGTATAGGAAAATAGGGAAAGAACAGGTTATAAAATATTTAGATAAGTTAGATGTTTTCAAGTTGGTAGGACTTATGAAATTCACCCTAGGTATTTAAGCTGAAGCCACCTTGGAACTGTTAGTGATTATCTTTGAGAACTCATGGCAGACAGGTGAGGTCCCATAGGGACAGAGGAGGGCAAACATAGTATCTATCTGTAAAAAGGGGAACAAAGAGGACCTGGGAATTATAGACCAGTCAGCCTAACTTCGATACCTGGAAAGATACTGAAACAAATTATTAAACAAGCAATTTATAAGAACCTAGATGACAATAGGGTGATAAGGAATAGCCAACATGGATTTGTCTGGAACAATTCATGCAAACCAACCTAATTTCCTTCTTTGACAGGGTTACTGGCATAATGAATGGGCGGAAATAGTGGATGTGATATATCTTGATTTAAGTAAGGCTTTTGTCACAGTCCCACATGACACTTGCATAAGAAAACTAGAGAAATGAGGTCTAAATGAAATTACTACAAAGTGGGTCTACATCTGGCTGAAGAAAGGTATTCAGAAGAGTTATCAACAGTTTGCTGTCAAACTGGGCAGGCACATCTACCAGGTTCCACAGGGAGTCTGTCTTGGGTCCTGTATTATTCAATAGTAGAATAGGTGGAATACTGTGTCCAGTTCTGGTACCCACAGAGTCAAGAAGAATGTTGATAAACTGGAGAGGATTCACAGAAGAGCCAAGAGAATGATTACGGGATTAGAAAACCTGCCTTACAGTGAAAGATTCAAGGAGCTAAATCTGTTTAGCTTAACAAAGAGAAGGCTAAGAGGTGAATTGATCAGTCTAAAAGTATCTACATGGGGAACAAATATTTAATAACGGGAACCCTTCAAACTAGCAGAGAAAGGACTGACACAATCCAATGGCTGGAAGCTGAAGCTAGACAAATTCAGACAGAAAATAAGAGTAATTAACCTTTGGAACAACTTATCAAGGGATCAACGTGGATTCTCCATTATTGACAATTTTTACATCGAGATTGGATGTTTTTCTGAAAGACCTGCTCAAGGAATTATTTTGGGCAGTTCTCTGGCCTGTGCTATGCAGATGATCACAACGGTCCCTTCTGGCCTTAGAATCTATATTTTACTGCTTTCCTCTAGTCTAGATTTAAATGATTTTTAAAAATCCACAGCTAATTACATCTTTTACATAAATATAATCATTAAACTAATGTTAAAATTTGACCACTTCCATTGGGATATTATTCCAAAGGCTAGTATCGTTTAGTCAGGAAATGTTCCTGACAGCCTAAACTTTCTCTCCTTAACTTCATCCCATGACTCCTCTGTAACTCCTTGTACCATTCTCTAAAATAATTCCTCTCTTCTTTTGATGTTTGAACCCTTCAAATTTTCATAGGTGGTTATTACAGGGACAAAAGGATTGCCATACCGAGTCAGATCATCTAGTTCAACAATCTTTCTCTGACAATGGCTGGTGGAGATGCTTCAGCAGAATGTGCGAGAAGCTCCGTAGCAGACAATTAATGGGATACTTTTCCCAAAATGGAAGTTTCTCTCAACTCCCATCAGTTGGTGGCTAGTTTATGCTTTGAAGCATGAGGACTTATAGGCTTTGATCCTGTCAACATCTGTGCATGTGCTTAATTTTACTACCACAAACAGGACTACTCATGCTAGTAAAGGGAAGCACATGCTTGTTTGGAGGATCAGGACCATATAGCTCTTCTAAAAATATTTTTTATTCTATCTAACATAACCCTGGATGTTCTCATTATCCATATAAATACTCCTTTTTTTTAAGATCCTGATAAGCTCTTTTCCTCAAGGTCAGCATGTGGTAATGAGTCTACAGCCACATCATGGACTGTGTTATATTTTTAAAATTTGCTGCCTTTCATTGAACATTCCCTTCTTCTTGTTGCATTAGAGAGGGTAACTAGGATCACCTGATTTCCTTCTCTAAACCAGTGGTCTCCAAGGTGGGGTGTGCACACCACAAGGGATGTGAAAGAGGATCCTTGGGGGTGCGCAGCAGGAGGAGCACTTTCTTTTTTTTTTTTTTTTTGCTTCATCAGGCGGGAGTCCGAGCGGCCCTTTTTTTTCTTTTTCCTTTTATTTTTTGCTTCAGTGTGGCAGGGGATGCGTGCTCAAAAAATTTTTACTGATAGGAGTGCGTGATCAAAAAAGTTTGGAGACCACTGCTCTAAACCATTTATTATTTTCTCATTTCACCTCTCCTAATATAAACAGTCTTTTTAGTCTCTCCTCTCAGCAATTGCTTAGACAAGCTATACATTTAGCTCTTTTAATCTTTCCCCAGAAATCAGCTCTTCTAGCCCCTTACTAGTTTTTGCTGCGCTTTTCTGAACTCCCTGATTTGTCTGCATCTTACTGGTACTGTCTGATCCTGGAGGGTACTGAGAGATTTCTGAGAGGAGCTGAGCTGCCTCATGAGCATTTATTTAACCAGATCAGTAGTATGCAACAGTGACAGTCATGCAGAAAATGGTTCCTTTTCAGCTAAGCTCACATTCATCCTGCTTTTACTTACACAGAACTAGGTCAACATGTGAGATATCCTGAAGAAGCACTGGGGATTAGGCACCACCATAGGACATCATTTAAATCATTTTCAATAATAAGTGTAAACCTTCCAGCTGCAGAAAGACAAGTTAACATCTCAGTGTGTTCAATAGCATTTCACAAGGTAACCTGAGTACTGCAGTGTGTAGCAAGCACCCTTTGCATCTCACAGTTGTGCACTTAAATGCTGATGCTACTAGCTAAGGATGAAGTTTAAAACTGAGCAGCAATGCAGGCCTTTGAGTTCCCATCATAGGAAAGGACATGTGTGTGGGTGGCTGAGAGTGGTTCCATTCTGCAAGTGGATCATTGCCAGTTTAAGGGAAGAACATGTAAAACTAATTAGTGTCATGTGCGAGAGTAGCTGGAGAGCTCATTCCTTTCATTTTTAAGCTGCATTCTCTCTTACCAGCTGCAGCCATTCCCAGGACTTTTGCAGCAAATTATTTCAGAATATCAAAATGCTATTGTTCAGAACACGAACTGCAGCAAGCCTAAAAATAGTAAATGTTCCCCCTCTAATGATAATCATCCCCTCATTGTCACTGATCCTCCTCTTACCCCACTGCCTATGACATGAAAAAAATGTATGACTTCCTGTTCAATACAAGCACTGTACTATTTGTCTTTTGTGTGAACAATCATGTAACCCACTGTCTATTCTTCAGCCCTACCTTTTGAGGTTTGATGATGTTTTGGGAGTGTATAGCCATTGTATCCAGGGTGGTCATGGAAAAAGTTATTTCCTGATCAACATTAGGGAGGCTGAGGAGTTTACACAGAATGAGGCACCCAGCCCAAAGTCACATGTGAATAGGATAGGAACTTCCATGGACCACATGCAGACAGCAACAACATCAGAGGTTGTGGATTATGGCCTCAAGTCTTTAATCAGAATTCAGAAACAGCAAAGATCTACTAGGTCATATGACTGTTCCTACAGCATATTTAAATATCCTGAACAATGGACTTTCTGACATTGCCTGTGGGATACTATGTCATAAGCTACAGAATCCTACTGTCAGAGCCTTCTCCTGACATGTAGTTGACAGGTTCGCAGTTACAGGCCAGTATTCAGGTTTTTTTTCCCCTGGGAAAGCAGGAATCTGTAGCCCAAAATTAGGCTTGGAAGGATTTGACCGTTATCGCTACATTTTGGTAAATGTCAATTTCACGGTACACACAAAACAATGATAAAATATTTCCGTCCCATAATAAAAATGTACATATAGGCACAGTAAGAAAAAGGCTGCTTGAGAACTCATTAGAATTTGATTTAAGGATGTTTACTTTGTATATTTTGACATGTGATGTTGACAATTTGTGTTTTCATGGTTATAAAGCTTTACTTTTTGAATCACGTCTACTGTCATTAAATAATTGTCTGATCCTCCCCAGGGTGTCCGATAACTGAAAATTTAAAATGATAAAAATAGGAAAAAAATGTTTAAAAATAAACATCAATATTATCAGTAAAAAATTATGAAGAAATAAAAATCGAATTCTGCCATGTTAGACAGCACTGAGATACTATAGTAAGAGGTGCTCAAGGACTGGGGATGGGTGCATTATAAAAAGTTAGATAAATGGATGTGGGAGGGGAAGGTTAAGGCTAGTGTTGGAAACTGAGGATTTCCAGACATAGACATAGACGTAGACATAGACGTAGACATGGAGGTCTGAATAGTCTAACTTACTGATTTTCAAACATTTGTGTTTAATAACTGCAATGTTCAAATCATATTGGTTTAAATTAACTGATAAGTATTTTCAACATGAATTCAGCCTGACAGTTTGTGTCTAGGAATTTATTTTTCTTTAAAAAAAAGCTTCTGGAATGTTATTTCTATTTCTTATTAACATTGTTTTTAATTATTTACTCAAAAATTATTTTAGAAGAGAATAAAGGGAAGTTCTTACACCTTATAGACTGCATGCACTTCTAAACCAATTTCCCCCATGTGTGTTTAAACCACCCTGCCCCATCTCTCCATTTATATGCAGAAGGCACATATGCAAATACATAAAGCAGTGCTGAGCTGGGGTGAGGGAGTAACAAGATAAGTCACCATGAAGAGTGTGCATACAAAAATTTTGGCAGACATTCCATTCCTGCTCATCTAAGAAGCTCTGAATAGCTCTTCCAGACTGCAGATCGTTCATCCTGCCACACTTTTCATCTTTCCAGTCCTTAGTCACGGCCTTGCTCTTAATATTTAAGGCCCTCAACAAGTTGGAACCTGGCTACATAGGAAAGTGCTTCAACAACCCACCATAACACCTCCATTCCCCTGAGACGAAGGAGTAAAGCAAATTCAGGACAAGGCTTGCCAAAGCCAGAAATACACGGAGTCAGTTGAGAAGTCTCTGCCTCTGGCATAATCTAAAGACCAACAACAGAGTAGGGAGCTAAGCATTTGCCGACCAATTGTAAGAAACCCTTCCTGCCATAACTGAAGAAATTAAAACAACAATCATGGAAGAAGATGGAGGCAGAAATAAACCTGACAAACCCAGGAAAGGGGGAGCGTAGAGTCCATTAAACAACTCAGTGTAAATAGTATTGGCTGTAAAAATGGTCTCCCTGGAAATACCACAGATAGCTCAGACAGCTATGTGAGGAGGAAGGCCTCAAAAATGATTCTGCTGGAATCAATTTGTGGGAGAAGTGTGATACGGTAAAGTTACAACTTCACATCAATGAGCTATAAGATATGCACAAAATCATATAGGCTTATACATTTGATTCTGGGTTATATTAGCTCATATTATTTTATGGTTGACTGTTTTATTTCACGAAACAGAGAAGTATAAAACAAGCAGGAAAGTTCCCTTTGGAAAACCCTCAACCTATTTTCTCCCAAAAAAGGTGATGCCATGCTAAAAAAAGCAAGAAACTCTGGTCATAAATCTTCTCTCTCCTGGCTGTGCTGCAGTCATCACTGATAATTATTTTGTTGTTCGCCCATAAGAGTTTGTATTTTGCTTTCTAAAATGCTGACCAGATTTTACTCATTCAGGGACCAAGCTCCTGCTCAACTAGTCATGCCTGGAGCTGGGGAGCTGTGCAGCGTGCAGAGCTACTCTGCAGAAGCTATTCCAGCCCATGGCCCATTCAAGGTAGGAAGGTAAGAGATGACTTGTAAAGTGGCAGATATCCTCTCCCTCAGTCTAACCCAGTTCCATTCCCTATGCCCTGCCAGGTGCACATGCACAACAGAGTTTGCACTGGTTCTGCTGCACTGGACTCTGCAGCCCTACAGGGTGGCCTGCATTTCCCTAAATGCTCATTGATTAGAGGTGGGGGAGGAGGAAATC
The DNA here is from genome assembly GCF_003597395.2 of Chelonoidis abingdonii. Classification (NCBI taxonomy): domain Eukaryota; kingdom Metazoa; phylum Chordata; order Testudines; family Testudinidae; genus Chelonoidis; species Chelonoidis abingdonii. Next base: position 67,767,752 of record NC_133775.1, on the reverse strand, counting down.
TCACTACATTGTACCTGAGATTTGACCACTGACCATTTCCACCATTTATTGAAAGGCAAAATAAAAGTATCATCTGAGGACAAACCTGTGCTGTCAGCAAAGGCATCTGAGAGCTGTAATTCTTTTCTCAAGGGCAGAATAATATCATCCACAATTTGCTTGTTAAGAGAGAACTGGTTTTAATTTAAACTAGGGAGTAAAATGGTTGATTAAACCTCCATGCTATCTGTTTAAGCAATAAAAACAAGGTAATAAAAATTACGCCTTCCTTCCTCCCCGCGTCCCTTAACAAGACTTAACTCAAAGCCACAACAAACGCTCTCTCTCATTTGCAGATTTTCAGCACTGCACAAATTCTGGAATAAATGTTTAACCACTAATCTTACTAACACAAACTCCAAGAGCTGAATCAAAATTATTTGAAATCCAGAATATGCTTAGACTTAAGTTAGGAAGTATTTGTAAAACTTTACCCAAATTCATGTTTTTATTTAACCTTCTGCTCTTACTCATTCATGTTTATGAAGTATATATGTAACCTTTCCTTTAAGGGTTTTTTTTTTTTTTAAATACTTTTTGGAACATAGCCACTGCTTATGATTTCTATGGAACCAAACACTTTGTTATGATTGCTTTAATATTTCTATGATTAACACTTATGAATTTACTCAAATATGTAAAAATATCACTAATTCATGAACTATTTAATTGGTGGGTTCGTGCAATTTATTCTCCAAACACAGACAGATTCAGGAAGAATCCTGGAGAATTAGAAGAAGAACAGGTTACTCACTTTGTGCAGTAAATAGTTCTTCAAGATGCATTTCCCTATGTGTGCTCCACTTCAGGCACATGTACCTCTTGAGCCCTTGATCGGAGATATTCTGTTAGTGTCCAGCCCACTGGTGTCTTATGACTCCTGATGTTGGATACTGGGGCTATACAGGGGTGCCCGGGCGAACCATCCTCAGTTCCTTCTCCACCCAAATGTCCACTAAGGAACAGTCTGAAGAAGAGGGAAAGGAGGGTGCACCCACAGGGTGATACCTCTCAAAGAACCGCACTTACTGCTCAAAGTGAGTAACCTCTTCTTTGAGTGTCGTCCCTGCAGGTGATCTACATCAGGTGACTTCTGAGCAGTGTCCCCAGATGGAGGAGGGGGCTTGACAACAGAGTACAGAACTGAAGACAGTACCAGAACAAGTCCAGCATCAGATCTGACAGCATGGATCAAGGCATAATGTTTCAAAAACAAGTGTACTGAAGTCCATGTAGCAGCGCATCTTATTTCAGAAACTGGTACATTCTTCAGTAATGCCATAGATGTTGCCTACAATCGGGCAGAATGTGCTATCACTGTGTGGGGGACGGATGCCTGCAGCACTATAGCAAATGATAATGCATCCAGAAATTCATCTCAGTAGTCTCTGAGTAGAGACTGAGGACCCTGTGGATCTATCCATGAAGGAAATGAAGAGCCTAGGTGACTTCTTAAATTGCTTGTTCCTATGTGAAAAGAAGGCTAATGCCCTTTTAATATCCAGGGTATGTATACATAATTCCTGTAGAGAACTATGTGGTGTTGGCAAAACCAGTGGTAGATGAATGGATTAAGGTGGAACTCTAACAGAACCTCAGGTAAGCATTTCAGGTGTGGACATAAAGAGACCTTATCCTTGAAGAACACTGTAAAGGAGGGATCAGCCATCCAGGTTCCAGTCTCCCCAACCCTAGTGGCCGACGTGATGACTACTAAAAAGACCATTTTCTTACATAAACGCAACAGAGTACAGGTTGCCATTGGTTTGAATGGAGGTCACATAAGATAACTGAATACCAGGTTGAGGTCCTGATTCAGGGTAAGGTTTCTAATCTCCTGATAGAGAGTCCCCAAACCCTTAATAAATTAGACAATACCAGAAGAGCAAATATGGAGAATCCTTCTAGCAGAGAATAAAAGGCTGATATTGCAGCCAAATGAACTTTAATTGAACTAACTGATAACCCTAATTTCTTAAGATCCAACAGATAATCCAGGATGACTGAAAACAGCTCCAAATAGGCAGGTGGCAGTGACAACTCTTCCATTTCTGCAGGTAAGTAGTGTGGGTTGATCTCTTTTTATTATTCAGTAACATCTGTTGTACTTCTCTAGAGCAGGAGGATTCTAACCCCATGAACCATTGAGGAGCCACACCCAGAGCCAGAGAACTGCTATTTGGGATGAAGCACACAACATGCATCCTGTGACAGGAGATGAGAAATGGTCAAGAGCTTGAATGACAGTTGGACACACAAGTGAAGCAAGTAAGGATACCAAACTTGTTGGAGTCCTATATGGATAACTCTGGCTCTGTCCTATCTGACCTTGTTCATCACCCTTAGTATCAGCACTGTTGGAGGAAACACACAGAACAGAACAGTTGTGTCTGACAAAGTGGGTATTCACCCACAAAAGCTTATGTTCCAATACATCTGTTAGTCTTAAAGGTGCCACAGGACTCTCTGTTGCATAGAACAGACCATTATTCCAAGATAGAAGAAAAGCATCTTCCAAGAAGTGATGGCCAAGACGCTGTCTTGAGCAGAAAAGAGGACACTTCCTGTTCCTTAGAAGGAGAAAGGGGGTAATTGGAGCAACCCACAACACCACTCCCTGGGGAGGGGACCCAGAACCCACTGGGGGGTGGTGGGAAACTGAGGCACAGAGGGTCCCGCAGAATGGTGGGATGGATCCTGACTCCCCACCAAAAGTAAAGGCGGTACAGAGGACAGGAGGCCTGCAGAGGTGCGACTGGTATGATGACCTGTGGGCAGAGATGGAACTATGGGGGCAGCCACCTCCCAAGCAATGTACGTTTTGTGAATGGGGGAAGAAAAAAAACCTAGGAGAGGATGCCAGGGTTCACCTGGCCAAGCGTGGGGACCTCCCCAGAGGAGCCCCTCCGGGCAGAGGGGCCGAGGTTGGACGGACCTGGTGGTTCATATGGGGGGAGGCATGTAACAGGGTGCTGGCCAGGAGGTCCTGAGCCAACCCCCTGTTAGCCTAGCTCCAATTAAGATGCATTAATTGGGGCTGGCTGAGTATGCCACACCTAATAGAAGGGAAGCATCTGTGGGTCTTCTTAGCTAGGGGGGCTGTATAGAGCTGGCAGGAAGGAAGTGAAGGGGGAGGAGAAAGGAAAGGGAGGAGCCAAGGGCTGTGTGTCCCTGCTTGCTGGAGAAGCGAGCTGTCCCGCAGGTTGCTAGTTTGGAGCAGTCTGTAAATAGAAGGCAGTGGAACCTGGCATTGTAAATAAAAGGCACTGGTGATTGCACCCAGGAGAGGTCTCTGGCTGATTTGTGGGTACAGGGGTCCCAAAGTGCAAGGGCGAATGGGAGGACCTCGTTACACTACATAACGGCCAGCCACAATGTGGCCCTAAATTAGCTGGTAGGTTAAATACAATTGGAGAACAGGAGTGCGCTACAATTAGCTTATTGAAGTAAATAAAAGCTGTGCATTACAGAACTGCTCAAAGAAAAGTGGGTGATGCAATATGCACAAGACTTAAGCAAGATCAATCACCCTTTTCCATTTATTAACTCTCTGGATTATCCATGACAAACAAGATTTACCTATATTAGGAATCTAACTTCCTGCAGACACCTATAACTTGTCACATGTATTTAGTTGAGAAACAGAGAATAATAATTACTGATCTGGGGTATAATCCACACTTGTTTCAGCTTGCCTATGAAAGAATGTCCCCAGTATAGCTCAGCTTGGAAACTCTCAGCAAGAGACATACAAATGACATTGTCACCTCCATTGGCTCCTGCTAAATCCTAAACGCCTGGAATGTGAAACTTTAGTTCCTGCTATCATCCCCTCCCCTGTGTGTCATTTTCTTTCATCACCTTATTTCTTCTCTTTCCTCCCTCTCTCATGTTGCCGTTTGTTTGACAGAAGTCTGGCTTAGCCAGCCAAGATTGCATCTGTTGAAAAGCTGCTGTGAGACTGCAACCAAAGATGCAACTAAAAGCAATGCCCAAAACAGCTTGACACTGGAATAAGTCTGCAAGATTTTGGAGAGGCTGAGACAAGACCATATGCTCTGCCTGTTTTTCTCTAGAAGTGAGGTTGCAAGCAGCACCAGAGACAAAAGCTGGATTTTCTGTTCTTTTATCTCCCCTTTAATGTGTGTTTGGCTTGTTTTGTTTTAAAGAAGGAACTGGACTTTAACAGCAGCAGCAAGAACAGCTGCAGACCATCTCAACTAACAACTTCTCTTTTGCCCCTGAAAAAGACATTGATTCCCGTCTTTAATACCATCTAAGAAACTCTCAGACAGGGATTGTTTTTCCACTGAAAGCTTTCTACTGCTTAAGGGAAAGGGACTAAGGGCCATTGTTAAAATGGAAGCCTCACTTAATACTTTATATTTCAACTGCTACTCCTTCAGTTTTTCCTCCTCTTTCTGCATCTTCCATAAAAGAGTAAAGACTTTTAATGGTGTGTTTGCCATGGTCTGTGTAAACAGGCTCAATTCTCTGTATACAAAACCCTGATCCATATTAACTATTTCAAACTTGATGACAATATATACTTCCAGATCAGTGGCACTGCTATGGGCACCCGCATGGCCCCACAATATGCCAATATTTTTATGGTCGACCTGGAACAATGCTTCCTCAGCTCTCGTCCACTCACGCCTCTTCTCTACCTATGCTACATTGATGACATCTTCATCATCTGGACCCATGGGAAGGAGACTCTGGAAAAATTCCACCACGATTTCAACAGCTTCCACCCCACCATCAACCTCAGCCTGGACCAATCTACACGGGAGGTCCACTTTCTAGACACCACGGTGCAAATAAGTGATGGTCACATTAACACCACCCTATATCGAAAACCTACCGACCGCTATGCCTACCTTCATGCCTCCAGCTTCCATCCCGGGCACATCACACGATCCATTGTCTACAGCCAAGCACTGAGGTACAACCGCATCTGCTCTAACCCCTCAGACAGAGACCAACACCTACAAAATCTCCACCAAGCATTCTCAAAACTACAATACCCGCACGAGGAAATTAGGAAACAGATCAACAGAGCCAGACGTGTACCCAGAAGCCTCCTACTGCAAGACAAACCCAAGAAAGAAACCAACAGGACTCCACTGGCCATCACATACAGCCCCCAGCTAAAACCCCTCCAACGCATCATCAGGGATCTACAACCCATCCTGGACAATGATCCCACACTTTCACAGGTCTTGGGTGGCAGGCCAATCCTTGCCCACAGACAACCTGCCAACCTGAAACGTATTCTCACCAGCAACTGCACACCGTACCATAGTAACTCTAGCTCAGGAACCAATCCATGCAACAAACCTCGATGCCAACTCTGCCCACATATCTACACCAGCGACACCATCACAGGACCTAACCAGATCAGCCACACCATCACTGGTTCATTCACCTGCACGTCCACCAATGTAATATACGCCATCATATGCCAGCAATGCCCCTCTGCTATGTACATCGGCCAAACTGGACAGTCTCTACGGAAAAGGATAAATGGACACAAATCAGATATTAGGAATGGCAATATACAAAAACCTGTAGGAGAGCACTTCAACCTCCCTGGCCACACTATAGCAGACCTTAAGGTGGCCATCCTGCAGCAAAAAAACTTCAGGACCAGACTTCAAAGAGAAACTGCTGAGCTTCAATTCATCTGCAAATTTGACACCATCAGCTCAGGATTAAACAAAGACTGTGAATGGCTTGCCAACTACAGAACCAGTTTCTCCTCCCTTGGTTTTCACACCTCAACTGCTAGAACAGGGCCTCATCCTCCCTGATTGAACTAATCTCATTATCTCTAGCTTGCTTGCATATATATAGCTGCCCCTGGAAATTTCCACTACATGCATCTGACGAAGTAGGTATTCACCCACGAAAGCTCATGCTTCAAAACGTCTGTTAGTCTATAAGGTGCCACAGGATTCTTTGCTGCTTTTACAGATCCAGACTAACAGGGCTACCCCTCTGATACTCCACATTAACTGTTTATTCCTGTATGGTGACAAAGTCATGGTAACAACTTTGATTCTCTGGGTCCATTTATTCCATCAAGATTAGTACAGCATACTCACCCAGTAATTTCTGCACCGACCCGATAGCTTCCAGTTGAACTATAGCATATCTTTTAGAAAGGCATCCAAACGTGATTTACAGACTACATGAGTTAGAGAATCTTACCACAAACCTAGGTAAATTATTCCAGCAGTTAATTACACTCATGGTTTAAAAATGAGCACCTTGTTTATAGTCTAAATTTATCTAATTTCAGTTTCAACCACTGGATCTCATTATGTCTTTTTCTATTAGATTAAAAAGCCCTCCACTATCAGACATGTCTTCCCCATCCAGGTATTTGGAGATGATGATCAAGACACCTTCTAACCTTCTCTTGGATCAACTAAACAGCTTCTTTAACCTCTCATTCTAGAGCAGGTTTTCCAGATCCTGAATCACTATTATCGCTCATCTCTGAGTCTTTTCCAATTTTTCAATAACTTCCTTGACTTCGGTGGGTTTTGTGTGATGTGTAATATTTCACTGAGTCCTGTTCTGAGTCTACAGTGTATTTCTCACAGAGAACTTAAAAGCTCTGAGTGGGTAATGGATAATGACTTTTAGTTATTGCCCAGTCTAAAACCAATCTCTCGAGAAACACTCACAAAAACAAACACATGCTACTCTAAATCCAAACTAGTTTTCATTTCAGAGAGGAGAGTGAAGTGTGCACTTGTTTCCCAATAAAAACAAAGCCATAGAACAACAAAAAGGTTGTTTAGAATGTGTATACAGAAGAAAACTTCCATGGCTTGATGATAAAGATGATCACTGAGGGAATGTTGATGTAATTATTACTTTCTAGCAAATATTAATGTACGGAAGTAGCAATAAACTTAGGCCCTGGGAATTAATGGGGAATAAATGAAAGGGACGCGCCAAAGCTAATGTTTACAGGGGGCATTATTTACATTGTAAATTATGAAGACATTTTAGAAGAGTTGTAAAGCTGAGCTACAGCCACTAATGGAACATATACAAGCAGCTGCATCCCAAATTTTGCCAGGATTCCAATTAGAATGTATGCATCTCTATCTTATGCATTTTAAACAAGACATTCACTATTCAAAAGCTAGCTCCCAGGTGTCATTCCAAAACAAACTGACAGGGAAGCTGCAGCATTCCAAAGTACCGATTTTAGCTAAAGCAGAGTCACCATCTAAGCAGCCTCGGACAATGAGAAAAAGGATCCTCTGAGTACAGAAGAGCTCCATGTAAGCTCAAAAGCTGACATTTTTTGAGAAAAAAATTGTTTAGTCAAAAACCAATTTTCCACTGAAAATCAGTTTGGATGGAAAAATGTTTGAACAGGCCAAATTGGAGGTGAGGAACCTCTCTATCACCATGATCAATAGCAGGAAGTCAGGACTGGGGCTTATATCTGGACTGGGAGCGAAAATATTTTGTTACTTTTCTGGGGGAGGGAGGCAGAGGGTTGTGTTTGAGGCTTAGAAGGGTGAGTTTTGAGGTGTGTCTGTGTTCAGGGTTTGTTTGAGTTTGGCTCTGAGTGAAGGAGGATTGATGATATTAAATTATGGATCTCCCAACAGCCTCACTTTATGTCATCTCTTATGCCAGCCTCAGTGGCCAGGGGTTTTGGATGAGCTGGGTATTGTTTTTCCTGTTAGGGTTAGGGGGACAACGAGCACACTGGAGTGGGAACTAATTGTCCTATGCTGGAGAGAAAACCTGTGGGGAAGTTTAGTATCTCACAGCAGTGTCAGACCCTGCGCACTTGGAAGAGAGATCTGGAGTGTGAGAAGCTGGAGGATTATGGAGGCGAGGAGCTGATGATGTGCATGTCCATATGTATGCGTGACTGGCCGGTGTTGGGCTGGGCAGGTGAGCATGCTGTATAAAGAGACTTTTGTAGCCTGCCATGATGTCTTCATTCTGGCATCCTACTACATACAGCAGCAGGGTCCCATGAGGCTGAAAAACACTGCTGGGTGCTGCTGCTAAGGAGGTCTAGCTGAAGGCAGGAGAATCAATGTAGTTCTGGTTCCCTGAGCCATGTGGAGATAAGGCAGTAAAAGACCATGGCCAAGACTTTTAAAAACTGTCCTAAAGTTAGGCTTCATAATAATTATTTGAGCACCTAAAGAAGTGGCCTGTTTTCCAGAAGCACAGAGAACCCACCAGCTCCCACTGAAGATAATAAGAACTGCTGGGTGCTCAGCACTTTTCAAACACCTGTCACGGTGGGACACAGGACATGTTCTGATGGTCTGTCCTTGACTGTAAAGGGCACCCAAAGGCCATTACTGTTATAACAAAATTTTAGCCGGGGGACTACTTTAAAGTACAATAGCACTCAACAAGCTGTTTGCCAGCTGGGAATTGCTGTAGCACAGCAGTACTTTGGAAATGTCCCTGACAAACCACTTATGCTGGGGGATGGCACAGGAGCCAGTTATGCTATCTCTGCACCAGCTGGTGACTCCTACATGCAAAGAGGTATCCCTGTCTAGGATGATCTAGCAGCTTTCTGGCTCTTGGCACCACCAAATTTGTGCCAAAGGGCAGCAGTGGGAGAAAACTCTTGCTCTAAAGGTCCAAACATTAGTCTGAGTGCAGACGGCTCAGGTGAAGATGGAGCATCCCATGTTGAACTCTGTGTCATTCATGGGTCGCATGATCATATAAAATGAAGGCAACATTAATTTGCCTATTTTGTGAGACCCTCAGTTAGGCAAAAATTTATCCCAGGTTACTGTACAAGTCATAATATCGTGTGACAAATGCAAGTAACCTCACTAACTTCAGTGGAGATAGTCCATTGTGTAACTAGCAGCAAAGTCTGGGTCTGTGTGCGCTCATTAAAGATACACTTATCAAAACCAATATTACATTAAACTACATGCCCTAGTTATGATTGACCCTAAACAAAACTTGATTTCTCCAGAATAAACAGGCAAGTTGCCATGTAAAGCCAGTAATTTCACGTTTTCAAGCACCTAACCGCTTTTTTCAATTTTCCTATCATAGCATGTGAAACAGTCTATCACTTTCCAAACTTCCCAGAGTAATCAAACTACACGGCATGAAATGATATTTATAAACTGATATTTGCGGTGATCTCCTCTACTCCATACACACCTAAAGCCTTTTAGATTCAAATGACAAAGGCAGAGCTAGGATTTTGCATACCTCACACTCTGGAACCCCACAGAACCTCTCTACCTTTATCTCTAAATATTACATTTTAACTGTGAAAACACAAGTACGCTCTGCATACTTCCTAAATAGGCACTAAAATATTTACAATGCCTAATAAACGAGTTCCCTTATTGGAATGGAATTTCTTACCATTTACTGTTAAATAAAGCTCATCCAAGATTTATTGAAACATAATTTTTCAGCTGCATTCACAACATGTTTTATTGACGTGGTCAGTATCCAACTTCTTAGCAAACAATGTGGATAAAATATCAACGTTGGTTACTGATTACACTATAACTGACTTTGGCACCTGAGTCAGCATGCTGCATGTCCAAAGGAGAGCTCCACCATTTCGTAAGCAGGAAAGAAACTTTCACAGACTCACTTGAGACTGCATTAAATAAAAGACAGCACTATGTTTTTAAATGTTTCCGTTGTCCTCCTAAGAAGCCTGTTAAGGGTATGAGTGAGCCCAATGGAAAATGTCAGGCTGGGTAACTTATTTTCAGTTTTATAGCTTTTGAGTGTGTTCAGAATTGGTTTGCAATTTAACTACTAGTGCATATAGCCCCTCTCTCATGTGCTTCAGCACTCTCACTTCAGTTATCTGCACATCAAATTGTATCTGCAAAGAAAGAACAAATCCGTAACCTTTTTTGACTTTCTTGAACGTCCCAAGCTGGTTAACACTGACTCTCTGTCCCATCACGCAGGGAAAAGACGGTTACTCACCTTTTGTAACTGTTGTTCTTCGAGATGTGTTGCTCATATCTATTCCAGTTACGTGTGCGTGTATGCCGTTTGCACAGATGTCGGAAACTTTCCCACGTCGGACCATGGAGCCCCCTGGAGTGGTGCCGATATGGTGCTCTATATATGACCCTGCCAACCCGACCCCCCTTCAGTTACTTTTTGCCAGCTACTCTGACAGAGGGTAAGGTGTGGGGGAATGGAATAGATATGAGCAACACATCTCGAAGAACAACAGTTACAAAAATGTGAGTAACCATCTTTTCTTCTTTGAGTGCTTGCTTATGTCAATTCCAGTTAGGCGACTCTCAAGCCATACCTCAGAGATGGGGTCAGAGTCAAGGTATTGCAGACTGATGAATTGCCCTGCCGAAGGCCGCATCATCACAAGATTGATGGACAATGGCATAGTGCGACATGAAGGTGTTCACCGAAGCACATGTGGCAGCCCTGCAGATTTCCTGGAGAGGTACATGCACCAAGAAGGCTGCAGAGGAGGCTTGCGCTCTTGTGAAGTGAGCCATAACAGCAGGCAGAGGAACATTCACCAATTTATAACAAGTGCAAATACATGCGGAGATCCATGAAGATATCCGCTGGGAAGAAACCGGTGCACCTTTTCATTCGTTTTGCTATGGCAATGAACAACTGGGTTGTCTTGCGGAAAGGTTTTGTTCGATCTATGTAGAAGGCGAGCACTCTTCTAACATCCAGTGAATGCAGCTGCTGCTCTTAAAGGTTAGCATGTGGTTTTGGGAAGAAAACCAGCAGGAAAATGTCCTGGTTACTGTGGAAATGAGATACAACTTTTGGTAGGAAAGCTGGGTGAGGTCGCAGCTGGACTTTATCCTTATGGAAAATGGTATACAGTGGTTCACACATGTGAGAGCCCATAGCTCAGAAACACATTCTGCTGAGGTAATGGCCACTAGGAAGGCGACCTTCCAGGAAAGGTAGAGGAGCGGGCAGGAAGCTAGCGGCTCGAAAGGGGGACCCATAAGATGGGAAAGGACTAGGTTAAAGTCCCAGGCCAGTACAGGGGGCTTCACTGGGGGATGGACTTTTTCCAGGCTTTTCAGGAAACGTCCCATGATGGCGTGTGCAAACACGGAATGCCCATCAGTGTCAGGGTGGAATGTCAAGATGGTTGCAAGGTGGACCTTAAGCGAGCCGAATGCTAGATTCTGGTCCTTCAAATGTACTAGGTAGTCCTGGATGCATGAAACTGAAGCTTGGAGGGGGAGCACCTGCTATTGAGTGCACCAAATGGAGAACCTTTTCCATTTTGCTTTGTACGTAATCCTGGTACAAGGTTTGTGGGGGTTTCCAGGAGCACCTGTCTCACCAAGTCTGAACAGGCGTGCTCAGCCTGGTTCAACCACGGATACTCCAAACCATGAGAAGGAGAGATTGAAGGTCCGGATGGACGAGATGATCGTGGTTCTGTGAGATGAGGTTGGGGGTGAGAGGCAGATGCAGCAAGGCCTAGATCAAGAGGTCTAAGAGAGTAGGGCACCAGCACTGGCAAGGCCAAGCTGCGGCCACCAGTATGACGTCTGCTTTGTCCCTGAGGACCTTGAGGAGCACCTTGTGAACTAGAGGAAATGGGAGAAAGAAGTAATGGTCTGGACCACAGAATCAGGAAAGCATCTGCGATCGAGTCTGGGCTGTGACCTTGGAAGGAGCAGAAGGTTGGACATTTCCTGTTGGTCTGTGAAGTGAACAGATCAATTTGGGGAAACTCCCAGCTGCAGAAAATGGACTGAATAATGTCCAGACGAATTGATCATTCGTGTGTAAGGAAGCGTCTGCTCAAGCTGTCTGCCAGTACGTTCTGAACACCCAGCAGGTATTAAGCTTGGAGAAGGATGGAGTGGGCTAAATGGAATTCCCACAGTCGAAGGGCTTCCTGACAAAGAGGAAAGGACCGGGCTCTGCCCTGTTTGTTCAAGTTAAACATGGCCGTGGTGTTGTCCATCAGCACTGCTACACAACTGTTCTGTAAGTGGGGGCAGGAACGCTTGGCACATGAGGCGGATAGCCCTGAGTTCTTTAATATTGATATGCAGTTCTTCTACCTGCCATAAACCCTGAGTTGTCAGGCTCCTGAGGTGTGCTCTCCAGCCCAACATGGATATGTCCGTTACCAGGGTCAGAGTGGGCTGGAGAGAGTGGAACGGGACTCCTGCGCCCACCATGTGGGGGTCCAGCCACCAATGCAGGGAATTGAGGGTACGCCTCAGAACGGTGAGCACCATATCTAGACTGTCGCGATCAGGCGATACACGGACACCAACCATGCCTGTAGGGGCCTGAGCCTCAACCTGGCATGTTGTACCACGTAAGTGCAGGATGCCATGCGACCCAGCAACTTGAGACAGACACCACCTCACTGTGGTAGTGGGAAAAATGCACAGACCGGCAATTATACGTGCAGGGGCTAGAGATCAGGCCTCTGGAAGAAATGCTCTCGCTTGATTTGCATCCAGGACTGCCCCAATAAACTCTATTGTTTGGGTTAGGGTGAGAAAAGACTTGACGACGTTCAAAATGATGCCCAAGCAGTTGAACATGTCTCTGACCATTCGCACCTGAGAATCTACCTGCTGGCGAGATCAGCCTCGTATGAGCGAGTTGTCCAAGTACAGGTAGACATGTATGTGACGGCAGCGAAGAAAAGCTGCCATGACCGCCATGCATTTGGTGAAGACGCAGGGGGCTGTGTGAAGGCCAAACGGGAGAGCTGTGAACTAATAGTGCATCTTGTTCATCATGAATGAAGAAAGCATCTGTGAGACAGAGTGACTGAAATGTGAAAGTAAGCGTCCTTAATATTGAGGGCGGTGTACCAGTCTCCCAAATCCAGGGAGGGAACAATCGTGCTCAGGGAGACCATGACAATTTTAGATTGACAATATATCTGTTGAGCTCCCTGAGGTCCAGAATGGGCCGTAGGCCTCCTTTTGCCTTGGGGACAAGGAAGTAATGTGAGTAGAAACCCTTGCCTCTGAGCTCCTGAGGCACCTCCTCCATGGCTCCTAGAGCGAGGAGGGACTGTAGCTCCTGAATAAAGAGCTGCTCGTGACAGGGTCCCTGAAGAGGGACGGGCAAGGGGACTGGGAGGGCGGAGTGAAACAGAAATGGGTAGAATATCCCACCTCTACCATGCAGAGGATCCATCAGTCTGATGTATAAAGGGACTATGCCTGGTAGAAGCAGGCTAGATGGTTCAGAAAGGAAGGAGACCTGACTGGGTTGTGGATTGGTAATCTGTCCTCATGCGCATCTTCAAAAGGTGCACTTAAGGCCCGGAGGGGGCTTGGACTGACCCTACCCCTGACCAGGGGGAGGGCGTGATGGCCTGTGCCGAGAGCATCTGCTCCTCCTATGGGCGAAATCCTGCCTGGATCTAGCAGGGAAGAAACGCTGTTGGGTGGGCTGTGGCTTGAACGGCTTTCTCTGAGTTGCCGGGGTATGCATGACTAAAGATTTAATGGTGTTGCATGAATCTTTCAGGGTATGCAGTCTCGAGTCGGTCTGTTCGGTGAACAGGCCTTGGCCATCAAATGGAAGGTCCTGGATCGTTTGTTGTACTTCAGGTGGGAGACCCGAGGACTGGAGCCAGGCGTTTCGTCACGTAGTGATGCCAGACGCCAGTGTGCATGCGGCCGTGGCATCAAGTGAGCCTTGAGAGAGGTGCGGGCCACTAGTCTGTCCTCCTCGGCAATGGCCCCTAGCTCCGTGCATGACTCAGATGGAAGAAGCTCCTGGAACTTTTGAATAGCATTGCTGACCAAGAGTTGTAATTGTATCTGCTAAGGATCGCAAGTTGATAAGTGATCCGAAAGGTTTATTCCACCTGTGGTCTTTCTCCCAAAGAGATCCAGGCATTTTTGTGCCCTTTGACTTAGGGGTGGGCCCCTGCTGACCCTGCCTTTCTTTCTCATTTACCACATCCACCACCAGGGAACATGGGGCGGGATGGGTAAAGAGGTATTCATACCCCTTCGTGGAGATAAATTATTTCCTTTCAGTTCCCTTGACCATGGGGGTAATGGAGGCTGGAGTTTGCCAGATTGTTTTGGCATTACATTGAATGGTTTAAATCACCAGCAAAGCTATTCTAGAAGGCCCTTCTGGTGCCAGGATGTCCACCATACAGTCCTTATCCTCTACAACCTCCTCCACTTGGAGGTTCATGTTCAGGGCCACCCGCTGGAGAAGCTCCTGCAGTGCCCTAAAGCCCATAGGAGGTAGACCGGATGTGGACGTGCCCGCCACAGCCTTGTCAGGGGAGGACAAGGAAGATGCTACCGGGAGGGCCGAGTCCGAAACAGTCCCTCGGTCTATTGTGTCTGGATCCTCCTGAGCACCGGGGGTAACTTCTACCTGGGGTGGAAGTGGTTCCAGAGTTTGTGCTGGGTCCAGAGCGGGGCGGCTGAGGGTTGCCTTGGGAAGACGGGGCCCTAAACATGATGGCAGGGAGGCAAAGGGAGGGGCATCCTGGGCCTGGTGGTATGCCCAGGGGGTCCAGAATTGCCACTGGGATTGCCAGTGGGGCACTGATGTGTCATGTCCAAGACTTCCCGGGCCTGATTGGGATACATCTGAAGCTCCTGATGCCTTGCCTGATCTAAGGGAGGGAGACTGGGAGCATGACGGCCAAGGAGAGGCGGTGTGTGAGTGCACCACGGAAGGCACCGCGTCTCCCGATGAGCGGGATGGATGCCGTGGGGAGTAGCGAGATTCGTGCAGTGACTGATGCCAATATGGAGAGCGGTGCTATGAGGTCAGTGGGTGCCGAGAAGTTGGATCTTGCACTGAAGGAGAGGGGCATTGAGAGAGTGGCCGGGACTGATGCCATGACAGTGAGAGGTGCCGAGGCGGAGATCTGAGCCGTGCCGGAAAGCAGTGCCGTGAAGGGGAGCGGTGCTGCAGTTGACAACTTGGAGAAACACGGTGCCGCAACAGAGAGTAGTGTGCAGAATCACATCAGTCCAAGCAATGCTGCGAGGTGTCAGAGCGTGACCTAGACCTCAAGTGGGACCACGACCTGTCAGCCGACAACCATCTCAAGTGGGAATGCCTCTGAGGATCAGGGCTGTGAGACCAGTGCCATGAGTCGGACCAGTGCCATGAGTCAGACTGGCGCGTAGGATACGTGTGGTGCTGGGAGTTGGCACAGTGCCGGGACTCAGAGCAGCACAGTGATGCTGGCCTGGGGGCAGACTGTCCAAACATTGCTGGTTTGTCCCTTGACAGTACCAGCTCTTGGGCTGGTGGAGGCCTCCAGATCAGGGACACAGGTGCAAGTCATTTCAATGAGCCCTCCAGTGGCCTCAAAGGTATCTGGGGTGGAGAGCAGCATGACCTCCTCCACTTGCAGGGGTTCTGGTGGTGCAGGGCTGCTTGGGGGACCGAGGGCCCCTATGGGATGAGACCTAGTGAAGGATCTGTTGGTCTTAGGGATATGGTCTGCACTCTGTCCTGGAGGGGCCATGGTGTCTGCTTCAGGCCTCTGAGGAGGTCCTCCCATGGCCTGTTTTTTACAGGCAGCCAGGGAGTGGGAGCGGTGCCAGAAGGGACTCTTCTGAGCCCCGGGAGATTATTGACCCATAGGAGGGCATGCCAAGTCCTTTTGTGGTGTTGCAGACGGCACCGCTGGAGGAGCACTCCGCACCGAGGCGCTCGGGCCTGAATCTTGTGAAGGGCGGAGAGCAGACTCCATGAGGAATGTCCCTTTCCTTTTCTGTGCAGGGTTTAAACGCTTTGCAAATTTTACACTTGTCGGCCTGGTGGGCCCCAAAGACAGGAGTCGTGGGGCTCGCCGCTGGGCATAGGCTTGTCACAGGAGCTGCGGGGTTTGAAGCTCTGGGACGGCATGCCCCAGAGCACCATGGGGCACTCGTTGAAGGGGAAGACCCCCCCATCTGTTATAAACTACACTTAACACTAGATAACGACTAACAATTAACAATGACAACTATATACAGAAATGGGAAGATAGCTAGGGAGCAGTGGAGCACTTGATAACAAGAGACCACTGTTCCAACAACCGTCACTGGCAGTAAGGAGGAACTGAAGGGGTGGTTGGGCTGGCAGGGTCATATTTGGAGCACCATATTGGCGCCACTCCAGGGGGCTCCACAGCTGGCCTGACAGGTATCTGCTAGGGAAAAGTTTCCAACATCCGTGCATGCGCACACATCTAACTGGAATAGGTATGAGCAAGCACTCGAAGAAGAATGAGCAGGATTTGATAAGGGATCCTCTGAGGAATGTTTGTCAACAATAATTTTTCACATGATTTTAGAAGCTAGGGCCTAAGCCAGGTTAGGCTGATTGAAGACGAGGTATGTGTGTTTGATCAGAACCACTAAGGGTATGTCTGCACTGCAGTAAAACATCCATGGCTGGCCCAGATCAGCTGACTCAGGCTCGCAGGGCTAGAAAAATGCAGTGTAGATATTTGGGCTCGGGCTGAAGTCCAAGTTCTGGGACTCTCCTACAGGGAGTCTTACCCTCTCACTTCATTGGGCCTGGGACCCTTCCACCTCGTGGGATTTGGGCCCAAGCCCAAACAGCTACACTACAATTTTATAGCCTTGCAGCCTTAACCCCATGAACCCGCATCAGCTGACCCAGGCCGGCTGCAGGTGTTCTACTGCAGTGTAGACAAACCCTAAGAAAACAAATGCTTAGTACTAATGTAGGCACAAGGACAAATGGGTACAAACTGGATATTAGGAAGTTTAGACTTGAAATTAGACGAAGGTTTCTAACCATTAGGGGAGTGAAGTTCTGAACCCCTTCCGAGCGGAAGTCCAGTAGTGGGGGCAAGGACTTATCTGGCTTTAAGACTAAGCTTGATAAGTATATGGAGGGATGATATGACGGATAGTTTATTTGGGCAACTGATCTTGGATTATCAGCAGATAAGTCTGTCACATGGTCTGTGAGGGGATGTTGGATGGGATGGGATCTGAGTTACTGCAGAATTACTTTCCTGGTGCTGGCTGGTGAGTCTTGCCACATGCTCAGTTTAGCTGATCGCCATATTTGGGTTGGGAAGATTTTCTTCCAGGGCGGATTGGCAGGGGCCCTGGAGGTTTTTTCGCCTTCCTCCTGCAGCGTGCTGGGGCACTGGCGTCACTTGCTGTCGTGCATTCTCTGCCAGCTTGCAGGTCTTCAAACCACAATTTTGAGGACTTCAATAACTCAGTCATGGGTTAGGGGTTGTTATAAAAGTGGATGGGTAGGGTTCTGTGGCCTGCTTTGTGCAGGAGGTCAGACTAGATGATCATATTGGTCCCTTCTGACCTATGAGTCTATGAGTCTAAATGGCAGAACCTACTGCTGTTAGGAAAAAGTTGTCCCATTCGTCATTCTCTCCCCATCTTCTGCCCTCCTGCCAGCACAGCGGAACACATGATATCCTTAAGAAATGACTGGCTAAGGCTGCTGTATGTTTTATGTACATGTTTATCAATATCACAAACCTTGGAATTTCCTTCCTAGAAATATTGGTAAATGAGTCACAACAATTAAACCAGGGACAATGTACCAAAACACAAGAGCTTTGGAACAACAATTAAGGAATTTCTAAATCCATTACTTTATACAGGGCCAAATTCTCTGCTAACACAACTCCACTGAAACCAAAGGAGTTATGTCAGCTGAGAATTTGGCCCATAGTTTAATTTATATTAAAATTGCACATAAAGCATAAGCCTGGCCTCCTTTGCTGTGCTGCTGCCCATGTCCTCCATTGCTTCCTTTGAGTGGTTTTTTTTCCTCTTGTCTCTGGGTTTTGTTTCCACACCTCCATATCTGAGGCCCGGCCAGCCAAGCATTTTCCAGAGTGCCTCCTGTGGCACCATTAGTTCTTCAGTTCCATTTTGCAGGTGTACTTGGTCTTGCTTCAGTGGAGGAGACTGGACTTTATGACCTCTCGAGGTCCATTCCAGCCCTACATTTCTATGATTCTATGAAAAACTCAACCGACAACTGCTTAGTGTTCCAGCTAGAGGTTTTTAATCACAAAGTGGAATATACAAGCACTCTGGGGCTATGGTGAAATGGGGGAAGAGGGTACTGAGGAATTATCTGACATGCTTTGAAGTTTTTAACTAGTTTTTTTCCCCAGATGAAGTGCAGCAACAGGCTTCCCCACAGTGTTCTTGCTCCTTCCTGCAACTCAAGTGGCTTGTGTCATTAACTATTCATTTTGCTAATTTACTTTATATCTTCATATTTGCAAAGTCCCGATGAACTATACTAAATGGCACAAAAATCAAAGAAACAATGTTTACTTCAAAATAGAAAAGAACCCCAGACAAACATTCTATTTTAGAGTCCTCTGCCGAAGGCTCAATCATGGCTTTGCCATGAGCCCTGTTTATGGGGCAGCATAGAAAGCAAAGTCACAGTCTACTTCCCATCTCCTTACTGCTCCAGGGGGAAGGGACATACCCTGGGCCAGCCCTACACCTGGCACAGGACATATCCCACAGTGTGCAAGCACATCTGTGTTGCCCAGTGCACATGTGGGAGCAGAATAGTCCCCACCCAACTGCACAGGAGTGGAGGCTCTTTGCAAGGTGTTCTCCTCACCCCATAATGCAGATAGCTGGAAATTAAGGTGAAATTCAGATTTCACCTCAATAAAACATTGAGGATGAGGCTGTATCCCTGTGGAACACTGGAGCATCAGCAATTGAGCCTGAGTCTCACCTACTCCCTTTATAAACAATACAGGATCAACTTTGCATCCCACAGACATGAGAGCACCACACAGCCATAGGTTCTGCATGGAAGATAAGTCTCTTCAAAATCTCTTTATTTCAGATTATGCCAATCCTACAGCAGGGTGCTCTGCTGAGATGGCTGCGACAGGAAGTCCTGAGGGAATGCAAAAACTATTCAGATGGTTTGAGACACAATAAATCTGACTATTACTATTAGAACATGCCAATGGAGCATAATAAAGCCAACTTCCATATAAGGGTCTACATTAACTCATGGTGGTACCTTGGGCAAGCCACATCACCTCCTCGTACCTCAGTTTCCCCAACATGTGAATGGGAATAATGATACTGATGTCCTTTGTAAAGCACTTTGAGATCTCTATATGAAAAATGCTATACAAGAGGTAGGTATTACTACCCCAGATCAGAGTTAATCCACATTCCAAGCTGAGGTGTCACTCAAAGGATATCTGAAGGGATAGGGAAGTAAAGAGGATATGACAATGAGAGTGCCAAAAGACCTGAGAACCAATATTGGTGAGCGCAGAGAATCCTGTGGCACCTTATAGACTAACAGACGTTTTGGAGCGTGAGCTTTCGTGGGTGAACACCCACTTCGTCAGACGCAGGTAGTGGAAATTTCCAGGGG